>NW_020838015.1:9831015-9941893 GCF_003676395.1 Aethalodelphis obliquidens
GGGGGGGGGGGGGGAGAAGGGTAGGTCGGCCCCACAGACCCTTTGGCTCTGTCCTCTGATTGCCTAGCTGTCCCATCTCGGGGTAGGCAAGGGTGTGGGGGGTGCCTCTCTCTGGATCCCACCCCTTACCCTCCAAGTCTTATCTCTCAGCTCTTCCCAGGCCTCCTCAGTCCCCAGCCTTGGCCAAGGATATTCCCCCCTACCCCTAACGAAACCCATCCCTCAGCTCCTAACCAAGCCTCTCACCTCGCCCTCCCCACTGCCAAGCCCAACCACTTTAAAACACATTTTCTTCACTGCTCCTTTGCGGGGCCGGGGCTGCTCCTTCAGAAACCACCATGCACGCCCCACTCTAAGTCCTGAACTGTCTAGAACATGGACCACGACCTCACTCCAAGTTTGGCCCATTCCTGAACTCCACTTCTTGCCTTGCCCAAGGTCGGCCCCCTTTAGAATCAAACTCTGTCTCTCGGAGTGTTCAAAGCCACACCCCTTCCATAGATTCTGGTCCCAATCCAAGGCCCGCCCACTCTGGGGCCTCACCCACAGCCTGCTTCAAGCCCCACCCCTTCTAGAACCACGCCCTTAGCGTTTTTCCAAACCAAGTGTCCAGGTCCCAAGTCACACTCCTTCCGTAGAACCCTGTCCTACTCCAACCCCTGCCCACTGTGGGCCCACCCGCTGCCTCACCCAAAGCTCCACCCCTTCTAGGACCACACCTTCAGCTTCCTTCTAAGCCCCATTCTAGAATGCTGTAGGGCACCCTTCTTCTTCAGACTCCAGATCCAGTATGTCTGGAACCCAACCCCTCTGCTTACTAGCCCTGTTCATTCTAGAGGTCCTCTCCAAGACCACCTTGGGTCCCAAGCTCCCCCAGCCTCTGCCTTTCTCCTCTCTTCAGAGTTGCATTTTCCCTAATGGCCCCTGTTCAGGCATTGCTAGAGGAATCAAGGCCCGAGTTGGGAGGAGGGGAGGGAGAGAGGGGAGAGCCTGAACTCACACCCACCCTCCCCACACAGCCTTCTGTCTCCTCCCTGTCCCCCTTACAGAGCCCCCCAACCTCAGGGCACAGGGCCAGGGAACAGAGAGGGGCCAAAGGATGAAGGGGAAGGGGTAGGGGTAAGAGAGGGGCCCATGCAAGATCGGGTCCCTAATGCATAAGGGGAGTGGAGTGGGGGCAGGGCTCAGACAGATAAATAGATATTTATATATAATATATATATATATATAAACAGCAAAGACAGTTAAGGGTCTCCTGGTTTGAGGGGTGGAGACCTGGGGTGTAGGGATGGGAACGGGGGGCAGTCCTTCTCCTGAGCTCTTGCCTACCAACGGGGTCCTCCCGGGCTGCACTGACCTGTGGAGACAAAAGATACAAAAGGAGAGGGGGTCCAGACACAGGTGGTGCCTTTAGGGAAGGGCTGGGCTGCTATGCCTCTGCCCTGGCTTCACCCACTACCTGCCATGACCTTTCTTCCTTCCTTCTTCCTTCACTTATAGTCTTGGGGTCAGCTTCATCCCAGCTGCCCCTGCTGGGAAGATATACCTTGCCTTCACTAGATTAGGTACCAAAGAAAGTATGGTTTCCCCTTCTCCCAATCCAAAAAAGTCTGTTAACAGGTACTGTACTCCTCATTGGTGGTAAACTATATTGAGCAGAGCAAAGATCCTTATCTTTGTGGAGCTTACATTGTAGCAAGGGAGAAAGACTTAAACAATTACCATGATGTATAAATAAGTTATCTAGTATGACATAAGGTGATAATAAGTGAAATGGAAAAACAAAAAGTAGACTGGGGCGAGGGGGATTAGGAGTGACAGTAGGGGAAGAAAGGTTGCTGTAGTAAGTAGGTAGTCAGAGAAGACCTCATTGAAGAAGTGACATTGGAATAAAGACTTAAGGAGGTGAGGGAATGAGCCACGCAGATAACTGGAGGGAAGAGCATTCCGGGTAGGGAGCGCAGCCAGTGCAAAGGCCCTGGGGTGGGACCACATCTAGTGTGTTTGAGGAACAGCAAGGAGATCAGTGGGGCTTCAGTGGAGTGAGCAAGTGAGAATGGTAGGAGGTGATGTCCGAGAGGTAGGTAATGGGGTCACATAGGAGCTTGTAGACAAGGTTGTGAGGACTTCAGCTTTGACTCTGGATAAGGTATAAATCAACTGGAGATTTTAAGCAGAGAAGAAGAGTAAAATGATAGTAAAATGTCTCATGCTGGGTTGTTTCTTTTATTTCCTCAATAAATGTTTCTTACCATTAGTAGTGCTCTAGGTGATGTGTCTATAGCATAAATTAGTCATGGTCACATCCCCTAGTCTAGTAGAAGAGACAGTCAATAAACATATAAACTAATAATTACAGACTGTGATAAAGAAAAGCACAGGGAGAGGTAAGAAAAGGGACTTGTAAGGAGTTGGCCAGATAAGGTTATCAGTGTGTGTGGGTGTGAAACTCCAGGGGGAAAGCAAGTACCAAGACTGTGAAGTTGCACTGTGCCTGGTACGTTGATGTGGCCAGTGTGGCTGGAACAGAGTGCGGGGGAGTGGTTGGAGGTGAGAGGTCAGAGGAGTGAAGGGTGGGGCTAGATTGTGTAGGGCCTCGTGGGTCATAGTTTTGGCTTTGGCTTTTAATCTGAGTGAGATGGGAGCCCCGGTAGAGCTCTGAGCTCTGAGCATAGGAGGGTCGTGGAGTGATTTAGGATTTAACAGGATCGTTTCCCACGCCATGAGCAGAATATAATGGGAATGGGGGTGGAAACCAGTGAAGAGGTCCAGGGGGACAGTGGGAAGATTATGGATATATTTTGAAGGTAGAGCCAACAGGAATTTTTAGTGAATTAGATATGGGATGCCTGATAAACTCCTCCCTGCCCTTTCCATCCTGGCCAAGTGCCAGAAGCTACCTCCACCCATGTGTTGCCACCTCCTTGCCTTTCCCCTCTAACGCCATCAGCCTGCCTCTACTCCCCGTCTTCCCCCCTCACATTTGAGGGAAACCTCGCTTCTCTTTTGAGGCCCAACAAGAAGGCCGGCAAGACTTTCCAATGCGCCCCCCCCACCCCACCCCGCCCCGCTCCGCCCGGGCCCTTTTCTTCTTTGAAATTCCACACTACCTCCCTCGCCTCCAGGGTTGCGGAGAGGTGGCGGATCTGTCACCTCCTTCGGATTAGTGATCTTGTCTGACCTTCATGATCCAAGCCCGTTTACCCTCATCATCTATTGGCCTTATCATAACGTATTGGATAAAACCCACCTCTTCTTCCCTCCATGGCTCCTGCGCCCAGCGGATTTCCCACTACGCAAGTCCTCCTGTTATTCCCTCCTTTCATTGGTTGCTCTGCCCACTTCTCTCTCCCCTCCCTTCCCTCAGAGCAGCACTTCTACCTCTCTCCCATTGGCTTTTCATTCTGCCTATTTTCAAACACCACTCTTCTGCTCTCCACCATTGGCTAGTTTTTCGCCCCTAGCACGTAGCTCCGCCTCTCTATTGGCTCCTTCAAATTCCCATCCTTACCTGTCCGGCCAGTGTCCTACTCCTATTGGTTCACTAACCCGCCCATGAAAGGATCATGAACCCTCCTTGGCCGCCCCGCCTGTCTGTCACTCACCAGACTACATCTGATTGGAGAAGGAGGTGGGCGCACCCTGAGGGCCATAGCCTTGCTGCCCGTAGTCGCCCTGAGGCCCGTAGCCACCGCTACCGCCACCGGCGGGCTGCCCGTAGTCAGGCTGATAGCCGCCCTGGGGCCCGTAGGAGTCCTGGGGCCCGTACCCGCCGGGGCCCTGCCCGTAGCCTGCCTCGCCGTAGGCATCCCCGGGCGCCGGTTGCTTCTCGGGGGCGCCGGGAGGAGCGCGCAGGAATGGGGCGGCCCAGCCTGTCTCCTTGAACACGAACCACAGGTTGCCGACCCAGAGCACCAGGTTCAGGAAGCCAAACACCTGCGGGGAGACAAAGCTCGGCTGTTGTCCTGCGCCCATTGCCCTGGCGGCCCCGGGGAACATCGAGGCCGCTTGCGTTGGGCTTGGATTCGCGGGCCCCGGGATAGTGGTGGTTTCCGAGACCCTGACCCTCCAAGTCCCAGCGCATGAATGTCAATGTGCACAAAAATCACCTTGGTGGGGAGGGGGGCGTGGGGCGTGTTAGAATTCAGATTCCCGGGGATGTTGAGATATATCAGTATTGCATATATGTGTTTATGTATTTGCATATGTACACGTTTATACATGTACAAAATATAGTAAACCTAATTTTGTAATATATAGTAAAATGCTAAGCATAAATTTTTATTAAATACGTAGATATACCGCTAATGGATGCATATATACACATACATATGTATATACAAATATATGTATAAATACCCATGTATAAAGTATATAAATATACGCTTTTATATTAAAACAAATATATACATTTGTATAAATATATACAATGTAATTCAATTTGGGGACGGAAAGTAATATTTCCACTTTACAGCTGAGGAAACTGAGGTGCACAGAGGCTTAGTGGCTTAGATCTTAGATCTGTCGTAGCCAGCAATTGACAAAAAAAGAGTTGGAATCTGAGGATCTGTAACACTTGTATACGACTTACCATGTGCCAGGCCCTTTTCTAAGCACTTTGTATGTTATTAGTTCACTACTTAACTTTGGAGCAGGACCTCTTATTTTCAATTTATATGCTCAAACTGAGGCCTGAGAAGCTGAGTAACTAGTTTCAGGTCCTAGAGCTTGCAAGTGGCAGAGCTCGGATTTGAGCTCAGTCTGACTCTGGCCAGTAGGGGGCGTCCATACGGGAAACATTTCAAGTTATTCTTTCATTTTGCATATAAGGAAACAGGTCCCAAGAGGGTACTTACTGAGTTGCCAGAGATTCTACATGGCTAGGCTGAGCCTGTGATCCAGGTCTCCCAAACCTAACTGGACAGAAGATCTCACGTTCCCCTTTTGGGGACAGTCTGTGGTGTCACAGTGGTTACAATTGCTATCTCATCCTACAAGGCTCTGTTGTTGGCATGCCTCCTCCAGGGAGCCCTCTTGGATTTCCTCTGAATTCTCCTCTCATTCTCTCTCTCCACCACTCCCCATGCCAGACTAAGTTTCCCAGCCACCCTCCCCAGCTGGCCCAGCCAGCTTCCCAGGGCTTACCACCGAGGTGTTGAGGCCAGAGGTCACAGGGTCCCTCAGCTCCTTGCATGTATTCCCCGTCTGGTGGCAGACAGGCATCCCCTTGATAATGTTCTCTGGGTCCGTGGCCATCTTCACATCTGACAGCCCCTTGGCCCAGGCCGACGAGCTAACCAGCCACATGAAGGCGAACACTGCCGTGGCCAGAAAGTCCTAGGCCGGGCAGGGGGGAGGGAGATGGCACCATGAGTGGGCTGCTTCATGCTGGGCTGTGGGGCCTCCTCAGATCACAGGCTTTCTTGGGAGGGGCGTCTCCCAGAAGAGGCTTGTCTCTCCCCTGCCTTTCCAGCTCTTGAAGCCCCCAACACTCACTTGAAGGTGGCCCTCCTAGCTTGGGCTTGTCTGTGCATGTATGTGTATGTGACAGAGGGTGTGGGAGTGTGACTGTGGTATGTGGTGTGTGTGTGTGTGCGTGTGTGTGTGTGTGTGTGTGTGTGATTCTGTGAGATGGTTGCCAAGTCTGTGGAAAGTAGTGTGTCTTTCCACTTTTATCTGAATGTGGGAATTTGTGTCATTTTGTGTCTGGGATGAGGGTGTATGAGTACAGCTGTGTAGGAATCAGTGTGTCTGTGTGGTGTGATGACAAGCATGATTGTCACAATGAACCTCTGTGTGCTGCTTTCTTTCATCTAGACTGTAGGGTTTTGTGAGAGGTGGCAAGTTTCCAGGTGTCTGGGATTCTGTGTGGGCTGTGGGTGTGTCCCTGTCACTCTGATTCGGTGTCTCTGATGCTCATAGCAGCAGCAGCAGTAATGTGTGCGGCTGTTATCAGGGCCGCTTGCATGTGGGCCTGTCTGGGATTTGACGTGGCCTCTGAACATGGCTGTGTCTCTAAGGCTCCATGTCCCCTGGCCCCTGTATGCATACGAATGGCTGTGGGAACTCACCAGCATGGGCCCTTTGTTGTTCTCTCGGTACTTGTTCTGCAGGAAGATGTAGGTAGCCAGAGCCCCCATGGAGTAGAGGAAGGCAAATACGGCCACGGTGACAAAGAATTCAGCCGATGAGGAGTAGTCCCCCACGAGGAAGATATTTTTAGGGTCCCCTTGGCAGGTGGGTGCCTCAAAGTACACTTGGTACAGCCTGTGGAGAGAGGTGGGCAGGTGTGGCCCAGGCCCTAAGAACTCCCTCCCCTCCCCCCTGCCCAGTCATGGGTGTCCCCCAGATTCTGACAAGGTCCCAGGAAGAGGAGGAAATAACCATTCACGAGCACCTACTGTGTACCAGTCACATTTCATTGATTGCTGAGAGCATGCTGGTAATAGGTATTACTCAGCCCTCACTCCAACCTAGGTACTTTGGCCCCTTGGTTATTCATAGAACATACCAGGCACCCTCCCACCCTAGGATTTTTGCACTGGAATGCTCTTCTCCTTCAAGCTTTGCTCCACTAGTCACCTTCTCAGTGAGGTCTTCCCTGATCTATTTAATTAAATCTAACCATTCCCTCCCAGCACTCCTTAGCCCCCTTCTTTGCTCCATTTTCTCTGTAGCTGTGATACCCCAGCTGACATACCATGTATTTTACTTTTTTCCTTGTTTTTTCTTGTAACTACAAGAGGGCAGGGCTTTTTCCTTTGTTTTGTTCAGTGTTGTACCCTTAAGGCCTGGAACAGTGCTGCCACATAGTAGGCGCTCAATAAATGTTTATTAAATGAAGTATATGGAGGCAGAAACAGAGGCTCCGAGAAATGCATTAACTTGCCTAAAGTCACACAGCTTGTATAGGAATGACAGAGTTGGAATCTGAACCTTGTGTTTTTCCCCTTACGTCATGTTGACTCTTCTCCCCACCTCACTTCAGGTCCCCAAGAGAAAAACAAATGTGTACATAGCAGAGGAGAGCCCAGGGACTATAAAATAGGAGGAGACAGACAGAAAGACAGGAGGGTAGAAGGGATGCTGGAACAGGATTCGTGTATGTGAGGTGTGGGCGGGGGTGGGGGGGAGCTGTAGACTGGGAAGGCATGTGAGGCTAAGGCCTTTCCTATGGTGTGATGGAAGAGGGGTCATAAGGAGGAACGTGCGTGGAGAGAAAGAGCAGGGTGAAGTCCCAGAGCTCTGGCCTCAGGTTGGGGGGCAGGATCCAAATGGTGCCAGTGCCCTTGTATAGCAAAGGCCCTAAGGGAAGGGCTTACACTTATTGATCACCTCCATTTTACATAATTTTACATAATTTCTTCACTTAATGACCCTCCCCCACAATTCTCTAAAGCAGGCATTATTATACCTGTTTTACAGATGAACAAACCGAAGCTCTGCAAGGCTAAGTTACTTGCACAGGGCTGCATGGCTGCTAAATGATGGAGCTAGGAGTTGGAGCTGGGTTTAAGTTTCTGGGTTTCTAGGGGGAATGAGGGGTCTTTGGGGGGGATTATTGGGGCAGTGGCAGGGTTGGTCAGGGGGACACAGGGCAAAGATTTTTTTCCCCTGGGAGGCTTGGGGGTGAAGGGCAGATCCTCAGCACCCGAGGTCCTAGACATGGGAGGAGTTGGGGTGTCCACAGATTTTTCTGGTCTTCTAGATCCCCAAAGGGCCTGCTCTCAGCAGTATCCCATGCTGCAGCTCCCACTCCTTCCCCAAACTCTCTTGGTTTCTGTGAACTGGTGGATCCCTGGTTGTCATCCCCCCCTTCCCCAGCCTCTCAGACCACGCCTCCCTGGTGCCCCCTTTTCTTTTGATTATTGCTCAGGCCCTGCGCTGGCCTATCTTCTCTTCAGTCTTGCCTCTCACCCTGGGTGATCCCCTGAGCCTACATTTACCCTTAGTGCTCAAAAATCCCTAATTTCCAACTCAATTCCTGATCTCTTTCCTGAGTCCTTTAAACTTATTTATTTTCCTTATTTTAACAAACACTTATGGAGCGCTTCTTGTGTGCCTGGCACCGTGCTAAGCATTTTACAAGTATTAATTCATTTAATATTTATCATAACCCTGTAAGGTGGGTATTATTATCCCCTTTCACAGATGAAGAAATGGAGACCCAGAGCAGTTATGTGATTTGTCCTAGTAGTGGAGGAGCCTCAGGAGCCTCTATTGAAATTGTGTCTGTGGGTCTCTGTCTTCCCATTCCTAGGAGGTAAGCCTCCCCATGAGTGCAGCAACCTTGCCTGCTTGTGCTCACTCTTGTGTACCTAGCACCCGGCACACGGTATGAGCTCAATAACTCTCAGAACTGTTTAATTTGGCTTAATCCTTACCCATGGCTAAGCAGCACCCCCTCATTATTCTTTATCATAAAACCCTGCATGAAGATGCCCTCCTTGGATTTCTCCCAATCTGCAATTATCCTCTTTAGTCATTTGTTTATTTGTTATAATGTTGGCTCCATGAGGGTAGGGAGCTTGGTCTGTTTTGTCCACTGTTATATCCCCAGCACTTTCAGCAGTACCTGACATACAATAGGTTCTGAAAAACTGTGTATGGGATGAACGAATGGGAATTAAATAATAATATTGGCTAACATTAATTGAGCACCTACTGCCTTAAGGATATATATATGTGTGCATATATATATATATATATATATATAAAATTTTGAATCTTGTTTATTGCCAGTCTCCTGCCCCTCCTCTTCACTAGAACACAGCCAGAGGGCAACAGCCTATGTCTGTCTTGGTCACCACGTGTCCTAGATGTCCAGAGGAGTGCCAGGCACAAGGTAGGTGCTCAGTGCATGTGCAGTGATCTGAGTGGGTGTGGTCTCCCGAGGTTGGGGCTGGGCAGGAGCCGCTGGGGAGGAGGTGTTGGCCGGTCCCACCCCCCACCCCCATCCCAGGTCTGTCAGGATCCCAGGGGTGGGCTAGTGTGGGGGCACACCTGAAGGGGTACTCGAATTCGACCTCGATGTTGAGGTCACTCTTGGTCTTGTTGGCACAGTCCACACTCAGCTGGAGCTCCCCACTGTAACTGCCGCATGTGGCAAAGGCGAAGATGGCAAAGACCTTGGGCAGCAGGGATGGGGATGGCCACGGTGAGCCTGTGTGCACGTGGGATGGGGCTGCCCTCCTCTGGACAGATGGGGCCCAGCATAGGCAGCAGCAGATGGACTGGTCCCCACCCCCACCCCCTAATCAGGGCTCAGTGAGGCCCAAGGACAAGCTGATTAGAGGGGTGTGGCTATCTCTTCCAGTCTTTCTCCCAGTGTCTCTCTTGGTTTCTACCTCTCAATAATGCTCTGATTCCCCTTATTCTGTCTCAGTCTATTTCTGTCTCTGTCTTTGTCTCTCTCTGTATTCTGCCTGTCTCTGTTGTTCTCTGTGTCTGTTTCCCTCGGTATCTCTCTGTCTCTGTTTCTCAATATGTCTTTGTCTTTCTCAGATGTCTCTGTCTCTCTGTATCTCTGTTTCTCTCTCTGCCTCTCTAGTATCTATGTGTGTCTCTTTCTGCCTCTTCTCTCTCTCTCTCTGAATGTTTGTGTGTGTGTGTGTGTGTCTTTCTGTTTCTTGGTCTGTCTGTTTCTATCTCCCTGCTCTGTCTCTGACATTATCTCTATGGTGCTCTCTCTGTCTCCCTCCTGCCTCTCCTTCTGTTTATCGGTTTCTCCTTTTCTCTTTTCCCGGAGGGTCTCTTCTTCTCCCTCTGTCTCTTTCTCTCCCCCACCGCATTTCTCTTCCTCTCTTCCTGTGTCTGTTTCTCTTTGCATCTCTGTTCTCTGTGCATCTTTCTCTGTCTCCCTTTTCTTTGTCTCTTTCTGTTTGTTTCTCTCCCATCTCCATATCACTTTTTTCCTGGTATTTCCATCTCTGTCTCCATCATTCCCAATCTCCCATTCTCTCTGTCTCCTTCACTGTCTCTGGGTTTCTCTGGCTTTTCGTCTCTCCCTGCAGCAACCAGCTTCAGTCTCCACCTCCCCTGCCCCTCTCTCACCTCAGGAGAGGAAGTAGGACGTCGCAATCTTCCACTTGAGAATGGGGGTACCCTTGGCCTTATGTGGCGTCACATCACAGCCCATCTGTTCTCTGGCCTCAACCCCCTGGGACTTCACCCAGGAGCCCAATTCCCCCACCCCCTTCTGCCCCCCCCCACCCATCCATCCCTCCCTCCTTATCCCTACTCCATCCCTGCTCTTCCAGACCCCACTACCTCCCTCTTTCTCCCCACAGCCCAGACCACACTCACCCATTGCAGCACCTTCACAAAGCCGAGGGGCTCCTTGACCACCCGGAACTGACCCCCGGCCACCAGCTGAGGAGAGAAACGGTGGGGAGGGGTGGGGTTGTTGGGGATGGAGAGGGAGGTGGGGGACAAGGCCACCAGGCAATGACCCCTGGGGATAAGGCATGTGATCTCTGGGAGGGAGTGACGTTTGGAGAGGCGGTGAAAAGGAGAAAGTGACACTTTGGGGAAGGTGTGAGCTCAGGGTCTCTGAGAGAAGGTCCCCGGGGTTCAGGGCTGGTGGGGACGTCTGGGGAGATGGTGAGATAGATGGCAGAGGGCGTCAGGGGTGAGTAAGATGGGGATGGAGTCAGGACTAGTTAGGGAAGGGGAGAAGGTCTGAAAAGGTAAAGGTGAGTCAGATGGTGAAGGGGATCGGGTGGAGAGAGTGAGGAAGGAGTTGGGGTTCATTAGGGTGGGGGAAGGGGTCTTGGATGGTGAAGGTGAGTCATAACAGGGAGGGAGTCGGGTTTGCTAGGGTGGGGGAGGGATCTGCAGCGGTAAAGGTGAGTCAGATGACGGTGGTGGGGTGTCTGAGGTGATGAGGATGGGGAGGGGTTAGTCCTGGTTAGAGATGGGCGAGGTTCTGAGGTGGTGAAGAAGAGTTCGATGGCAGAGAGGGTCTGGACTGATTTGATTAAGGTGGAGGAGGGCTAGGACATGGCTTCACTGCATATGTGCTGGGGGAAGGGGGACTAGGGGTTTGGGAGAAGCGAAACTGATCGTCCCCCTTGGTCTGCTCTGGGGGAAGAGGTGGTCGTCTATCAGGGTACCATCTCTGTTTGGAAGGGGCAGGTGTCAGCCCTCCCCTTCACCCCCGCCCCCACGCCTTCTGTCGCTCTATTTCCTAGCTCATCTGCAGCACCCCCCATCTTCCTTCTACTCTCCCCTCCCCTCCCTCCTTGCCCATACCCTGGCTCCAAGACCCCTTCTTCCTTCCCGGTCGCCCGTAAGGAACTGGCTTCTGGCGGCCCCCGCTGCGGCAGTGAGGACGGCCCTCGCTGCGGCAAAGGGCGCACTCCTTCTTTTCTCCACCTCCCCTTTCCTCCCCTCGCCTGCCGCAGACCCCAGCCCCAGCGCCGGGGACCGGGTGTCCGCTGCTAGGATTCTGGCCACCACCTCTTAGAGTCGGCGGATTCGCAGCGACCCCGGCGAGGAGGCCGGCCAGCGGCGGGCTCTGTCCGCGGTGCTGGAACGCGTACCTGATTCACCACGTCCATGTCGGCCAGCAGCAGCATCAGCAATGCGGGGGGCGGGAGGCGCCTGCTAGCAAGGGCGGGCGCTGGGCGCGGAGGGGGCGGTGCGCGATCGTCGGAACAGCCCAGGGGGCCGCAGCTCCGCCCCTCGCGCCCCCGCCTCGCTCGCCGCGCGCGCCTGCGCACAGCGGCCGTGTCTAAACCTCGCAGGCAGCCATTCCAGTCCAGAGACTGCAGAGGCTGGAACCGTGAAAATGCTTTCAGAAGGTCGTTATCTCTGAAAACACAGCTAGAGATCTGGGGAGGTGGGCCGTTGGGTCCTACAGTAGGACAATTTGCCAGGCCGTTTGCTGAACTGTTGAATGTGTTCACTTATTTAAGCCTTAGAACATCCCTACGTGGTAGGGACTATTCGCCCCATTTTTACTGGTGAGGAAAATTAGTCCCCAGAGAGGTTAAGCGACTTATACAAGGTCGCCCAGCTAGTTATTGGCAGTGCCCAAAGTCCCTGCAATTTAAACATGGTTCAGGGTCTTGAGGGTTTCTTCTCATCTGCATTTTAAGCACTTAAAAAAAAACAACCCTCCCCCTCCAACCATTTCCCGTATTTCGCTCTTCCTTAGTCAAAGTGTTGCCTACTCCAACTCTCAACTTTTTACATCCTGTTTATTTCTTAGTCCTCTCTTAATTGGACTATGCCTCCTTCATGCTACTAAAACTAGGCCCACCAAGGTCAATGGCAATTGCCATGTGGCAAAATCCAATGGATAAATACAGCTGGAATTTAAGATGCTCAACCTCACTCATACTAAAAGGAATGCCTATAAAAGCTACTAAGACACTGTTTTTCATCTTTGAGGGTGGTGAATATAAAGAAGTTTGATAATGCTCAGTATTAGCAGTTGGCCAGAAACAAGTATTCTCATACATTGCCAGTGGAAGTTAAATTGGTATAACTTCTGTAGAGGGTAATTTGGCAAAATGTAGCAAACTAATAAGTCCATATATGTGGCTCAGCGTTTACATTTCTAGGAATTTGTCTTACAGAGAGATTCAAACATGTGCTAAAAGAAGTATGTATAAGATAATACACTGCAGCACTGTTTGTAAAGTGTGGACACTCCCCAAATGCTCATTACTGGTGGCCTGTTTAAAAAAACTCAGGTAGAGCCGCAAAATGGAGTACTATGTAGCTGTCATTACTCATAATATGGAGCTGTGTAATGATAGCCAAGATACTTAGTTAAGTAAGAAATGCAAGATGCCAAATTATGTGGGAATTGTGTACAAATAGAAGGGAAGCATTATATCAATTATAGAGAGAACAGCTAACATTTTAAATTGTGGCTGTTCTGTGAGCTTCCCATATATCACTCATTTAAATCCTCACAACAGGGACTTCCCTGGTGGCAGAGTGGTTAAGAATCCACTTGCCAAAGCAGAGGACACGGGTTCGATCCCTGGTCTGGGAAGATCCCACATGCCACAGAGCAAGTAAGCCCATGAGCCACAACTACTGAGCCCATGTGCCACAACTACTGAAGCCTGTGCGCCTAGAGCCTGTGCTCCTCAACAAGAGAAGACACCACAATGAAAAGCCTGTGCACTACAATGAAGAGTAGCCCCCGCTCTCCGCAACTAGAGAAAGCCCACGTGCAGCAACGGAGACCCAATGCAGCCATCACTCAATCAATCAATCAATCCTCACAACAGCCCTATGAGTCAGGTACTACTACTATCCTCATTTTATAGCTGACTAAACTAAGGTGCAGAGAGCTGAAGGAATTTTCCTAAGGTCACACAGTTGGTAGGTGGTAGAACTAAGATTTGAACAGGTGGTAAGTGGTGGAACTAGGATTTGAACCCAGGAAGTTTGGCTCCAGCACCTGTTACTCTTAGCCACTGTGCTAACTTATCAGTACGGCATCCTATAACTATATAAAAGATATTTGATACAACGGGTTGCCTCCAGAGAGAAGGGAAACTTTCACTTTACACCCCTTTGTACTTTTGAACTTTGAACCATCTGAATGTATACCTATGTTTTTTTGTTTTTTAAACAAACACACTCACACTCAAATTCACACAAATATGGAATATGTAATGGGTACTTCAGTTATTGCCTTTTCAGGGGAAGAGCATGGGTTTTGGCATTCAATTGCTTGAATTTGAATCTCACCTCTGATATTTGTTCCTGTATGACTTTGGACAGGTAAAATAATTTAAAATGGTACTTAGAGGATTGTTGCACTGATTAAACAAGATAGTCACTGTAATGCACTTAGCTCAGGGCCCAATAAATGGTTCGTTTTACCTTCCACACATCTCTGGAATCTACTCACTTCTCACCATCTCCTCTGCCACCTCCCCTGGCTAAGGCGACCATCGTTCCTGCCAAATTTAGCATCTCCAGTCTCTTCCTCCTCCCATCTGTTTTCAGCACACCCGTCAGAGCATCTATTTAAAATGCAAAGTTAACTATGTCACTCCCCTGCTCAAATCCCTCCCATGGCTCCCCACTGCTTTCAGGAAAAATCCCAGGGGTTGGGGCCTGGCATTCAAGGGTCTGCATCATCTGCCCTCAGGTGGCTTATCCCACCTCCTCCCTCAGCAATCGCCCTTCACTCTCTTTACCCTGCCCATGACTTACTTTCCCACAATAAACCGGCCCAGCCACTCCAAGCCTTTGTTTCCAGACCTAGTGCAATTCTATATTCTGAGTTCTAGCCTCCAATTTTGGCTTCCCTCAAATTTCAGTCCTGGTTCCATTGACACAAATTAGACAAATGAGAAACCCCTGCTCTGAGAGCTGGGAGGAGACCCTAGGTCAGACCGTCCCCAGGGGTGGCCGCATCCGGTGTCACTTCTAACACCACCTCCGATTCCTTTGGAGTGAGGATGACTACCACTTTGGACAACCGCCGTCACATGTCTAAGCCAGCTCAGTTTGTGCTGAGGGAAACCCAGAACAGTGCCTGGCACAAAATAAATGCCCGATAAACCTTCACTGAATGAATGAGACGCCAAAGGTTGGGCAATGACTAAAAGTAGGGCAAGAAACAGAGAGGAGCTCTGGGATCTGGGAGTGGGGTACTATTAGCTAGTCTCAGGAGAGCCAGGTAAGCCCTGAGTGGGTTGCCCCAGGCTAGGAGCCTCGCCCTTTGCTGTCACCCATGTTTTTACGAATGAATTTAAATTTCCTTTTTCTCTTTATTTATTTATTTTTTCTGGCCACACCTGGAGGCATGCGGGATCTTAGTTCCCCCGACCAGGGATGGAACGGTGCCCCCCCGCAGTGGATGCATGGAATCTTAGCCACTGGACCACCAGGGAAGTCCTAGATTTCTTTTTTCACAAGCAGAAGGGGGGAGGTGGGGTGAGCGCAATTTAGCCTCCCTTCCTCGTGCTGTCAGAGGACCCCTCTGCCTAAGATACATCACAGTTCTAACCTCCAGGCCTTTCTACTGGCAGGACTCTCCTGGAGGTTTCCTTATCCTTTCCTTTCGATCCATCTGTCCTGCCCCAGTCTGATCTGCCTGACCCCTTGTGGAATCTCTGACTTTCCCCCACCCCTTATCCGAGCCCTCACACATCCTCACTCTCTCCACTTTCCTCCATCTGTCCAGAAACCTCCCTTCCCCCACCACCTCCACTTTGTCTCCAGCTTTTTTTGGCTGCTGCCTCTTCCGCCTCCCCTCCTCCTTCTTCCTTCCCTGACGCTGAATAATCAGGCCCGGCTGTCCTGGTTTCTGGAAATACCCGCGTGTGGGCAGTGGCTCAGGGCTGAAACAGGGGATGGATAGATGAGGACCGCTGGGCAGCCCCAGGCCTCCAGTGCAAAGACACCAAAATCCAGGGGTGTGGTCCATGCCGGTCTCCTTCTGAGGAAGGGAGGGCAGGAGGTTTATTGAGCAGTGGGGGAGGGATGGGAATTCAGAGGGCATGGACGCAGGCCATCTCGTCTCCCAGGTCCTCCTCATCAAAGCGGGAGAGGATGGACTCCTCGTCACTATAAAGTGAGCTGGTCCCCTGTGCCAGCAGGTCACTGGCGGCACTGTCCATCTCGTCCAGTGTCAGGCGACATGCATCTGCAATCTCCCGCTTGGCCAGGGCCACGAAGCGCGGGTCTCGGGCAAACAGGCCCAGGCCCTCGGAGATGAGCACCTGGGGGCACAGATGGGATCAGTGTTGACAGAGGGCACAGCATGGAGTCGGAGCAGTGTGCACAGAGGGGTTGGTGTGGAAGAGTGATGAACCCGTGAGGGCACGCAGGGAAGTCAGTGGGGGACAGTGGGGCACACATCTTGCTGAGCAGAAGTCACAGAGCAAAGGGATAGCTACATACACAACACAGAGACTGGGGACCCTCCTTCCCAAGCTCCCACCTTCTCCCCTTCTCTCCCATCCCTCCGGCCCCCTCCCCTTCTGGACTCACAGCCTCCACCAGGCTGTCAGCACTGCCCCTTTTGCCATAGGTGGGGTCTGAGTGGGTTCCAGGCACGTGCAGACAGGTGAAGGTGTGCAGTGGACTGCTGGATTTGCCGAAGTATCCGTCCCCTGCTGCACCCTCCTCCACCAACAACAGTGGGGCGTATAGGAGCCGGCCCCGCTGAGGAGGGGTTGCCCAGGAACCCTGGACCAGAATAAACATCAGGAGCATAGTGGTTGATGGGTAGGGCATGAGGATCTAGGAATCACTCCTGTGCCTACCTCTTACCCCCCAAACACAACTGGAGTCAAATTGAATGGGTATACATCAGCCTTGGGTTTATTTCAGAGCATAGAAGGCCTGGGTTTAAATCTCAGCTTTGCCACTTACTAACTGTGAGATCTTGAGTAAGCCTCTCTGGGCCTCAGTTTCCTCATCTGTACACTGGGGCTAGTAACAGTACCCACCTCACAGGCACAGTGAGGACTGTGTGAATTCACATGTGCCCCCTTCTTCAGAAGGGCCCGATATGTAGTGTGTTTGACAAATTCAGCCTAGGCTGCCCCCCACCCCTCCGGGCCTCAGCCCCCCTCCCCCACCTCACCTGTGCCCTGCTGGGCCCTGAGTTGCGCCCACGATGATAGGTGCCTGGGATGGGTAAATCTTCACAACTGCCCTGGCGCCGCAGACACTGGATGGTGAAGGAAGGCTTCCGGCCTGGGGGTGTGGGGGGTACCAGGGGCAAAGAGGAATGTCAGTGCCTCCCCAGCCCTCTGCCCTTATGGCCCATGGGGCCCCCCAGGACCCATGTCCACTCTCACCTGCAGGTGTTGGGGGCAGCAGACGGCGACGTGGTGCTTGGTGGCCATCCACGTATCTCTGGGGTCTGTGAGGTGGCAAAAGGATGGGGCGTGGGGGAGTCCCTGCCTGCTCATCTAGGTAGGAGAGCCTGTTTGGGAGGGAGGGCTGGGGTGAGCTCAAGCCTGGGCATGCGCGATGGGGTGCCGTCCCTCTCGCACGTGGCTCATGGGCTCATCCTACGTGTCGTGGCCAGAGTGCTGGCTGGGGACTTCCTCTTGTTCATCCTGCTTCTCTTGCCCTTTGGTTGCCTTGGACTGAGAACTTCCTTCTTCCGGAATGGTGAAAATGAGAACCCCAGAGCTTCTCCTGGGGAAAGTGAGGCAAGTTAGGCAGACCAGATACCCCCAGTGTGGCCCTGGGCCCGGTCCCTTCTCATTTCATGTCCTACCTTCTACAGAAACACTAGACATTTTTAACTGGGAAAATTCACATAACATAAAATTAACCTGTCATCGCTTTAAAGGAGACATGGGCTTTCTTTTAATAGATGTTTGTCTCACTGGAAAAACCCTCTGCCCCCTGAAGTACCCCCATAAAGTGGCTAGTCCCTGCCTTCCCTCACAATCTTCCTGCAGACCTTTGGCCATACCTGTGGGCGTGGGACCCAGCCTGGGGCACACTGGACTGTCTGGAGTTGGGAGCACCCCCATCGTCGTCACTGGGCCCAAGGGAAAGTGAATCTGGTGGTTTGTCCCAGGCAGGCAGAGACACAGAAATCACAGAGCTCCGGCGAGATGGGGGCTGGGAGCCCACTGGGGCCTGTGGAAATCACAGGATTGAGCATTGCATCCAGGTTATAACTAAGTCACTTGGTCAAATAGTGTGTCTCCAGTGAGCTCCCCAGGGGCCAAATCTGGCTCTTGCCCTCCAACAGTGGGTGGTAGGTACCAAAAAAACATTTGTCTATTGCAGGGGGTCTTCTCTGGGGGACTTCCTCCCAGACGCAGTATGGAAATCACTCGGGGGGTTGAGGGAGTATTTTACAATCAAGAGTTCCTGGGGGAGTGAAAGCTTATTGTCCTCACTTTGTACGTTTCCGGTTCCTTCTCATCTTCCTCCTCCTCTCCCTCCTGCCCCTCTTCCTCCTCCTCCTCATCTGTGTCACAGGTGAGGGCCTGCCGCATCTCAGGACCCAAGTCTTGCAGGCTCCTCAGACCAGCCTGTGGGGGTGGGAAAACAGGGAAGTGGGTAGCTCAGGGTCTAAACTTCCCTGTCCCTGAGCAGGAGTGTGGGGTGGGGGAAGGAGCCCCACAGTCACCCCTGACCTTCTGTGGGTCCTGGGTCAGTTTCCTCATCTGTGACATGGGTTCCATGAGATCAAGAAGGCAGTCAGCCTCAGCCACAGAGCTCCCACATACCCGCCCCCCCCAGCTCAGGCCCTGCTCCCAAGACCTGAAGGGCAGAGGAGGTGCTTGGGGGGGCCTCGGCCCCTAGTAGCCCCTTTTCTTTCCTCCGCCGGAATTTGCGGAAATAGTCCTGGATCAGAAATGTGGCGTAGAATTTGCCCACGGTAACTTCTTCCTCTGGAAGCAAGGGAGAGGAGGCAAGGTCACACAGGAGTCCTCTGCTCCCCACACCCCCACATCAAAGCTTGGACTCTCCCGCTGCACCCCTCCCTCTCCAGCCAGTGATGGTTTGGTGGTGGTGAGCAATCGTTGACATTCAGAGGCAGGCTTAAGGAATTGGGGTGGAGCTAGCTCACCGTCAGCTGGGGGGATGACCTCATCTAGCAGCTTCTGCTTCATCCGCTTCCAGATCTTTTTGATGACAATCCGCAGCTCCTGATTGGCTTGCTCCAGGTTCCCTGCATGGGGAGAGGATGTGGGGCATGAGCCAATAGGAAGAGGCTTTCACAGCCACTCCTTCACTGTTGGAGGGCACGTCACAAACTTCTACCGCAGCCAAACACTGCCCCCGTTGGACAGGTGGGAAAACAAGCCTGGAGAAGGCAAAGTCACCTATTTTGAGGTTCAGAGCTAAGAGTGGGGCCCATCTCTCAATTAGTTTGCTCCTTGCACCTTCCCCAGGGACCCTCCCATTCCTGCCCCTCCCCCTCCTCCCCACACACCTTCTGTCTTAATCTTCAGGGATGTCCGAACGAGGGCAAAGAGTGTGGCATTGAATGTCACTGTCCCATCTGAGTTGAGAGGCATGTTCATCGCCACAAGTCTCTGTGCACACCAGGGACATGGAACCCATTTTGGGCAAATGCCAGGGATGCAGGCATGTGATGCCCAAGGGCAGAAACCTTTGAGGATGCCACCAAACACCCCCTCCCCACCCAAGGCAGGGTCCCTGCCCACCCCTGCTGTGTGGTGACAGTCCTCTCAGAGGCAGTGGTGGGCAGGTGCACAGACCTTGCAGGCCACTCGGTGTGGGCACAGCTTCCCGAATCCCAGGGGTGGCTGGATGCGTCTCAGCAGGGCAACCACATCCAGGTGCTTGATGCGGCCTCTGGGGAAGGTGGGGGTAGAAGAGAGGCACTACTGGGTTGGAGACACCCCCTCTGGTCCTTACTCAAGGCCCTACCAGCTCATCACTCCCTCGCCCCACCAACACCCCATAGTCTGCCAGGGAAGAACTGGAGGGCAGTCAGTGGGGGAGGGGAAAAGGCAGAGGACAGGGGCAGTGGGAACCTTGGGGCATCTACTGCCTGGGTAATGGGAGGCATAGGTCAGAGGTTCCAGAGTTGGAGGACTGTGAGGCAGTGCACTGTCCTCTGGTATCCCAGGTATGGGGTCAGAGGGCATACTTGGCCCCAGGGTCATATTCAGACCAGATCCTCTTGAATTCATCGAGGTGATGGGGGCCCAGGATGGACCAATCTCTGGTTAGATAATCAAAGTTGTCCATGATCACAGCCACAAAGAGATTTATGATCTGTGGGCCAGTGAGTAGGAGAGGTTAGGTGAAGGGCAGAGAAGAGTATGGGGGGTTTGGTAGGAGGCGGAGGTAAGCTTCTATGGTCACTGGGTCATGAGTCCCCGGGTTAATCTTGTCGTCAGGCCAGCCCTTTCACCCTCTCTGAAGATCTGGGCTCCCCACCTCATCCCCATCAGGACCAGCCCCCGGGGCAGTAGTGGTGGTTGTGGGGATTGGTCCTTACCAGGAATGCACAGAGCATGAAGAAGCTGATAAAATAGGCTATGGCAAAATTGCTACCACAGCTAAACTCCTCACCAGGGCCGAAGTCAGACTCAGGGTCACACCGGCTCCCAGGAAGGCTGGCAAGCATTATCTCCTGCCATGCCTCACCAGTAGCACACCTGCGGGTCACACAGTGGTGCCATCTTGGGGGGAGGCTATGAAGTCATGACAAGGGCCGCTGTGGGGGCCAGAGGGGTGAGGATATGACCTATTTCTTACCAGGGGCTACATCTGGTAAAAACAGCATTTCAATATTTTAAAAGCTGGTGTGGCCATGTTGATGACGATCATGTTTGCATTTTACAGAGGGGGTGCTGAGGCCTATGAAAGGTACACGTCTTGCAGCCAGAAAAAGGATGGCTGAGGCTAGAATATTCTAAAAGATTCTTTAGAACACAGCCAGGAAAGGTCTCAGGCAATATGGAGCCCCATGCTGCCCTGTTACTTCCATAGCTCAGGCAGTCTGGGGCCCAGAGAGGATGTGTGGGTACCCAAAAGCATGCTGGAGATCAAAGCAGCAGGGGAGAGGGTGTGTGTGTCACCTGAACAAAAGCAGCACAGCCTGTGGAAAGGTCTGGAAGTTGTTGTTTCGGTTGATCTGTGTGCCATCCTGAAGAGCCACCTTGCCGAAAATCTGTGGGCATACAGGGGCTGTGTCAGAGGGGTGACTCCGTGCCCCTACAGGTTCCCATCCATTTCACAACACCTAATACCCAAAGGATCCTTATAACCCTGACAAGCAGGCACTGCTGATCCCATTTCACAGGTGTATGGACTGACTCAGGGTGGTGCAGCTTGTCTGTCTTTCTACCCCCACTTTGGGCTCATTCCTATCTAACCCCCCTCAACAGAGGAGTGCCTGAGGGATGCTCCCCAGGGTTCTCACTTGCCTGCATCCCAATGACTGCGTAAATGAAGAATATCATTGCGATGAGAAGAGCCACATAGGGCAAGGCCTATGGGGGTGGAGAGGAGGATAGATACTCAGGTCCAGGCAGAGAACTGTTAAGCCCCAGAATGCACTCAAGCCGGGGCCTGCTGAGAGATGTGGTCCATCCCCAAAGTGCCCATGACTGCCAGGGTCTCCCAAATACGGACACAGTATTAAATACAATAGAGTAAGGTCAGTGAGGCCAAGACGTGTTGGGAATTGAGAGCCCACAAAAGAGAGAAAACTGGAAATGGTAAGCTGCACATGGGTATGGCATGCTGGAAGGTGTAGTTCTGGGGGCAGTAAAAGGACAAGCTGAGGGTGTGAAGTGGGGATGAGGGGTGAACAAAGGAGTGGGGGAGTTACCTGGAAGGACTTGATGAATGTCCAGAGTAATGTGCGAATCCCTTCACCCTTACTGAGAAGCTTGACCAGCCGCATGACTCGGAAGAGGCGAAAGAAAGTGATCGAAATGCGGGAACTGTCCTCAGAGCTCTGGGGTTGGGCGTGTGGTGGGTATGCTCAGTCCACATTTGCCCCAGCCACCTCCCTGTCTCATGCTTTGGCCCTCCCAGCCTCCAAATCCCTCAGAACCCAGGCCCCAGGGTGGTCAGGGAGCATTTCTAAGGACTTTTGGGAAGAAAGGAAAGGAGGGTTGGTGAAGAGAGAGGCAGAGAGTCCCTGTTGTGAGGTGGGGTGGGGGGCTACCTCGCCAAGATGGCCACCATTCTGCGCGGAGATATTGCCAAAACAGAGGTGATGGAGGAGATGATGAGATCACAGGGCCAATGAACAGGAGAGAAATGATGGAGGAGATACGGGGGATAATGGATGGTAGAGTTATTATCCAAGGGATGATAAGGAAGCTTACGTGGTAATGGATCAGGATGGTTGAAGGAAAAGTTGGTAATGAGGGTGAAAGGTAGAGGAGAGGGCACAGGAGATGGTGGAGGAGAGATATTGGAGCCAATGGAGGAAATGATGAAGCCGGTGGTTTCATGGAGATGAGAGAACCGATGGAGGATCCAATGGAGAAGCCAGTGATGGAGATATGGACCCAGCAGCATTGTCAATGGAGGACCATGTAGTACCCAGTGAAAGAGATGATGGAGCCAACCGTGCAGTCAGTGGTGATGACAGAACCGTGAAAGACCCAGTGTCAGAGACGATGGTATCGGTGGAGGAAATGGAGCCAATGAAGGAATCAGAGGAGATGATGGAGTCAAAGCAGGAGTTGGTGGAGATGATGGGACCAATGGAGGGGGCAATGAGGCAATGAAGAAAATAATAGAAATAACAGGAGAGTCATTTTAGGAGATGCTGGAGCCAGAGGATGCAAATGAATGAGCGGGAGCTGGTAGAAGGGGGCTTTGGCTGAACCCAATAGGGACTCAAGAGATAGAGCTAGAGGGAGGAGCTCTGAGTCTCCAGGAGTGGGGTGGATGTGAGTGGGAACCACCTCCCCATGTGAAAGAAAGCCCTGGGGTTGAGGTGAGGGAAGGTTGGCAGGGGGTGAGTGGGTTAGTGGAGAGCCAGTCCTCACGTTGACTTCAGTGACAGCAATGTCCACTACGCTGCCCACCACAATAAGAGCATCAAACGTGTTCCAGGCATCGGTAAAGTAATGCTGTAGACAGGAGGAAAGCAGTGCCCTGGCTTCTCAGAGCTAGCAAGCTAGGGTATGGGGCTAGTAGTGGTTGGGGGCATTGGGGAGGCAGGGTGTAGGCTGGATCACATGATAAGGCTGCATCTAGATCCCTCTTCCTCCCTAGTCTCATGACTCCCTGGTTGCTGCCCCCCTGAGAGCTATGCAGGGAGTTCCACCCTAAGGAATGGGTCTAGGCCTTGGGGGTACCTTGGGTTTGAAGGCGATGATTTTGAGCACCATCTCAACAGTGAAGAGGCCAGTGAAAACCATGTTGAGGATGTCCATAACATAGTTGAAGGGAGCAGTCTGCTCATAGTGCTGGGGGAGAAAATCAGATGTGGGGACATAGCCTGAGGCAGAGATTCCCCCCCCACCCCAACCAAATATTCTCTGTCTTGGACTGAGGTAAGTCTGGGGATGTGGTAGCACTACGGGTTGGCCAAGCCTCTCACACTGTCCGCCTCCCATTATGGATATTGGAAAGCCCAGCCCTTGATTTCCTAGCTTTCCTTGCAGCTAGTTCTGACAGAAACATAAGCTTGCTGCTGCTTGGGTAGCTTCTGTGAAAAATATTTTTGATTTCCAATAAAAGGGTCGAGTGAGGAGAGTCCCTTGGTGCAAGCTTCCTTCCTTTTTCCTTCTCTGAGTGTGGTTTTGATATCTGGAACTGTGGCAGCCAACTTGTGACCATGAAGCAACAATCATGAGAATGAACGCCAACTTACTAAGAATAGTGGAGCAGAAAGACAGAGCCTGGGTCCCTGATGAGCAATGAGCAAACAGCCTACCTCTGCACTGCTTGCTATGTGAGGTAACTATCATAATTCATTGACTCCAAGGATACACATCTTTTCACAGTTTAGAATCTCTGAAATTGGGGTGCATTTCACAGTCAATGACAACTTACATTTGCCATCTGCCATTTTTCCCACATTCTCACATCTCTGAAATCAGGATACAACTTATGATTATCGGCCTTTGATTTGAATATATGTGGCACATATCTTTAAAGCTTAAGTCTCTGTCAGTTGGGGATTTTGTTACTTGCAGCCTAAAGCATTCCTGACAGTTCTCAAGGATTTGTGCAGACAGAATAGGGTCAGGTGTCTGGCAGGATCAGGGTGGGGAGCTCAGACCTGCATGGCTAGAGCAACCGTGTTGAGCAGGATGAGCAGGAACATGAGATACTCGAAGGCAGCAGAGTTCACAGTGGCCCACACCCGATACTGATTCGGGTTCTTGGGGATATAGCGGCGGAGTGGCTGGGCCTTGAGGGCATACTCCACACACTGGCGCTGCATATAGGTGCAAGGCATGAGTGAGCAGTGGGGTCCCGAGGCAAGGAATTGGGGTGGGGGTGGGGGGTTGGTGGATCAGGGGTCGGAGGTCACCTGGTTCTTGTCCAGCTCACAGTCTTGGTACTCCTGCTCGCCCTGGGCACGGAAGGTGATGATGACGAAGCCCACAAAGATGTTCATCATGAAGAATGCAATGATGATGATGTAGACAATGAAGAACACTGAGATCTCCACGTGGTAATTATAGATGGGGCCCTTGTTCTCTGCGTTTGCATCGATGGCCTTATATAGCAGCCTGGGGAGCCAGTGGAGGCAAGTAAAGGGATATCCCAGACACCTCAGACCTGTCCCCAGACACCTTAGGCACCCCAGAATATCCCCAAAGATCCCCAAATCCCCTGACCTAACTATCTGAGACCTACACACCCGGACCTCAAAGACTCCCAAAGCCCAGCCCTCCAGAGATCTAGAGATCCCCATCCAACCTTCCTGAGAATCCCCATGCAGGCCCTCCAAGACCCCCAAATCCCTTAAGTTCCCACAGACTCCCAGTTCTCCTCCAGCCATCTGAGGATCCCCATGCAGATCCCCAGAACTCCCCAACAAGCCCCCAAAGATCTCTAAGTCCCCTGTCCTATCAACTTGAATTCCTTGCTCCCTCGCCCCCCCACCTAGTACTCCCAAAGACTTGTGCAGCTATCTGGAAACCCCTGAATCTCCAGCTCCATCTCCTCCAAGACCTCCACCCAGTCCCCCCAGACCTATACCTGGTACCCCCACTAAATCCCACGCAGTCCTCTCTAGACTTCCACCTAGTGCCTCAGAGACCTCTCTAACCCAATTCTTGGAGGCCCCCTCACCCAGGTCCCCTAAGCACCCCCGGCCAACTTCTGGGAGATCCCCACCTAGTCATCTGATACACCCACCAGTCCCCAGAAAACCCTATCCACTCTCCAGAGACCTTCTTCACATCCCAAGTTACCCTTCCACCCATCCCCAGGATATCCAAAGCCAATCCCCTAAAGACTCTTGCCCAGTCCCCTGCCCATCCCTGGGGCCCTGCCCCTCACGCAGGCCAGCCTTCGAAGGTGGAGACAGTGAACAGGGCCATCATGGCTGAAAGGACATTGTCAAAGTTGAAATCACTGTTGACCCAGAGCCGCTCCCGGACCAGGGGCCTTGACACATCTCCATCGGGGTAGACCAGGAAGGAGCCCCTGTGGATGTTGCAGACATGCTGGGTGGGTGAGGAGGGGTAGGGAGCTGTGGAATGGGGACTGGTGTCTCCAGTACGGAGGCAGCAGGGCATAGTGGTGGAGCTGGATAGCCTGGGTTCCAGTCCTGCCCTTCCATTTACTGGCTGGGTGACCTTGGGCATTTAACCTCTGTGCTTCAGTTTTCCCCATTTATGACATAAGGATAATGACAGAACGTATTTCCTGGCTTGTTACAAGGATTAATTTTGTTAATCAATGAGAACAGTGTCTGGCATATTGTTGGGGCCGTATACGTTAGCTGTCAGCAACATTATTATCACCATCATTGCCATCCAGGAAAAAGCAATACAAATAACAGCCAACATTTATCAGCACTAAGTATATGCCAGGCACTGTGCTAGGCTTTACATGTACTAACTTTACATTGTAGTACACTCTCTTTGTAGTAACTCATTTGCCCCTCACAACAACCTTGTGAAATCCACACTCTTTTTATCCCCATTTTTCAGTTGAGGAAAATGGGACTCATCAAGGTTAAGGAATGTAACCAAGCCTCATGAGACGAATTTGAACCAAGAATGGTTCAGCGAACCATTTCAGCGAACTATTACCCTCTGTAGGAGTCTCAAGACGGAAGCTGGGGACTTGGTGGTGGGGGTCGGGTGTTTGGGGATGGTTGGGATTCTGGAGTGGAATGTAGGTAACTCTGGGGAATGTGGAGAGGGGTTTTGGGCGGTTATTGGGGGGGCCTCTTAAGGACTGGTGATGTCTGAGGGCTTTTGCCGTTCTTGGGAGAATTCTCGGGATGTATCTTTGGGTCTTGAGGAATTCTGGGGTCTTGGGGGCCTTGATAAAATCTGGGGGGTCTCTGCAGTTCTTTGGAGGAAGATCTAGGGGTTTTAGAGGCCTGGGTGAGATCTAGGGGCCTCTTTGGACTTTAGGAGGGTCCTGGGCTCCATGGAGGGCAGGGTTTCAGGCACTCACTTGCATTCTTGGGGTGTGTGTTTGGCCTCATCAGTGCAACTGTAGAATTTCCCCTGCAGAGAGGATATTTGTCAAGCAGATTCACCCTTCATCCCCCGGCCCCGTGCCTTGATTCATGCCTGGGCCTCCCTCCAGTGTTTCCTCCCACCTTGAAGAGCTGCACGCCAATGCAGGCGAACATGAATTGCAGGAGCGTGGTCACAATCATGATATTCCCGATGGTCCGGATGGCCACGAACACACACTGCACCACGTGCTGCAGACACCCACAGATATGGCTCATGGACACCGCAGGCCACGGTGGCCACAGGGCAAGGACTCTGGGCATGGATGGAGCTCAGGGACTTGGGTCAGGAACATGTGGTCTTGGGTGAAGGATGTGTGGGTACCAACGGGAAATGTGTTTGCCAGACAGGGGTATGTGGCCACATGTCAGGAACTTGGATCACAGAAACGTGGCCTTTGGTAAGGAATGGATGGTCACTTGTAAGGAACATGGATGAGGCCACATGGCCAGTGGTCAGGGCCGTGTGGTTACACATTGTGGCCAGGCTATGTGGTCATGCATCGCTGCAAATGGTCAGTCGGATCAGTGATCCTGGCCCCAGGGGCGGGGCAGGGTCTGGGTCCCATGGATTTGGGTGGGATGGGATTACCTTGAGTCCTTTGGCCCTGTTGATGGCTCGGAGGGGCCGTAGTACTCGGAGTACTCGAAGAATCTTCACCACCGAGATGGCACTGGAGCTGAGGAGGGGGCAGTCCTCAGGCCATGGCCCAGGCCTGGCCTTGGCTCTTGGAAGAATGGGGTAGGCAGGTGTCACTCACTGGATGCCAAAGGAGATGAGGGACACGCTGACCACCAGCAGATCCAACAGATTGAACCAGCTACGGCAGAAGGAGCCACGGTGCAGGAAAGCCCCAAACACTGTCATCTGGGGAGTAGGGGGCCATCAGGATAGTTAGACCCCAGATCCGGGGAAGAGAGGGGAGTTGGGGATGGAAGCAGGAGAGATGGGCTGCAGAGATGGATGGGGAGTAGGTTGGGGTAACTGGGGGTATGATGGGGGGTCCATTAGTCACCTTTAGTAGAATCTCCACAGTGAAAATGGAGGTGAAGGCATAATCGAAGTACCCCAGAATCTGGGGGGCAAGAAAGAGGGGGAGCCACCGAGTCATGGCTGAGGGGGATCCTAGCTGTGTGTATCTCTCAGTAAGTTTTGCTGTCCCTCCCTCCCTCTCTCCTCCCCTCCCTCTCTCTCTCTCTCCCATCATCATCATCATCAAGGACTTTTCTACAAGGTAAAAGCCTTGGCCACCAGAAAGACAAGGGTTCAGATTTGGGTTCCTCTGCCTCTACTCAGCTACATGGGCGCCCTTGGTCTGCTCAACCTCTGAGCACAGCTCCCTCCTCTGCCAAACACTGATCACCTCCCTGGTGCTTCCCCAAGTGTGTTGCACTCATAATAAAGGCTGGCACTGCTGCAGCTGCCATTATTGCTCCTCTCTCTCTGCCCAGCTAGGGGTCTTCTCCTTGCCTCCACCCTGGCCCCAGCTTGTGCCCAGTAGGACACCCTTGGGAGTGTCCCCTGAGTCCCCAGCCCAAGGCTCACGTGGTTGCGGAAGGAGTGGGCTCGGATGGGGTCCTCAGCTGCCAGGGACACACTGCTGAGGATGATGAACACCAGGATAAGATTGGTGAAGACGTGATGGTGGATGAGGGTGTGGCAGGCCTTCCTCAGCCTGGGGAGTGGGGAATGGTCCATGGTCAGAACACAGGACCGCAGAGTTGATTGGGGGAGCCCGAGAGACACAGCATGGGCCCTGTTGCATAAGGCCGTGCACGCCCCCCCCCCCCCGAGCCTTGGCTGCTCCCTGGTCCTCCCCCTGCCCCAGCCCCTCCTGCCCCAACTCCCTGTACACTCGCAGCACTCACGGGTTGGTTTGGCTGAGGCAGAAGAAGGCGCTGCCCTCAGGGATGGGTACCACCTTCTCCTTGGGTACAACTTCCTGTAGGAGTTCCACATGCCCTGCACCCCCTTCCTCCTCCTCCTCTTCCTCCTCCTCCTCTTCCTCCTCTTCCTCCATGCCTGGCAGCAGAAGAAGATCAAAGGAGAGAGAATTAGTTGAGAAAATGTATGTAAAGCACCTAGAACAGTGCTTGTCATGTGGTCAATTCTCATCTCCCTGCTAGAGTGTCAGCTCCTCAGAGAAGGGATTTCAGACTGTTTTGTTCACTGTTGTGTCCTCAGCACTTAGAACAGTGCATGAGACACAGGAGGGGCTCAGTAAATGTGTGTTGAACGCACATTACCATCTTCAGTCATATACATACTATTTATAATAAAGGCTCTGAGAAGTTCTGCAGTAAAACAAAACGTCTGTTTCTCTTCTCTAATCTCAGCGTCTCAAATGTTCCTGGCCACACACCAAGCCCATTATTTTTAAGATGATGTTGGAGAAGGCTGCTCTCCAGAGAGGAGGGTCTCAGGGGTCACGAGCTCCACCTGGGTGCTGTCCCCAAGGTCCCATACCTCTTCCACCTGGTCTTTCCCACTTGCCTGCTCCTTCATTTTTTGCACCTTCCTCTTCCTCATTCTCCCCACCAGGCACCTGGGGACAGGAAGATGGGGGTCATTGATGATGGGGTAGGCATCGATAATGGGGGGATGGACACAGGGGAGGCATGGGAGGGACACAATAAAGAAGGAATGAATAGGCAGAGGATGCGGGATAAAGACACACACGCATAGACAGATATTGGTGGTAGTGGGAGGTGTAGACAGTGCCCAGGCCTCTAACTCACCAGTGCTCCATTCTCCTGTGGAGTTTCCTCAGTGTTCTTCTCCCTGTGCGAGGAAATTGGGGAGGAGGTGACTGTTAAGGATCGAAGCAGATAGGCAAGGCCAAGGGAGGGGGTCATTGCAATCAGAACAGACCTTTCTCAGGTCCCATACAACCTCCCTGCTTCCTCCCTCATCCCCTTAGTCTATTCTCACAGCAGCAGGAGGGATGCTGTTAAATTCTACATCTGATACATTCCTCCTCCTCTGCTCACACCCCTCCCATGGCTTCCCACCACTCAGAGCAAAACCCAAAGTTCTCACCATGGCCCAGAATGCCCTTCATCTGGCTTTTCTATTCCCCCCATTTGAGCTCACCTCCTACCACTCTCCTTGTTCCCAGACCAGGTATCGAACCCGGGGCCCCGGGTGAAAGCAGTGAAATAGCCGAGTCCTAACCACTAGACTGCCAGGGAATTCCCTCCATGGTGTTTTTTGAATGTGCTAAGAATATTATCATCTCAAGACCTTTGCACTTGCTGTCCCCTTGCCTTGAACGCTCTTTCCCCAGATATTTGCATGGCTCTCACTCCCCCACTTCATTCAGGCCTCTCTTTAGCTGTCACCTTCTCATAGAGGCCTTCCTTGATTACCCTAACCAAAATAGCAATCTTCATTTCTCTCTATTCTCTTACTCTGCTTTCTTTTTCTACATTACATATTATTAACATATATTTAAGTAAATTATATTATTATATATTAATTTGTTTGTTTTGCTTGCCTTCCCCAACTAGAATGTCAGCTCCATGAAAGCAAGGACTCTGTCTTCTTTGACCCCTGCTGTCTCTTTAGCATCTAGAACAGGGCCTGGCAAAAAGTAGGTGCTCAATAAATGCATGTTCAGTGAATGAGGACTGGAAGGTTGGATCTGCAGATGGGGATTGCCAGAGTGACCAAGGCATCTCTGGTGGTGTGGGATGTGTGTGGGAAGGTCCCAGTCAGGGATCCTAGGGAGAGACTGTCTTGGAGGCAGAGCCAGACCTCACCTGCCCTTGTCCTTGTCAGTGCCTGCATCTCCACTGGCCAGGTTGTCCACAGCAATGGCAAGAAACACGTTCAACAGGATGTCTGGGGTGAGCTCAGGCTACAAGGATGGAGAAGCAGCCTGCCTATGGAGTGCCCATGTCCCCATTATCCTTCCCCAGCCCTGCCACGATCCAGCCTCCCAAGACTCTGAGGATACAGTTGCCGCAGATGAAGAGGATGATGAAGTACACGCATACCAGCATCCCTGGGAAGAAGGGGCCGCCATAGGCCATGATACCATCATACATGACCACATTCCAGTCCTCACCTGTCAGGATCTGGGGGTGGGAGGTCACCATGAAACTCTTGGGACCCTTTCCCCAACCTTGGGTCCCCCCGCCTTGCCCACCCATCCCATAATCTCCAGGTCTCACCTGAAAGACAGTGAGGAGGGCCTGGGGGAAGGTGTCAAAGGTGCTTCGCTTAGTGTGTGTCTGGTCAAAGTTGAACTTGCCCCCAAACAGCTGCATGCCAAGCAGGGAGAAGATGATGATAAAGAGGAAGAGGAGAAGCAGCAAGGATGCAATGGATTTCATTGAATTGAGCAGGGACGCCACTAAATTGCTCAGAGATGCCCAGTGCCTGCAGCAGAGATGGAGGGGGAAGGGTTGACATGTCCAGTGGTGAGTCAGGAGCCGGGGCAGGGCTCCAGCTTGGGATGCACTGGGGCGGACTGGGTTAAGATGAGCTTTTGTGTCATTGTTGGAAGTGGTTTTGGAGTTGGGGTAAGGTGAGAATAAGAAGTAAGGGGAGGGTTGTATTCGGGGTTGGTGTTGGCATTAGGGGAGATGAGGTTAGTATGGAGGGTATATGGAAGTTGGTGAAGCTAAAACTGGGTTTCAGGTTGGGCCTGGGGTTAGGGATTGTAGCTGGGGATGGGGTTGGGGAATATTTGGAGCTGTAGATGACTGAGTCGGGGATAAGTCTGTGGCTGAGGGTTGGGATAGAGGAGAGGATGGATGGGGATGAGATTGGGGCTGGGACTGGGGATGGGTTTGCGTTTGGAGATAGGCTGATGGTTATGAGTTTGGGATGTGGGGGTTGTGGCTAGTGATGGGGATGAGGCTGGGAGCTAGGAATGAGGCTGGAGATGGGCTTGGGCTTGGGCTTGGGTTATGGGGCTGTAAATGAGCTTGTGGATGATGAGTGGTTGGTGGTTGGGGTTAGAGATGGTGTTATGGTTGGGGGTGGGGGATGGGGTTTGGGTCGGGGATGAGTATGGAGTTGAGTTTGGAGATGGGGTTGGGAATAATGTTCTAGCTGAAGTTGAGGCTGAGGAAGGGGATGGAAATGGAGTAGACACCCTCCCCAGCGGACTTTAATCTCCAGGAAGGCAGGAACTTGTGTCTGCTTTGATTCCTGGTGTTTCCCTAGGGCCTGGAAGGGCACCTTGTATGCAGTAGGCACTCAATGGATATTTGATAAATGAATGGTGATGAGGATATAGTCATCATTGGAGCTGGGGTGGTGGCTGTTGGGGCTGTGTTTGGGGCCCCCGTCCTCTCCCCCGACACACACACACACACACACCTGGTGACCTTAAATATCCTGAGGAGACGCACACAGCGGAGCACCGAGATGCCCAGGGGCTGCATGGCGCCCACCTCCACCAGGGTGGTCTCCAGGATGCCCCCACAGACCACGAAGCAGTCAAAGCGGTTGAAGAAGGAGGAGACGTAGACAGAGGGCCCCAGACCATACAACTTGAGAAGCATCTCCACCGTGAACAGACAGAGCAACACTTTGTTGGCATACTCTGTGGGGAGAGGGGCAGGGGTGACTGGGTTAGTCAGTTTTTTGTGGTGAAATGTGGGGAGGTAGGGGCCATGGGGCGATCTGGGGTAGTTGGTATCCGTCCAGGCACAGGCCGGTGGTGTGGTTAGGACTAGGGATCAGGTGAGTTTGTAGGTCACAGTGGGCAAGGTTTTGAGGGGCTTGGAGCTGGGGCGAGGGGCAGAGCTGGGGTGTGGGCTTCGGTCAGTCTCTATGAATACAGAAAAACTCCAATTCAAGGGTAGAGTTAGAATCTGGTGTTTAGTTGGGACTGGGGCTGGTTTGAGGGTTGGGATTAGAAGTGTACTCAGTATTCAGGTTGGGGGCTGAGATTAAGATGAATAATAGTAAGAGCTAACACTTGTAAAGTGTTAGCTTTATGTGGGCCAGGCAATGTTCTAAGCATTTTTCACTTTAACTCATTTAATCCTCCCCGCCACCCCCTGAAGTGGATACTAATACTATTCCCATTTTGTAGATGGGGAAATTGAGGCACAGAGGGCTTAACTTGTCCAGACAGTGTGGTGTTAAGAGCCTGGACTTTGGAGCCAGGCTGCCTGGGTTTGTCACTCACTAGCTGAGTCCTGGGATTAGTCACTTACTGCACCTTAGTACTTAATTCACCTAAAGTTGCAGTGAAGAGAAATTGAGTGAGTACAGGTAAAGTGCTGAGAACAGAGCTTGACACACACAGCAAGTGCTATACAAGTGTAAGCTACAAGGTAGGATGGAACAGGCTAAAGTTTCTGCGTTTACTTGGGTAGGAGGGCAGTATCTGGGGGTGTGGGGCACCCGAGAGATCCTGGATTGGAGCTTCTGGGGTGGAAGGAATTGGGGGCTGGGGGAGAGGGCTGGCAGGCTGGGGGGTGCACCCTGGATCTGGGTGAGCCAGATGGGTTGCCCGTGGTGCTCCGAGGCGATGGTCAGCGTGTTGAGGAAGACGAGCAGCAGCACGGCCCAGTAGCAGGCATTGGACTTCACAGCCCGCCGGCAGCGCGCCCGAAGGCCCCGGTTGGCTCGGCGGAGGCAGCGGCTGTGGGGATGGGGAACCCACCGGCTGAGATCACCTACCTAAGCCTGTTCTGGGGGGCTCAGGTGGGGGAGCCCGGCGGTCATGAGGGGCTTGGAGGGCTTGGAGGTGGGGCTCACAAAGTCATGGGGTCCAGCAGTCACACAACTTTTCCAACTCACCAGACACTGGTTCTCATTATCTTGTTTCTGGAAAAGAGGGGGATGGGAGGCAGGCATCGTCAGGGGCTGAGCGGCAGTCAGCAGCGAGGGTCAGGGGCTGAGGTCAAGGTTGGAGGCTAAAGTAAGGATTGGGGTCAGGGTCTGTTCTGGGTTCTGGCTGGGTCAGGGGTCAAGGGCTGGGGGCCCTCACAGGCAGCGTGTACAGCTGGCCAGAGCCCCCTCTTCCTCTTCCTCATCGCCTGGGGTCTCTGCCATCGAACCGGTGTCACTGGCTGGGAGGCTGGCTGTGCGCAGGGTGGAAGAAGAGGTCGGCACATGAAGATCCCAGGGTTCTGCCTTTGGCTTTCTCCTCTGCCTACCCATTCCTCCCCCTTGTCAACCTTGCTGGACCCCCACCGTGGCTGCTGGTGGAGTGTGTGGAGTGGGTGGAGTGACTGAACCAGTGCAGACGTCCTCGTCTCCTATTGGTCAGCTCTGCCAGTTGCGGCCCTGTGGGGACATGGAGGACAGTGATGGAGCACGGCCTGGGGTGGGGTTAGGGCCGCGCGTGCGTGTGTGTGTGTGTGTGTGTGTGTTATTTGGAGTCTTTGTTCTGGGTGCAGTCTGGGAAGGGTATCTGAGTCTGGCTTCTGTGTCCTAACCGGAGGCTGGGCCTAGAGTTTTTTTTGTTTTTGTTTTTGTTTTGGCCGCGCAGCATGGCATGTGGGATCTTAGTTCCCCGACCAGGGATTGAACCCGTGCTCCCTGCAGTGGAAGCACGGAGTCTTAACCACTGGACCTCCAGGGAAGACCCAGGGGCCTAGAGTTGCTGCGGGCTGGGGCTGGATCTCAGGAGGGCAGCCCACATCTGAGGATGCGTGGAGCAGGGAATGGGCCAGGTTGGGATTGCCTACGGTGGCTGGCCTGGCCCTCTTGAGCCACAGAACCAAAGTTGCCATCAGCTGAGGGGTCCTCCATGTCCAGCTCCTCCGCCTGTGTGATCCAGTCCAGGTAGCCCCGCAGGTCCTCCTCCAGCTGCTGCTTCTCTCGAAGCTTCTGGAAGTCCCCTCGCGCTTTTGCCTTCTCCCTCTCCTTGGAGAACTCTCTGAGGGAGGAGAATAGAGGGTTAGGTGGGGGAACAACCCTGGCCCCCTTGCCGTCACCTCCCAGTCACGCTGACCCCCTTGCTGTTCTTTGAATATGCTGAGCACATTTTAGCTTTGGAGCCTTTGCACTGGCTGTTCCCTTTGCTTGGAACACTCTTTCCTCAGATACCCACATGGCTCAATCTCTTTCACACTTTTACTCAGATAACACCATCTCAAGGAGGCCTGTCCTGATTGTCCTTATTTGTAATTACAAGATCTCGGCATTCCTATCTTAACTCTTCCTTTCTTTCCATAGCACATATTCCATATAAGACACTACACATATGTGTGTGTATGTATGTACACACACACATTTATTGTGTATGTTGCTATTGTCTGTCTCTCCCCACCAGAATGTAATATCCAGGAAGGCAGAGATTTTTGTCTCGTGTTCCATTCCTGAAACAGTGCCTCACACACAGTAGATGCTCAATGTTGATTGAATGAATGAAGGGGTATTTTAAATGGGTTTTGAAGGATGCCTAGCAGTTTGCCAGGAACAAAGTAAAGGGACAGGGGCTGAGGGGCAGGAAGGAAGGCCCGGGTAGGTGTCTAGGTTCCTCACCCACTCAGGACACCAAGTACAAGGTTGAGGACGAAGAAGGATCCAAAGATGACAAGACTCACGAAATACACCCAGGGCAGCTCATACCCCATGGCATCCTGCATCTAGGGAGAGAGAAGGGGCATGCATCCCTCAGGGTAGGCGGACACTCCCGCCCAAGCTCGGTGAGGAAAGGCAGGTGCAGCTTCTGCACTGTGTGCCCGCCGTCCACCTCACCCAGTAGAGCACGTCAGTCCAGCCTTCCATGGTGATGCACTGGAAGACTGTCAGCATGGCGAAGAAGAAATTGTCGAAGTTGGTGATGCCTCCGTTGGGACCTGCCCAGCGTCCACGGCACTCGGTCTGGTTCAGCGTGCAAGCACGCCCCGATCCCGATGACGCACAGGGCGATGGGTCCTCCTCCGCCTCTACGTCTGTGGGAAGACTGGAGCTCTGGAACCCGAAGCACGCCCACCCACAGTCGTTGCCACCTTGGACGCCCGCCTACCTGGGAAGCTCGCCTCAGGGTTCTAGATTTTTCTAAATCAAAGACAACCCTTAGCCTCTGACTGTGTTGGGTCAGAATTCTGAACCCCTGGGAAGCTGTGAAGCCCAACCACAGGGATCTGAGGAGTGGGACTGTAAACCTTGGGGCAGAATCTTGTGAGTAACAGTGAGGTGTGAGCCTAGGAGCAGTCTTGTGAATATGGGAGGCTCTCTTGAAAGAAGGGTGGGGCCAAGAGGGGTTTGGGTGTGGATGAAAAAGGCCTGACTATTTGGGACCAGTTCTGGAGAATGGAGTCTTCAGTGTGGGATAGGGCCTTAACCTGTGAGTGGAAACTTGTGATAGGGCGGAGCAATTAGCTAGGGGGGCGGTTGTAGTCTGGAATTGAGGGCGGAGTCTTGAATATGGGAGGGGCGGGGTAAGACTTGTTTATCTGGGGGCGGAGCCTGAACTTGGGGGCGAAGTGTTGTGAGTTTGCGTGTGTCCCCTTGAGAACAGGGTGGGGCTTAGGAGCCAATGGAGGGGGCGTATCCTGTCCCGGGGGTGGGGTGGGGTGGGCTTGCTGACCAGATCCCAGGAAGTAGCAGGTTTTGTGCATGCGTCCGAGGAACAGCTCGAGTCCGATGATGGCGTAAATGATGATGACAAAGAGCACAAGAAGTGCGATATGCAGCAGCGGCACCAGCGCCTTCATGATGGAATTGAGCACTATGTGCAGGCCTGTGGGGAGCGAGGGGTGGGCAACGTAGGGGCGGGGTCAGCTCAGCTCCCCTCCCGCTCTCCCCTCCGCTACCTCCAAGCCCGGGGGACGAGCCACTCACTCGGGACCCCGGACACCAGCCTCAGTGGCCTCAGCACCCGAAACGCCCGCAACGCCTTCACATCGAAGCCCCCCGGCTTCCCTCCGGTATGCGGGGCGTCCCCCGGGCGTCCGGGCCCCTGCTCGAGCAGCACGCTGAACAGCCTGATGGGGGAGCACAGGACAAGGAGGCGGGGGTCAGGCGTTCGGACCCCCCCTTCCCCCCTCCCTTCTCCTCGGAAAAGTACAAGTCCCTGTAAGTGGAAATGCATATTCCTGATTCTGGCTGCCGAATGGAGGCAGTCTGAAGCAGTCGCTTCCCCGAGCCCCGAATTTAGCGGGCCTGCGGTGGGAAGTTGAGCTAGGGTTGGGGGTATCCCTTGCAGAGGCGCACCCGACCACGACGATGATGAAGTCGAGCAGGTTCCAGCCATTGCGGATGTAGGCGCTGGGGTGGAGCACCAGCCCGTAGGCCACGATCTTGAGCACGGTCTCCACAGTGAAAATCACCAAGAATACATACTCCACCTGCTCCTGGGGGCGGAGCCGGGGGTAGGGGGCGGGAGATCGGGAAGTTATTTGGGAGTGGGGTTTGTTTGACAGGGGGTAGGGGAAGAGGAGCGTAGCGGGGACCGAGAGTGGGGCTGGGCAGGAGAGGGTCATCTGGGTCAGAGAGGGGCGGGGCCTGGCTGGAAGGCTTGAGGTGTGGCTCTACTGGGGCTGTATCTAGCTGGAGGCGGGGTGGGGCGGGGCTAGCCTCACCAGGTTGTGGTTGGCAGTGTTGGAGTCATCCTCTGGGAAGGGGATGTAGACCCCAAGGGCCACGCAGTTGGCAAAGATGGTCAGCAGGATGAGGATGTCGAAGGGCCTCAGGTGGACACAGTTAAGGACCCAGGCAGAGTGGTCTCAGAGCCCCACATTCCCTTGGGGCCCTCCCCACCCAATGCTGACCCTTGACCCTAAGGTGACCAGCTCTGACATTCCCAGCCCCTGCCCTGACCAAGGCCTTGACTCTGACCCCCCTGGAAACCTTAGCCATCCTCAACTCTTGTTGAGATTTAGTCTTTGACTCTTGATCCCCCTGGTGACCTTCACCTTTCTCAACTCCCCCTTGAATCCAGTTCTTAATCCTTGATCCCTGGTGACCTCAGCCCTCTTCCATTCCAGCCCTGGCTTAATCCTTGACTCTTGGTACCCTGGTGACCTTCACCCCTGAGCCCTGCCCCTGGCCTTCCAGGATGCTTCCATTCCACGATGCTGATGCAGGACCGCCGCAGGGGGTTTGCCAGGGTGAGGCAGAAGAGTGCCCGGGGTGAGCGCTGGGCACTGGCCACTGCCACTGTCTTGTGCTTACTGTGCTGAGTCCTTCGCTTAGGGGTCCCCAGGCTGGATGCCCCGCCGATTTCACCACCTGATGCTGGGGGCCCAGGGCACAGCCCCCATTCGGGCCCAGGGCCTGTCCCGTTGGCTGGACTGGGCTCTGGGGTGGTGTCTGTGTGGAGAGACCGAGTGGGGGGGGGGACAGGGTATTGGGGCAATCATGGCTGCCTCCTACATGATCCTATCCCTCTGTCTGAGGGAAGGAGAGAAGAGCATGTAAAATTAGGGAAAGTTGAGGGTACCCGAGTTAAAGATTGGGGGATAAGAGTTGGAATTGGAGTTGATTGATTGACGATAGAGTGAGAGTTTATAGGGGAGTGAGGGTGAGATTATGTTTCTAATTGAAGTAGGGTTTGGTGTTAGATTTGGGGGGTAGAGCTTGAATTGGCATGGGGTAGGATTAAGTTTATAGCTGGAAGCAAGTTTAGGATTAAATTTGAGTAGTAGAGTTTGGGTTGGGTTTAAATACCGGTGGGAGTAAAGTGTTCTTGAGATATGATTTAGGATTAGGACTGGATATTTGAATGAGTTGGAATTTGAATTAGGATCAAGGTTAGGGTTTAACTTGAGTTTGGGTGGGATCTGAGTTTTGCACTGGGGTTTTCAGCTAAAGCCATTCCCAAGTCCCATGGCCTTGTTTCAGTCTCCAAGGGGCAGTGGGTTGGCCTGGTTAAGACACCCAGCTTTGGAGGAAACAAGCTATCTGTGTTTAAATCCTGACTCTACCACTTGGTAGCTGTGTGTGGCCTTGAGCAAATTATGTAACCTCTCTGAGCCTCAATTTCCTTATCTGTATAATGAGATGACAGTAAGAGTACCTACAATATAGGGTCGCTGTGAGGATTAAATGAGTTCAGCATTCAGAAGAGTGTCTGGCACATAGTATTATCCCCATTTTGCAGGCGGAGAAATTGATGCAAAAAGAGAGGTTAAGTGATTTGATGAAGTAGCTGAATTGGGAGCCAAATCCAGGCAGTCTCTGACTCCAAGCCTTCACAACTTACTACCACCATCAAGTGTGTATTCTCTTTCTCTCTCTCTCTCTCTCTCTCTCTCTCTCTCTCTCTCTGGTACTTAAAAATGGGTCTGGGGCTTCCCTGGTGGCGCAGTGGTTGAGAGTCCGCCTGCCGATGCAGGGGACACGGGTTTGTGCCCCGGTCCAGGAAGATCCCACATGCCACGGAGCAGCTGCGCCCGTGAGCCATGGCCGCTGGGCCTGTGCGTCCGGAGCCTGTGCTCCGCAACGGGAGAGGCCACAGCGGTGAGAGGCCCGCGTACCACACACAAAAAAAATGGGTCTGCACTCTTTCTGGAAAGTCAGAGACCCACTCACTAACAGTGCTTATATCCAGGGGTTGGGGTTGAGTTTCGGTAACTTTAGAGCTCATGGTAAGGTCTGTATTCATGTTGGGGTTTGGATTCTAACGGGGGTTTGCCCTCTGGTTGGTAAAGTTTGTGTTAGGATTAAGCTTGGGGCTGGCACTGGAGTTGAAGTTGGGGTGGGCGCTAGGATAGGGATCAGGGCCAGGATTCGGTTGGGTTTCAGTTGGGATCTAAGGCTGTGTTTGGGGCTGGCTGGGATGGGAACAGGATGATGTGATTCTGGTCCCCTAAAGGCTCTCCAGGGGTGGGGTCCTGGTGGGCAGTGGGTGGGTCAGAGGGGCTGAGGATGGAGCAGAGCCCAGGCTTGCTCCAAGGGTCTGCAGGGGTGGAAGCCTGCTCTCACCTTTCCCGCCTTCAGATGCCGCCATCCTCCTTTCCAGGTTGAAGAGCCATCTGCACACAGCCCCCCTCTCTTCCCCCAGCTTTGGAGGGATTAAGGTCACAGGGCGGGGCCATAACAGGGTAGGATGGGAAGGTGAGGAGGGGTGAAGATGGGACACTTGTGGGCCAGAGTCTGGCAACAGAAAAGGCACTGATTTTTAAAAAAATATTTTTACAAAATATATACTAGCATCAGAGTCAGAAACTAAAATAAGAAAAATGATAATTGTTTCCCAACAGTATCTGAAATTCGAAGTATGTAGGAATAGACGTAACATAACATATGTGCAAGATCTCCATGGAAAAAAATTATCAAATATTTTCAAGCGATTAAAGGGGACCCAAATAAATGGAGAGATACATTAAATTTACTAATTGAAATAGTCAATATTGTGAAGATGTCAATTCTTCCCAGAGTGATCCAGAGATTCAATGCCGTCCCAAACACAAATCTCAGAAGGGACTTCCCTGGTGGTGCAGTGGTTAAGAATCCGCCCGCCAATGCGGGGGACACAAGCCCTGGTCCGGGAAGAGTCCACATGCCGCGGAGCAACTAAGCTCGTGTGCCACAACTACTGAGCCTGCGCTCTAGAGCCCGCGAGCCACAGCTACTGTGGCTCTAGCCACAGCGCCTAGAGCCCGTTTTCCGCAACAAGAGAAGCCACTGCAGTGAGAAGCCCGCGCACCGCAACAAAGAGTAGCCCCCGCTTGCCGCAACAAAGACCACGCGCAGCAACAAAGACCCAACACAGCCAAAAATAAATAAATTAATTTAAAAAAAATCTCAAAGAGATTTTTCCTTGAAATTTGACAAACTGATTCTAAAATGTATATTGATATACAAAAGACCTAGAAAAGCCAAAATGCTTTGAAAAATAACAAGATGGGAGGACTTGCTATATCAGGTATCAAAGCTTGTTATAAAGCAAGAGAAATTACGAACAGCATAGAGTTCAGAAACTGAGTCCCACATATAGGTACACGTGATTTATGACAAACGTGGCACTACTGAGCAGTGGAGACAGGGTGGTCTTTTTCATGAATGGTGGTTATATGGATGTTTACTATGTAATTATTCTCTGGAGTGTATATATATATATAAAACATTAAAATAAAGCATTTATTGAATGCATGAATACTAGTGACTGTAACTTACATAGTGGTTTTTGTTTTTTACTGTATTATGTATCAGGCACACATTTCAACGCTGCTTTACGTGAGTTAATTCTGTTTAATCCTAGGAAGCAGGTACATTAACAGTTCCATTTTACAGAAGAGGAAACTAAGACACAGGGAAGCTATGTAACCTGCCCACGGTTGCACATTTAGCAAGTTGCAGAGCTGAGACTCAAACCTAGTCGCTTTGTGCGAAAGCCCCTGCCTTAACTTGTACACTTTTACAATCTAGAAGATGAATGCTGCCTTAAATGAATGAGTATAGAAGCCTCTCTCCGTCCCGCTCCTTCCCCCTTCCTTCCTGACATACACACACACACACACACACACACACTTGCGCGTGCAGTATAATCCTTTGCTCACTTGGAAGAGCGCACTGGGCTGCAGGAAAGAGAAAACAAACAAAACCAGACCTACAACTCCCAGCAGCCATTGCACGCTCAAGCTTGCGCGCGCCCATTCACACCAGAACGACAGGCATCCGGCTTGCGCCGAACTGGGTCTCGGAACTACACTTCCCGGCTCTCCTCGCGCAGCCCGTGACACTCCTTGGACCGCGAGCAGGGAGCGGGCTTTCCACAGCTGCGCCTCTCTTGCTCGGACCCGGCCCTGGACCCAACCTCGGACTCCAACACGGCTCTACCATGGAGGAGGCGGACCGAATCCTCATCCATTCCCTGCGACAGGCCGGCACGTAAGGACACAGCCCCCGCCCACCCCGGAATGCCCACATCCGGGACTCCAAAACTCTGGACCTTGACATCTAGGGCTGCAACTTCAGGACCCTAAGACCCTCCCTCCTCCTTACACACACACACGCACGCACACACACACACGGGGCCTCCCAAACCCTTTGACCTCTACACTTGGTAAACCCCAAACTCCAGGACCTAGACACCTCGAGACCTTAAAACCTTGGAACCTCAAGACCCGGGATCCTGAAATCTGTGGATCTTGACATCAATACCCTGGGACTCTGACATCTGGAGATTCTAAGCCACCTTTATCCTGTGAACCAGGGAACTTAAAACTCTGGGATCCTGGCACTCAGGGACTCCAAAATCCCCTGGGATTGGATACTTGGGAACCTTCAAACCTGGTTTCCCAATACCTGAGCCTTTTAAAACCCCAGGACTCTATAAAATCTGGTGGCCTTAATGCTTGGTGACCCCGACGCACAAGGACTCCTGCATTCGAGGGTCCTAAAAACCCAAGATGACAACATCTAGGGAGCTTGATTTCTGGATTGCTTGAGACTGGGTGGTCCTGATACCCAGGGACTCTGACATTTGGAACTCCTGAAAACTCCAGCCTCCCAACATCTAGTCTCAAAATTCTAGCAGGTCAGTATCTAGGGGCCTCTGACATGCAGCAAACATGATATCTGGGGATGCAGAAACCCAGAGGCTATTCCACCTGGGCTCCTAGGCCTTCCCAGACCCCAGAAATTTGGGGCTTTTAGGCATAGGGAAATTTGAGATTTTTTGAACTCGGATCCCTTCCATCCACCGTTCTACACCAAGATCTTAGGACCTGAGGACTCCCCCCATTCTCAGTTTTCCAAATGGAAGTCAGCCAGCAACACCCAGGACCTGTCTGAACTGTGGCCACCCTCCCTACCCCATCCCAGTACTAGGGCTTCCAGAAGGCAGCACGGCCCAGCCTCATCCCTGTTTCCTGACTGCTTCCCCCCACCCCCCATCGAGCCTGCCTCCTTCTTCTTCAGGGCAGTTCCTCCAGATGTGCAGACCCTGCGAGCCTTCACCACTGAGCTGGTTGTAGAAGCTGTGGTCCGTTGCCTGCGTGTGATCAACCCTGCTGTGGGCTCCGGCCTTAGCCCCCTGCTGCCTCTTGCTATGTCTGCCCGGTTCCGTCTGGCCATGAGCCTGGCTCAGGCCTGTATGGTGAGTGTCTTCCTCCCAATTACACACAGCCTCTTCCTTCCTCCTTCACAAAGTCACCAAGCTCCTTTGAGACTCTTGACTTTCCTCTCTGCCACCTCCCGTTGTGGCTTAGCGTTCATTAGTGGTTAAGGCTGCCGGCTCTGTGGTCAAACTGCCTGAGTAGTTCAGACCCTGGCTACAGCACTTGTTAACTGTGTGACCTTGCTAACTGATGGCCCAGTGGGCATCAGTTTCCTTATCTGTGAAATCGAGATGATAAAAGTAGGGTTGTCCTGAGGATTAAATGAGTTTGTGCCTGAGTTGCCCCTGGCTCTCATATTTTGAGCTTAGCACCAAGAACTTTTCCCCCTATAGTATCCATTTACCAGTTCCTGAAAAGGCCCTGTTTTGAGTCACGTGCTCAGGCTGAAATTAACCACCACGTTCTCTGGTTGGGCCAGCTTGGATCACCTGGTCATCCCTATAGGGCACTGTGATTGGCTGCTCCTTCAAGATCACTTGGAGTTGGAGGAGGGAGGGTTACCCGAAGGAAGATATGCTGCTTAACTAAAACAGTGTCTGCACTAAAACTTTACTCTGCTCTGTTGCAGCTTACCTCTCGTAAGAATAATTTACATACTGTCTCTATTGTAAATAAAGTGCCTTCTGGTGAAGCACTCATGCCTCCCCAGTACAGACCTGTGTCCAGTTACTATATCCAAGGGCTCCAAGTAAATGTCATTTCTCCTGGCTCATTAGTTCTGGGATTTTAGGCTAGTCTCTTAACCTCTTTGGGCTTAAGTTTTCTCATGTGTAAAAAGGGTAAGAATTGTACCTACCACATAGGGTTGCTATGAGGATTAAAAATGAGTTCAGGGCTTCCCTGGTGGCGCAGTGGTTGAGAGTCCGCCTGCCGATGCAGGGGACACGGGCTCGTGCCCTGGTCCGGGAAGATCCCACATGCCGCGGAGTGGCTGGGCCCGTGAGCCATGGCCACTGAGCCTGCGCATCCGGAGCCTGTGCTCCGCAACGGGAGAGGCCACAACAGTGAGAGGCCCGCGTACCGCAAAAAAAAAAAAAAAAAAAAGAGTTCATACGTGAAAAGCTGGATATAGTAAGCTTTGTGCAAGTGGTATCACTATTATTGGATAGGCTTGATCTGGCTGCTTGTGTTCCAGCAACTTGTGGCTATGTAATGAATGTCAACATGCCCAGCGTACTCCGTATATGGTGGCAGAGGGACAATAGAGTAACTACAGTGAAACCTTCCACTTAGCCCCAAGGGACTGGGTGGTCAGGTTTCTTGAATTTGTTCCTTGCTTGTGCAGTTTCTGTCTCTTAGAAATAGGCCTCAGAGCTCTACCCTTCCCTTGGCTCTCTGGTTCACCTAGTTCTCAGGAGTTCTCAGGTTCTTTTGTCTGGGGCTCTCGGTGGCCCTCCAGGCAGGCAGTCTGTCCCCTGGCCTGGGGCTGTCTTCTCGAGGACGGCACTTTATAAAGGGGAACTTGTGTCCTGTTTGGCTAGGAGGGTGCACAGTGGGGCGTGTTGAGGAGGGGCCGGGGATCAGGCTTCCCCCAGTTTTCTCTTCCTCCCTTCTCTCAGTGCTGTTTCCCACTGGATTTGGTGGTGACCTACTTTTCCTCACACTAACTTTAGCGTGAGTATGGCTTTTTCCGTGATTGAGAGGTTCACGTGATTGTCTGGCCCCAGAGCCTCGGTTTGCCCTGAGCAGGTAGAAAAGGTCTCTCTTAACCCAGCTGGGTGCTGCTCATGTAGCCCACCTTGGCTCAGCACTGCCGCCTTCTGGTGCCTGCCTCTTCATGTGCCCTACTCCTGGCAGCACTTTTTGCGACTCAGCCACTTCCATACTTTGGTGTCTGTCATTTCACACACCCCACTCCTGGAATGAGTTTCTGTATCAGTCACAGCCCTTTGATTGCAGGTGTCGGAAAAAACCCAAAGTAAAGTAGCTTAAAAGACAGTGATTTTCACACTGTTTTGACTGTGATCCTCTGAAATAAATATATCTTACGTTGTGACCAAGTACACATATGTGTGTATAATAATGATGTTTTTTGAGTGTGTGCTCTGTGCTGGGCATTGTGGTAACCTGGTGTTAACTCACTGAATTCTGGTGACAACCTTCTGAAGTAGGCACTGTTGGTATCCCTTTTCTCAGGTGAGAAAAGTGAAGCTCAGAGAGGTTAAGTGATTTGCCTGCGGTTACCCAGTTGGTAAGAAGCAAAGCTTGGATTTGCATCCACGAAGTATGCTTTCAGAATCCATGCAACTCTGGCCCAGAACCTTGATGGGCCCTTTTATCCCTTAAAGCATCCACATCGGGAAAGTACTGTCAGCCCCATTTTACAGCTAGAAACTGAGCTTCTTGGTGGTTGAATAACCGGTCCAAGGCCTTATAGCCAGTTAAGTAGTACAGGCTGGATTTCAACCCCAATCTTTTTGACTCCAAAGCCCATAGCCTCTTTTAAAAACATTATTTACTATTTTGTGTGGGTCATTTTTATCAGTCAGGGTCCAGTCCAGAGACACAAACCCCAGCAGTAATTTGAATAGGGAAATTTCAATATAAAGAATTGTTAACTGGGTAAAAGATGGTTAACTACTGAAAGAGTCAAAGAAATCTCCAAGGTGTGACAGAAGTAACACAATACCTTGAAAAGTCCCACTGGCACTCCAGACCGTTCACCTCGTTACCCTTACCCGTCTGCTGTAAGGGGATTACCTTGATTAGTTTCTTGTGTGTCTTTCCAGTTTTTAAAAAATGAAGATATAAGCAAATATAAATATATATTCTTATTTCCCCCCTTTCTTACACAAAAGAGAGCATATACCTAGTTTCTTACCTTATTTTTTCCCCTTGCCACATATCCTGGATATCATTTCATATCAGGCAATCATTTTTTTTTTCCTTTTTGCAGCTGCAGAGTAGTTCATTGTATGTATGCACTGTAGTTTATTCAACCCCTCTCCTGTGCTTGGACATTTAGGGAGTTCCCAATATTTTGCAAATAATGCTGTAATGAATAATCTTGTGCATATATATTCTTGAATTGTTGGAGGCCTGTCTTCAGGGTCAACTCCTAGAAGTAGGATTGCTAGGTGGAAGGGTAAACGCATACGCCATTTTGTTAGATTTTCCCCAATCGCCTTCACTGGGATTGTTTAATTTCTGCCTTCCCAACAGCAGTGTATGAGAGGGTGCCTGTTTACCCACAGCCTCACCCACTGAGTGTATTGTCAGAGTTTTGCCCATTCAATAGGTGAGGAATAGTCTCTCTGTATAGTTTTCCTCCTAGCTTTGTACTTTGAAAAACTTTCAAATTTAAGGAAAAATGAAAACAGAAAAATAACACCATTCTCCTAGCTTTCTGTGTTGTTAACATTTTCCTCCACTCTTTTCTCTCTATCTGGGTACACACATACACACACACACACACACACACACACACACACACACACACATTTTTTTCTGAACCTTTTGAAAGCAGCAGACATCATGACACTTCATACCTAAAACTTCCAGTGCATCTCTCCCAAGTAAAAGGGCATTTGCCAGTATAACCACAATATCATGATCCCACCCATGAACTGAATATTGATAGAGTAATAGTATCTAATATTTAGTGCATGGTCAAATTTCCTCAGTCGTTACAAAAATATCCTTTTTAGCTCTTTTTGTTTCCAACTACAGAGTCCAATCTAGGATCATACATTTCATATCACTGTTACATTTCTAATCGTCTGTATCCAACAGTCCTACTTAGTTTTTGTTTCTTTGTTTCTTTTTGCAATGATACATGTTTTTGAAGAATGCAGGCTGGTTGTTTCCTGGAATGCCCCATAATCTGAATTGGTCTGATCGTTTGCTCATGACTAGATTCAGGTCTGGGGCAGGAACTCTGTGCAAGTGATAGTATCTCCCTGCCCAAGTGGACCTCAGGAGAACGTAACGTCAGGTTGTCCCGGATCGGTGATGCTCGTGTGGCGTCTCTCCGTGTGCTTTCAATTCAAGTCGCTCTTGTAAGCAAAGTTGGACATATTTGCATATGTTTAAGGGCCGTTTTTCATTCTCTTTCTGGGAATTGTCTGCTCCTATCTTTTGCCTCTGTTACTGTTGCACTGTTGGTCTTTCTGCTTGTGTAGTTTTAGGCACTCTTTATATACTAGTGAAAAAGATTCACTCTTTGCCTATGATATGAACTCCAAGCATTTTTTCCCAGCTTGTCATTATGCTTTTGACTTTGCTCACTGTAATTTTTCTTGAAAAATTTTTTCATGTATTCAGAAATACCCATCTTCTCTTTCATGGCCTCTGGATTTTGAGTCGTATTTAGAGAGGCCAGAGCTTTAATTTTATTTTTTTAAAAAATATTTATTTATTTTGGTTGCGCCGGTCTCAGTTGCGGCACGTAAGACCTTCGCTGAGGCATGCGGACTCTCAGTTGTGGCACGCATGCCACAACTAGTTCCCCATCCAGGGATCGAACCTGGGCCCCCTGCAATTGGGAGCGTGGAGTCACACCCACTGGACCACCAGGGAAGTCCCCGGAGCTTTAATTTTTAAAGCTCTGAAGGCCTTGGTGAGCCAAGGGGAAGTTCAGAGGGTGGTGGTTGGTGAGAGAGTGGGACCATTTGTGGTCTCAGCCCTGGGCTCCCAGAACAGGAGGATCCTGCCTGCCTGACTGATAGCGGCCACCCTTCCCCACCCCCAGGACCTGGGATATCCCTTGGAGCTTGGCTATCAGAACTTCCTCTACCCCAGTGAGCCTGACCTCCGGGACCTGCTTCTCTTCCTGGCTGAACGTCTGCCCACTGATGCCTCTGAGGACGCAGACCAGCCTGCTGGTATGGGGTGCCTGGGGCGTGGTGGGGGTGAGGAAGAGGGTGCTGTGGGGGCTGAGAGAGGTGGAAGTGGTGAAAAGGTTGACTGGTGGGTGTGGGGTATATGTCTTCAGGAGAACTAGGTGGGAGGACTGGGGCTGGGAGAGGGGATGCAGGGCAGGGGGAAGGGAACTGGGGCTTGGGCTGACCCAGGTGGGGAGTTGGTGCTGGAAGGGGCCTCTCTGCCTCACCTCCTGCCTTGCCCCCGCCTCGTCCACTCTACTCTAACCACACCAGGCCACTCCGGCCTCAGGGCCTTTGCATCTGCTGGCTTACTCACCCAGATAGCCTCATGGTTCACTCCCTTATCTCTTGGAGGTTCCTGTTCACATGTCACCTCAGGGAGGCCTTCCTTGGATTGCCTTGTTTAAAATTATATCTTCCTCTCAATGGTCCTTATCTTCCTTTCCTGATGACCACCTGACAGTCTTCTGTATTGTACTTACGGCCTTGGTCACGCTCTCCTCTACCTGCCTCTGCCGGAGGGCAGGAGGATATTTATCAGTTTGTTCACTGAAGTAGCCCAAGGGTCTAGAATGGTGACTGGTACCATTCTAAGTAGGTGCTTAATAAGTGTTTGTTGAATGTCTTAGTGTGAGAATGATAGCTACATAGATATGTATCTCTTGGGGGGCAGTCAGGCTGCTTTCCCAGGGTATGCATTTTTGGAGTTGTGGCACTGTCACCTGATTGACACTCCCTCCCCACTTCCCTAGGTGACTCAGCTATCCTCCTCCGGGCCATCGGGAGCCAAATCCGGGACCAGCTAGCCCTGCCCTGGGTCCCACCCCTCCTTCGCACTCCTAAGCTGCAGCACCTCCAGGTGGGACCCCTCAACTCATGTCAGTGTTGCTTGTTGCTGCCTTGCCTGCCTTGTCCCCATTTGGGTGCTCAGGTTTTTGGCCCCCTCTCCCTGGTGCCCCCCGTCACGATTCATCCTAGAGGTCTGATTCTGCTCTCTCACCAGGGTTCGGCCCACCAGAAGCCTTTCCATGCCAGCAGGCTGTTCATGCCTGATTTGCTCTCCAGAGGAGGTGAGGATGAGGCTTTGGAGAGGGGCTGGGGGGAGGGGTAGAGGTGGGCCTAACTGCATGGTGAGGCAGGAGGGCTGGCTGACTCTGTTGCTGCCTCCAGAGCCCCGGGAGTTCCAGGCGAGTCCCCTGCTGCTACCAGCCCCCGCCCAGGTGCCGCAGCCTGCTGCGAGGGTGGCCTCGCTTCTTGAATGCCACGCCATCCAACTCTGCCAGCACACGGGCCGGGACCGCCCCAGGGATGAGGACTGGGTCCACCGGGCATCCCGCCTCCCCGTCCAGGTACTGCCCAGTGCTTGGTCCCTGCTGACGAGGTCCCTGCTCACTGTGGCTCCCATTTCGTTTCCCGTTAGTCCTCTGCCCCTCTCCTTTCCCCACTTTGTCCCTCTCTTCCATCGTCTCCTCCCTGTGTGCAACTACCTGGCTCCCTGCCTGAAAGAACATTGGAGTCAGAAAGATTGTGGCCCTCGCACAAGTCAGTATGGCCCCTCGGAGTGTCCGCTTCCTGCTGTGAGACAAGGGTGGTGATACTGCTCTCTTCTGAGGGCGATGTTCCACCGAAGGACGTGCACAGGCAGCCAGAGCTGTCAGGATCTGCTCCCTTCCTCCCTGTTTCTACTACCTTCTTCCTGCCCCTGATTCGCTCCCTCTTTCTCTGTCTCTGCCGTCATCACCGACGTGTGGCTTCCAGATCTCTGCACCGTCTCTTCTCATCACTGGCTTTCTCCTTCTGTGGTTTTGCTGCCCCTCTTTCTCTCTCCCCACTGCTGTCTCCTCGTTTCTGTGTCTCTGCCTCATCTACCTCTATATCCGCCTCCATCTCCCCTCTGTCCACCTCAGTATCTGTCCCCATCCTCTCCCCACTTTGTCTGCCTCTGGAACTGTCTCCTTCCGCCTCCTCCGCTGCCATTTGTTCTGTCTTTATCTTTTTCTCTCTTTTTTAAACTTACAGGCATTTCAGACACAGAAGTAGAGAGAATAGTCTCATAAACTCTATGTCCCTGCCATCCACCTTCAATTATAAGCCTTTTGTGGGAATTCCCTGGCGGTCCAGTGGTTAGGACTCAGCGCTTTCGCTGCTGAGGGTCCAGGTTCAATCCCTGGTCGGGGAACTAAGATCCCACAAGCCGCGAGGCACAACCAAAAAGAGAGAAAAAAAAAAAAGATATAAGCATTTTGCCAATCTTTCCTCATCCCTTCTCTAACATTTTTTTCTGTAATATTTTAAAGCAAGTCCCAGACATCATATCATTTTAACTCTAAATACTTAAGCAGACATCTCTTAACTCATAAGGGCACTTTTTAACACAACCCCTGGGCCATTTTCACACCTAACAGAATTAACAGTGACCTCTTTTTCTTTTGTTTTTTTTTAAAGCTTTGTATATGCATTTTATCTTTTGAACCAGAACCTATTACATCTTTTTTTCCCCTAAATTTATTTATTTATTTACTTTTGGCTGCATTGGGTCTTCGTTGCTGCGTGTGGGCTTTCTCTAGTTGTGGTGAGCGGGGGCTACTCTTCATTGCAGTGCGCAGGCTTCTCATTGCGGTGGCTTCTCTTGTTGTGGAGCATGGGCTCTAGGCACGTGGGCTTCAGTAGTTGTGGCACGCAGGCTCAGTAGTTGTGGCTCGCGGGCTCTAGAGCACAGGCTCAGTAGTTGTGGTGCATGGGCTTAGTTGCTCTGCGGCATGTGGGATCTTCCTGGACCAGGGCTCAAACCCGTGTCCCCTCTATTGGTAACAGTGACCTCTTAATACCATCCAACACTGAGTTTGTAATCAGATTTCTCCAGTTGTCTCAAAACTGCCTCTGTTCTCATGTCTCTCTCTCTCTCTCTCAATTCCACTCTGCCTCTGCCCCCTTCTTTGCCCAGCACCTCTGACTCGGTTTCCGCTCTGTCCCCACATATCTTTTGAGTGTCGGTCTCTAATTTGGGGGCTGCAGGCTTACTTCTCTCCCTTCCCACAGCCTCCTCCAGTGCAGGGAGCCAGTGGGTAGAGAGAAGCAGGGCTGAAGAAGAGGAGGCCCCGTCCTCAGGGAGCTCCCAGGCCTGTGGACCAGGAGAGTGGGTCCAGGCCCCCTTGTGGGAGAGGCTGGATGGCTGGTGTGACTTGGGGGTAGCACCTTGTCAAGCAGCTCCCTGGTGGAGGCAGGGCCTTGGGTACCCCGCAGGCCTCCACACTCTTCCACTGTTTCTAGGAGGATACTCGGGCTCAGCGGCAGCGGCTGCAGAAGCACTTGGCCGAGCATCTGCGCCAGACCTGGGGCCGGCCAGGGCCCCCCCAACAAGCCCGAGACCTGGGAGAGCTGCTGCAGGCCTGGGGTGCTGGCGCCAGGACTGGTGCTCCCAAGGGCTCCCGCTTCACACATTCAGAGAAGTTCACCTTCCATCTGGTGGGTGGGCCTGAGTGGCCCTGGGGCATGCTGATGGGGCCAAGGCAGTATTGCTTGATGTACACACACCACATTTTATCCATACAGGGGCCCGTGTTCCCACCTGCCCTCTCCCCATGGTGGATGGGCACCCAGAACAGTCCCCTGGCTTCTTGGGGACTTCCGTGGAGAAAGGGTAGAGGGGTGGGAACTATGTAAGCGTGTAGGGCTGCTCTTTGTGCAGACCCCAGCTTTTCCTGGGCAGTTTCCTCTGGACATATCTTCTCTCCTTGGATGGTCATCCAGAGGGGCCCTCGTCCTTCTCATGGGCAGATGGGCAAGAGCTGTGTCAGGGTCAGGGAGGTTTCTTTATGAGCAAACACTCCAGTCTAAGGTCAGAGAGTGCATTGATCCTCACACACATTCTGACAGCCGTCAGTGGTACTGTACCCAGGTATGGTGCTGGGAAGGTGCTTTTGGTGGGTGTTGAGGCTGGGCTGTGAGGGGCAGGGCTTTCCCCGACAGCCAGGATGCTCCTTTCTCGCTCCCCAGGAGCCCGAGGCCCAGGCAGCCCAGGTGTCAGATGTGCCGGCCACCTCCCGGCGGCCTGAACAGGTGAGCAGAGCAATGGTGGGGCGGGGGAGGTGTCTTGGGCCCTTGGCTGTCTACTGGGCCTGACACCCCCACCCCGACTGCCTGTGCCTCCCAGGACACATGGGCAGCTCAGGAGCAGGAGCTGGAGTCTCTTCGGGAGCAGCTGGAGGGAGTGAATCGCAACATTGAAGAGGTTGAAGCCAACATGAAGACCCTGGGAATCAGCCTCGTGCAGGTGGGTGTGGGAGAGGGGCTGTCCACCGGGGTCAGGTCACAAGTCCGGCCTAGATGGCTTAGAGGGACTTGAGGGGGTACTCTGTAGAGGTCTGCACTTGTCAGAAGGGTTCATGGGAGACACTGGGGACCTGTGGGCCTCTTGAGGGTTCAGGAGAATCAGTGGGAATGAGAGGGCGATGTAGGGTTGGGGGTGGGGGTGGTGTTGGACCTGCAGGGGTTAGCGGTGCCTTGGTGTCTGTGAGAATCGGGAGGGGTGTAAGTGTCTGTGGGCCTCTGTAGGGGCTTGTGGGGCTCATCAGGGGTCCTGGGGAGTCAGTGTGGAGGTGGAGGGGTCAGAGGGGCCTGTGGGTGCCTGTCACTGCTTATAGGTCTCTGTTACTATCAGGAGGGGTCCGAGGGGCCCATAGGGCCCCTAGAGGGATGTGTTGTCATCTGAGGGCCTTGGGCTAGGTCAGGGCTCTCCAGGCTTAGCGGGGGCTGGGAGGTTGTGGTGTGCATGGGGCTTCCCCACTGACTGGGAGTGGGGATCCTGGGTGCCAGGTGGAGACCGAGTGTCGGCAGAGCAAGCTCAGCACAGCGGAGCATGAGCAGGCCCTGCGCCTGAAGAGCCGGGCGGTGGAGCTGCTGCCCGACGGGGCTGCCAACCTTGCCAAGCTGCAGGTGGGGCTGGCGCTGAGGCTGGGCTGGGAGGGTCGGAGTTGGATGGGCCCAGCCAGTGTGACATGTAGCCCCCCTGCCACCACCCCTAGCTCGTGGTAGAGAGCAGTGCCCAGCGGGTCATCCACTTGGCAGGTCAGTGGGAAAAGCATCGTGTTCCGCTCCTTGCTGAGTACCGCCACCTCCGAAAGCTCCAGGACTGCAGAGAGGTAGGTGGTGGGGTCCGGGGCCATGGGTGGGGCGGGTTCGGTTCCTCCCTAGGGGGCTAGCCCTGCGCTCTGCCTCACTGGCCTCTACCCGTGGGGTCCTGGCAGCTGGAATCTTCTCGACGGCTGGCAGAGATCCAGGAGCTGCACCAGAGTGTTCGGGCAGCTGCTGAAGAGGCCCGCCGGAAGGAGGACGTCTATAAGCAGCTGGTAAGGCCCGTGTGGGGGCCCTGGGCCACTCAGAGCCGGGGAGGTGTGGGTGCTAAGGGAGCACCTGCTGTCTCTGCCTAGATGTCAGAGCTCGAGACCCTGCCCAGAGACGTGTCTCGGCTGGCCTATACCCAGCGCATCCTGGAGATTGTGGGCAACATCCGGAAGCAGAAGGAAGAGATCACTAAGGTACGCCATCGTGGCCAGGGAGGGTGGGTCATACGGGTAGATATGCCGAAGGGGCAGATGTGTGTTGCAGGGCTACACGGGGACCTCACACCCTCTGAAAGTCAGAGCTATCTGGCCATACCCAGACACAGAAGAGCCCCACACAGTCCACTCCAGCCACCCCTGACCCTGTCTGGATGGGACAGCATAAACGTGAATGCCCTCAGCTGGCCGGCTGCCCGCCTCAGACGGGCTCACGGCTACCCTGGTCTCTGCCAGATCTTGTCTGACACGAAGGAGCTTCAGAAGGAAATCAACTCCCTGTCTGGGAAGCTGGACCGGACGTTTGCGGTGACTGATGAGCTTGTGTTCAAGGTGTGGGGCAGGCCGGGCTGGGTGCGGGGGTGGGGTGGGCCTTGGGCCCTGTGTGAGCCTCGTAGGTACACTGATGCTCGGGCCTGGCTTTGCCCTGGGGAAGATGAAGTCAGGGAGTGGGAGAGGGTGGCCTTGTGGGGGCCTGGAGGTGGGGGTGGGGTAGGGGCGGGGTGAGGCGGGGACAGCCCACCGACACCTTCAGGGTCTCCTCTGTCTGGTCAGGATGCCAAAAAGGACGATGCTGTTCGGAAGGCCTACAAGTATCTAGCTGCCTTGCATGAGGTGAGGGGAGAAGCGTGCCTGGGGGCTGGCTGGGGTGGGGCCAAGTTGGGGTGCAAGCCTTCTGCTCCTGCTGTCCCCAGAACTGCAGCCAGCTCATCCAGACCATCGAGGACACGGGCACAATCATGCGGGAGGTTCGAGACCTTGAGGAGCAGGTGAGGCCTGGGGCTGGGAAGGCTAACCAAGGCAGCTCCTCGGTTTATGCCAAGAGAGGCTGTGGAACCAGACACAGCCGTGCCCCTTAGGCGCTGTGTGTGTGACCTGGAGCAGCCCAGTGGCCTGCTCTGGCCCCCTCCTTCCCCCTGAGGGTCCTCACACCTGCCTCCCAGGGCCGTTGGCAGAGGCTTCAGCTCGAGTATGTGGTGGGCAGTCCTGCCACATAGCAAAGGATGCTTTAGGTGGACGGATGACATGTGCAGAGGCCTGGCGGTGGGACAGAGCAGGCTGCTGTTGGAGGGGGTGGAAGGAGCATGGGAGGGGCCCTGGGTGGCTGTGATGGGGTGGGGCTGGTGAGCAGGAGCTGGGAAAGTGGCCCTGCACGCTGAAGGGCTGCGGTTCGCATTGCCTTAGATTGAGACGGAGATGGGCAAGAAGACCCTCAGCAACCTGGAGAAGATCCGTGAGGACTACCGAGCCCTTCGCCAGGAGAACGCTGGCCTCCTGGGCCGGGTCCGTGAGGCCTGAGCAGCCCCCAGCAGAGGTCTCCTCCAGGCCTCAGGCAGGGATTTGGGGTGCTGGGGGCACTGGCCAAGCACTGGCCTGGGCCATGCCCTCTGCTTGTGGTCCAGTTCCTCCTGCTGTAGTCTTGGCCCCAGACCCTTGCCCACCTGACCCCAACCCTTATCTGGGGCGACCATCCAGAGTGTGGAAGCTCAGCTGCAGTTTATTGCGGAGGGTGCTGGGGGTTGGGGCCTTGGATCTCAAATAAATGAGGGGCTCTGTCTGCAGTCTAAGCTGAGGCATGGATGGGGGCACAGGGCACAGGGCTCAGGATGGGGGAGGGGGCGGGTGGCAGGTGAGACACTGGGTACATTTGGTGAGTCGGTGTGCATGGCCCTGGGTGTCTGCGTGGGACTCAGGACGCCCACTGGGGTGCTTTGTGGGTGTGTGAGATATGCAGGTGAGTTCAGAAAGTCTGTGCGACCGAGCGTCTGTGTCGGGAGCTGTGTGATACCGTGTGTGACCAGCATGTGTCTGTGTGGCTTTCTGGGACCTGAGATCCTGAAGGTACCGAGGCTGCTTCTGTGCGGGTGTCTGGGCATGCCCCGTGTGACGCTGCACCTGTGGGCCTGGAAGCTGGCTACGGGTGTGTGCTTTGGGGCATGTGGGTTGACAGGACTGTGCTCGGGTGTGACTGTTTGTGTGACTGCGGATTTGAGGTGGTGTGAGTGTACTGAGGCAGGCTCTTCGTGTTTTAGGGTTTGTATTGAGTCCAAGGGACAGGATTGCGACTCTCTGTGTCCTTTCCAGCCCTAAGGTCATCTGTGAGAGCGACTGAGGCAGGCTGTGTGTGTGGTCGGTTGTGAAGGCTCAGTTTGGCTGGAGAGCCGGTCGCAGGGGGCTGGGGCGGGGGTGTGGGGTTGGGGCCAAGGTCCCTCTGAGCAGCCTTGGTGCAGAGCATGTGATCCAGGAGGGCAGTCAGCTGGGGAGCAGGGTCCCTGGCCAGCAAGATGGTGCACACCTTACTTCTTGGTCCCTGCAGGGACGTTCAGGGCCGGTCACCCCTGCCTCCAGCCACTTCTACTCCCCCGTTTTGGCCCCTGTCCTTCCTTCTTTCCTTGGCTTTGAGGTCAGGAGCCGGGTGTGGGGTTGGAACACCTGCTGGGCCTCTGGCTCCTCTTCTTGCGGAACTCAAACTCATCCACGGTCCACACGGCCCCCTTCTCACTCTCCACGCGCACGAAGCACTTATGCAGGCTCAGGTTGTGGCGGATGGCGTTCTGTGGAAGGAGGACCAGCCAGCCGGGCCGGGGACGTTGGGGAGGGGAGCAGGCAGGCAGTCATCCTCTGAGGCCAGCAGTCCCCACCAAAAATCGACCTCCTGCCCTTTCTCAACATGCCTACAAGCCCAGTCCCAGGCCCGCCCATTCCTGAACTTGACCCAGCACCGCAGTGGCATTTGAGGCCCTCCCAGCCACTGCCACCTCCGGAGGTGCTCACCTTCCAGGTGGCAGGGTGGTTTCTGAAGAAGGCGAACATGTGTGTGAACCAGTGATAGATCTCGTTGAGTGTCCGCTGCTTCTCGGGAGCCTCCAGGATGGCCTGGAGGTTAGGGGGTGTGGGGGTAAGGGGAGCCGCTCCCCCAAATTCGGACTGAGAGGGGCACTGGCCCACCTTGGGCCTTCTGACCTGGGTGGAACTGTGGGGACGGGGGAAGGAAGGGAGATGGTGTGGGGTGACGGGTCAGAGACAGGGTTAGAAGCGGGGTGAGGGTAGGGCTGGGATGGGGTTAGGTAGAGGATCAGGTTTGAGGTTGGAGTGGGGTCTGCTTCAGGGTTAGGGCTAGAGTTAAGTTAAATTTCTGGGGTAGAGTTGGAGTTGGAGTTCTCTGTGAGAGTGAGGTTTCAGGGTTTGGGAAGGGTAAGGGCCAGAGAGTGGGGTCCAGTTAAGGATTTGGAAGGGGTAAAGGACCAGGCAGAGTTAAAGGTCAGGGAAGTGGCTGGTTAAAGGTCAGGCTGGGGATGAACTGGGGTGAGTCAAGGGGCAAGGGGTGGGATGACGCGTGACATTAGGTCAGGAGTCAGAGGTGGGCCTAGTTACGTAGTTATTTTATGTGTCAGGGATGTGGTTAGTTTCAGGGTCAAGAATGAGGTTGACTGTGTGTGGTCGTTAAGGGTCAGGGCTGGGATTAGGCGTGGAGTGAGGCTAAGGGTCCGGGAATTTGATCTGCTTGGATTTAGGAATGGAATTGCGTCAAGGGTCAGTGACCATGGCTGCGGTGAGGCTCCGGGTTGGGATGGGGCTAGGTAGGTGAGCGGGGGGCATTGTGTAGGGTTAGGTGTGGGCCTAGGATAAAGGTCCGGGTGGGCTCTGGTGAAGCCTCTGGGAAGGCACTAGGGGGATGATGATGAAGGGGTTGGGACGGGTCAGGTGTTACAGGAAGGGGTTAGGGATAGGGTCTAGGGTGGAATGTGTCGGCAGACTGGGGTACGTCTGGGCTGGTGAAGGAGTTTGGGGGCTAGTTTGGGGGCTATTTATAGGCCCAGGAGGCAGTTAGGTTTGGAGTTGATGTGGCCATCAGGAAGGGGGTGTGTTGAAGGCCAGCTTTTAGCTTGCACTGGCTTGGATGGCAGTCTAGTTGTGGGTTTGGGGGCAGGTCTGGGGTGAAGATGGGGGATCACATCTGAGGCGTGGGTTTGTTCAGGCAGGAGCCCGCCTGGGGGTGCTCAGAGAGAGGCAGATCCTCCACCCCGCCCTCTCTTCCTTCTCCTCAGCCCGGCACTCTGCTTACCCAGCGGATGAGGGTGGCATAGGTGAAAGGGGGCCGCATGTTGTGAAACTTGAAGTAGTCCATGTTGTGGAAGAACTCTGGCAGAGGTACGGTGGGATCAGGCCCCGTCAGGGAACTCCTCGCTCCCTCTCCCACCCTCTGCTCTCGACCGACCGGCTGTCGAGTCTGCATGCCTGAAATCCCACCGTGAATACCGCTTTCCAGGATCCCAGTCACTGTTTGCTAAGCACTTGACATAAATGATATCATTTCCCCTTTGCACCGCTTCCACCAAAATGGGGCTTATTCTCCCCAAGGCTTAAAAGAAATGAAGTAACTTCCCCATGAAATGCATGTAACTGGTTAAATGGCGGAGTCAGGATGGCACTCGAAGGCCCTAATCGCTATTAAGCCCACAGCCCAGACTTTGCGGGCAGTAGGGGATTGGTGAGCTTGGGCGAGTCACCCTGCTTTTCCTTGGTGGGGAGAGGGAGAGTCCCTGGGAATTACTAAGCTAGCTCTCTTCCTTCTGATGACCAAATGGAGTAGCTGAAGCGCAGAGTGAGTGAGCCCTAATCCTCAGGGGAGACAGGGCTAGGACTAGACATCTGAGACCACAATGGGGGCTTGGAGGCCATGGAAATCCAGAGAGGAAGCTTTTACGAGCAGTTGCCAGTTTCCAAAGGCTGGGTGGCAGTGGTGGGGAAGAGCAGTCCCCCGCCCAGTACCAGGCAGGGAGATGAGGGGCTCAGAGGGCACCACGTAGGGCACGTACCATCCTTACCTGGGATCGTGCTGTTTGCATGGCTGCCCCAGAGGTGCCTCCGCACAGCAAACAGGCCTTCAGGGGCCTCTTGGGGACCCGGCCAGGCTGGGACAGTGGTGCCCGGGGTGCCAGTGGCTACGATACAGCAGGAGCCCTTGTCGGATGATGCCTGGGGGAAGAGGGAGAGGCTGGTGACCCAGAGGCTTAAACTTGCCACTTTAGTTTTAAATAAGTGTTTTTAAAAGTAAGGGCACCCTCTTCTCAATTCCACTCTGATGTAGAATCCCACAAAGCAGCACGAGCCATATTTATTAAAGTGCGGGTACGGACACTAGTGTGTGTAGCACACCAGTGCCAGGGCCACGAGCTAGGGTTGAATTGGGCTCCTCTGCTACCCAACTGCGACCTTGGGAAAGTCACCTAAGCCTCCCTGGCCTCAATTTTCCTTATCTGTGAATTGGGGATGATAGTAATACCTACCTCACCATGCATCATGGGGATTAAATAAGTTAACATCACCAAAGTGCTCACAAACAGTGCCTGACACCCAGGGCCAGCTTCTATGCGATCTCTGAAGGTCTTGGGGCCCTGCACTTTGTTTAATGCTCTGCGGTCGTCATTTTGAAATCTGAGCCCCGTGATTTCATTTTGCACTGGGCCCTGTGGGTTATATAGCTGGTCTTGCCAGCGGCACACAGTCTGCATTCAGTGTTTGGCGATTTGCTGTTGCTTTGCAAACTCAAGATCATGATTTGGGATCTTAAGGTCAGAGGGTTTGTAGGTAGAAAGGGACAGATTCCTAGGTCTGGGCATGTTTGGAGCTGGGGACAGGGGCCCAGAGATCCCAGGGCCTGGGTGCAAGGATAGGTCCCCCGCCCCCTGCAGGGCCTCTCTCTCCCCTGCTCCCCAGCAGTCTGTGCAACCTGTAGGCCTGGGGTGGCTCACCGTGGATGGAGCCTTGGTTGGGGCCATCTTCCCAGCCAGGTGGGCTTGCATAGCACCCAGCTTCTCCTTCTCCAGCACCAGCTGTGAGGACAGGCACAGAGTGAGGCCTCAACCTGATCTTTCTCCACCACCTCTTTGTGTAGGCTGTGGTCTTCCCTGGGAGTGCCCTGCCCCCTTCCTTCCTTCATGCCAGCCCCCATCCTGGGTGAGCTTGTATCCTGGCACAGGGTGGACGTACGGTTCACCCACCGCCCCCCTGCCCCCGCTCCCCCCATGTCACCTGTTGCTCCAGAGACTGCACCACCTCCCTCTGGAGGAGACACTGTGCCCTGCCCTTCTCATCCAGGAGATGGTCTGCCTGGCAGTGCCTGGGTAGCGGAAAGAGTCCATGCGGGTGACCATGGCGAGCCTGGCTTCTCGGCTCAACATTCCTAGTGGGGAGGGCTCAGACCCTCTGGGAGGAAGGTCTCTCCTCAGAGCCTCAGCCTCCCTCCCCTCTTTCTACCTCAGTCTTCCTTTCACACCTGTCATTCCTTCAACATATGCTACTTGGCATCTACTGTATGGCCAGGGTGCTGGAGATGATGATGGAAGGGTAGTGAGCTGAGAGTGGGAAAGGCATTCCCGGTGGAGAGTACAGCTTGTGCGAAGGCCTGGTTGTGAAGAGGACGGGATGCACTGAATTGCCACTGATAGTTGGGTATGGTTGGAAAAGTGTGTGTGTGTGTGTGTGTGTGTGTGTGTGTGTGAGAGAGAGAGAGAGAGAGAGAGTGAGAAAGATAGAGAGATGGGGCTGAGAGGAGGCAGCAATAGCCATTGTGAGGATCTGGGACTTTGGGGGTCAATAAAATCAATAAAAGGCTGGTGTGTTGGCATGAGGGGGGGGTAGCAGGGCAAAGCAGTTAGGAGTGTGGATTCCGGAGGCTGGCTGTTACTCAGGAACTGGGTGATCTTGATCAAGACACTTAACCTCTTTGGCCTCAGTTTCTTTGTCTGTAAAATGGAGGTAAATCATAGCACACACCTCTGTTATGATGCCCCCATTATACAGATGAGGAAACCGAGGCTCCAAGAAACTAAGTAACTTGCCCAAGGTCACAGAGCCAGTGAGTGATGGAGCCAGGATCTGAACCCGCAGTCTCAGCTTTTGCCTCTTTCATGTTACCCCTTATCGGGATGAGGCCTGAGCTGAGACCTGCACCCCAGACCTCCTCCCACAAACTGGGGCCCCCCTGGACCGGAACAGGCCTGACCCACTCACTTGAGGAAGTCCTCTGGCTCCTCGAAGACCTTCTCACATCCGGGCCACTTGCAGACACCATTTGCTAGCAGTGAGTAGGAGCCCTGGGGCATGGTTGAAAGGGTGCTGGGGGGACAAAGTGTGTCAGAGGAGGGGATGGCAGGGCAAGGGTCCTTCCCAGCCCTGCACACTGACCTGTCCTTCCTGGGCACACCGGGGCTTGGGAAGGTGCAGAGCAGTGCTGGCTCCCTGGACACCCATTCCAGGCTGGCCACGTTGATCCCTGCAGGTGGGGACAGGGCACCTCTGGGGGCTGGGGGCCAGGCTCTGGAGCTCGGCCCACAAAGCCTCTCATTTTGAGCTTCCCACCCTCCTGAGCTTTGCAGGCCCAGACTCCCAGGGCGCTCTGTGGTCCCTAATCTCCAAGGCTACTGGTGGAGCAGCTCAAAGACTGCGCTGACATTTCGACTAACTTTGCAAAGATCTGTGGTTCCGTGATTTTGACACTCTGTGTCTTTAAGGTTCTGAGCCTGACATTTTTAGAGGTTGGAGTTTCCAAGATGATAAGACCTGACACCTCTGGCCTCCTGAGGGCCGCAAGTCAGCAGCCCACACCACTTATGTTCAAGGATTGGGGGCTCTGGGCTTCTGTGGAGCCGTGGGGTACAGTGTTACCAGGTGGCAGGCCGGGCCGGGCCTTGAGGGAGAAGACCCCCGTAGCAGCAGTGGGTGGCGGGAGGCTGATCATAGCTGGGCTGTCCAGTGGGCGCACCTGCAGCACAGGGGTCCGGGCATGGGCATCCACCGTTGAGAGCTAGGGGCACATGGGGTCCATTTCAGCCAGGTCCTCTCCCCAGTTCTCCCGCCTGCTCCCTCCTCCCTGCCTGTTCTGGGTTGGTACCTGGTGCACAAAGTGTGGCCTGTCCTGGAGGAGTGCCTGCAAGTGGGGCGAGGGACCCAGCCGTGCTCCAGAGGGTGCCACCATGACGAGGGGCACTGTGGGCAGCTGGGGGAAGGCAGGCGGGTGAGATGCCATCCTCATGTTCACTGTTCTACATGTCTAACCCGTATACTCCTCACCAACGACCCCACGTACTAGGCAGAATGACCAACCCCATTTTACATATGTGGAAACTGAGGCTCACGGAGATTGGGTGACTTTTTCAAGATCAAACAGCTAATAAGTGGCAGAGCTGGCCTCCATCCTGTCACCTCACCTCCCTGGGCCCCAAGCCCTCTGTCACAGGGGGATGGAGACACACATGGCTATGGCTGTGGGACCATGATAGGGTCTCCTATCCTGAGACAGGGATTGGGAGGTTGCGGAGAGCCTCGAATCTCTGAGACCTGCTAAGTGGGGACTTTCTTGGCCCCGTGACATCTGCATAAGTCACAGACGTGCCTGGGACCCAGAAAACCACTTCCTGTGCCCCAGCTGGGCCCCCCGCCCAGTGCCACAGTAAAGGTCGGCACCTATAGGCCCAGGTACCCCACCCTGCCTGCCCCATCCTGGGCCCTAGGCCTCACCTGCAGCTGCGATGGTGGCATGGGGTTCAAGGAGGAAGAGGAGGCGTGAGCCCCACCTCGGAGGTCCCGGCCCTGGAAGGTTGTCCCTGGGCCCTTGGCTCCCAGCTGGTCTGAGGCCTTGGGTGCAGCCCTCCAGCTGGGCAAGGCTCCTGGGGATGGGCTGAGTACCAAGGAAGGGGCCAAGGGCTTGGCTGGCCTGGGGTTGGGCATTGGGTCCTTGTCCGAGGGCAGGCTGCGGGGACACAAGGGGAAGGAGTTACAAACGTGCTGGGGTGTGTGTGAAATGCTCAACCATCTGAACCATGTGGACACCCCCTCTGGTCAGAGCAGGCATTGGCTGGGGTGTGTCCCAAAGGGGCCCCAGCTCTGGTCACGTGTGTGCGCGTGTGCACACACATACTCGGTGTCAGGAGCACGGGTGTGCCTGTGTCTCCAAGCACACGCCACGTGCAGACATACACGGAGCCAGCACACAGCGTGCCTGTACACGCTGGCACAGGCCTGGTGGGGAGGTGTCCTCCCTGAGGGTGGTGGGGAATTTGGGGTGGTTTGTGGGGCCTCAGCCAGGATAGGTCTCAGCACTTGAGTGGTGCTCTTCAAGCCTCAGCCCTCCTGTCCTCCCTGAACCCAGTATAGGCCACACGACCTTTGCTGATCCCACGGGGGCTGCTTTCTGATTTTCTCCTGGGAGCATTATGTTACCCCAGTGACGGGCATATCTGGGAGTGCAAGGTGGGCATGGACTCCAGAGATCCCTCTGGCTGCTGTGGGGGGGCAGACTCTAGGAAGGTGAGGGCAGAAGTAGGGGGACTAGTGAGGAGGCTACTGTAATAGTCCAGGCAAGCAACAGTCCAGACCAGGATGATGGCAGTGGAGATGGTGAGAAGTGGGTGGGTTCGGAGTTAATGTTTCGAAGGTGGAGTCAGGAGAATTTGCTGGCAGCTTGGATGCGGAGGGTGAGAGAGGGAGGGTCAAGGTGACTTCTGGGTATTAGCTGAGCAGCTGGAAGGACAGAGCTGACATGACCTGAGATGGGGGAGATGGGGGAGCAGGGTTGGGGGTGGTGATCCAGGTGTGGAGGGACATGACGACTCTGGTGTTAGACATGCAAGTGGCAAGGCCGTGTGGAAGCTGAGTACAGGAGTCTGGAGCTCTCCATCTGAGATCATCTCTGGGCTCCCGCCCCGCATGGAGCTGGCAGGGCAGGTGCCAGAGAGGAGGAGAGACAGGCTCTCTTGAGCCGGGGCCTGTGCGAGCTCCTCGACTCGGCTCCCACCGGAGTTCATCCCAATCTCTGCTCTTCAGGCCTGCCTCCAAGCCTTTGTTCATGCTATTCAACCTGCCTGGAATGCCCGCTCTTCCTCTCTTCCCCTATCCAAGCCCTATCCAGAAAATCCTCCAGAATGGCTCCAGAACCTTACACTCCCCGATGGGCAGGGCCTTGGTTTCTCGGAATGCTAGAGTACCAATCCGAGAGGAAGCCAGAGCTGGAAGGGACTGCCAAGCCCAACTTCCATTTTACTGAAGGGGACAACCAGGTACAGTGTCCCACAGCCCCATGGTGACTTGAGATCTCTACTTCTTTCTCCGGAAAGTGTGTGTGTGTATGTGTGTGTCTCCCCACCCCGCCCCATAGCACTGGGTTGGGCACACAGCTGCCGAGAGCAGCCCTGGGGAGCAGAAGAAGGGCTCTGAGGGGGCAGTTGCTCCTTTCTTTCTTTGCTTTCAGCTCATGGGGGTTGCCAGAGTTATGGTGCTGACGGAGGTGGGGGTGTGAATCCAGGTATTTAAACCCTTACTCTCTCGGGGCCTTAGAACATTACTGCGTGAGAATCAGGAGCCTGGGTCTACGGAGGCTCAGAACAAGGGCCTGAATGAGTGCATGAAGGCGGAGATCAGGGTGTTGCTTGTATAAGCCAAGGAATGTCAGAGCGCCAGCAAACCATCCGAAGCTAGGAGAGAGAACAGATTTCTCCCTCGTAGCCCTACAAGGAACCAACACTGCTGACACCTTGATCTTGGACTTCTGGCCTCCAGAACTGTGAGACAAAACATTTCTGTTATTTAAGCCACCTAGTTTGTGGTACTTTGTCACAGAAGACCTGAGCGAACCAATACTGATTTTGGTGAATGAGTGGATGTTTTCCACCGCTCTGGCCTGGCCTACACGGCTAGCCTGTGGTCACTTCTCAAGCTGCCTGGACTCTTGGCCAGAGCCTATGAGAAATCGCCTCCTCAGACACATCTGCAACAACCTGACTCAGGGCAGCATAGATACATTCTCAGAAGGGGGCCGTGGATATGGTCTGTCTCGTGGCGGGGTACCTGGAGGGCCAGATTGGGCAGCCGGCTTCCTGCACTGTCTGTTGGCGCATCCTTTTCTGACTATTTCTTAGAAGCCACATGGAGGATGTTTCTGGGACATAGTTTGTGTTTTCGTATCGGGGTCTGCATCTGGGCCTTGTTGTCACAGCCCCCGACTTCCCCAGATATTTCCGCCATTGACGTCATGGCGGCCGGATGCGCTGGGCTTCATCGGCACCAAGGAGGAAGAGAAGGGGGCAGGTACCCTACCCCACGGGTTTCGTTCCGAGAATTGGCCGTCCCGTCCTGCAGCCGGCCAGGCCCAGGTGGGGTGATGTGGGTGCTGGCGGATGTGGTGAGTGACGTCCGTCTGGCCACCATGACAAGCCCTGGGCCCTGTAGACCCGGCCCTTTTTGGGCCATGGAGAGGCCCAAGGTTTGATGCTTGGGGAGCGCCATGCAGACCCCACAGAGACTGGGACCCTCAGGGTCTTCAAATGGTACTATTCTAGAACCTCAGAATCGTAGAACATCATTTCTTAGATTCAAATGATCCCAGAATCTCAAACCCACAGACTCTGTGGGGTCCATGGGTCCAACTTCTCAGTAGGTGAAGGCCTATGTCCCTGGTGTCCAAAATCACTGGAACTTCCCGAAGTTCCTAGTGCCTCCCGCCTGCCAGGCCTGGAATTGCAGCAAGCCTCCCTCCTAAGTTCTGTGAAGGCAGGAGGGTCAGAATCGTCCCCTCTGCTTCCCCCAGCCTGGGGCCAGGCTCTGAAACAAATAGCTGTAACTCTCCTTGGGCTCATATGTAAAACAGGACAATAATTGTACCCATCTTCCAAAGTTAATGCACATGAAATGCTTAACAAAATGTTGGTGATCAGTAGATGGACCCCTGCAGGGCCTCCATCTCCCTGTCCATTCTGGGACAGCGCTCCCAGACTCACAGCCATTCTGCCAGAGATGGGGAGGGAAGGAAGGGGACATTGAGGCTGGCAGACCTTCAGCTAGGACCTCATGGTGGGAGCAGTCAGAGCCCTGGCCTTTGCCGGTAGAGTCTACCACCAGGCTCTCTGGAGGAGCCGTGGGATAGAGGATCCCAGGGACCTGTGCCAACTCTGGGGACACGGCTGAGCTCTGTCCACAGCCAGACCCACAGATATACCGACTGACTTATGTCCCTCTAGTATCACCACCCTCTGGCCATGAGGCCTCCTGACCCATGGGGCCCTGGGACCCCACCCAGCCTAGCTCTTGTGAGGCTAGCCCCACACTGTGACCATGAGGGTCCAACTTGTGAGAGGGTAGAAGGGGGAACGGCAGCAGCTGGGAGACAGCCCAGGGTCCCCCTGCCCCTGTCATGGGTGCTGAGGGGTAAACTGAGGCCCATTGTGGGGGAGAGACACAGAGCCAGGGCCCCACTGAGAGTCCTGAGATCTGAGCTTGGGTCTCAACTCTACCACTGCATCTCTGTGAGGCCTTCAGAGAGGCCCTCCCGCCCATCTCCCAGCCTCAATTTGCCCCTCTGTACTCTGGGAAGGGGAGAGGTGTGGAGCGGATGAGGGCCAGGGGCCTTGTGCTCTGTGTCTGAGTGAGCCGTTAGGTGTCTGTAGGGCTTTGATTCGATAACTGCCGTTCTACCCAGGGGACTGGCTGAGAGACAGAAACAGAGATAGACAAACAGACATAGGCAAACAGAGAGACACAGAGAAGAAGAGCTACAGAGAGAGATGGGAGAGACATGAGGTGGAACAGAGATAGACACACAGAGAGAGAAACAAAGAGAACAAGAGAGATAGTGAGAGACACCGAGAGAAGGAGAGACAGTGAGGAGGGGGAAGGAACCCATAGGAGCAGAAAGTCAAAGAGAGAACAAGAGAGACAGAAACAACACAGGGAGATGGGGAGAGACAAAGAGAGAGAGAGAGAGAGAGAGAGAGAGAGAGAGAGAGAGAGATGCTCCAAATAAGAACAGTTGTTGGTCTCTGGCTGGAGGAGCTGATCCTTCGTTATTCCAAAATAATGAGGAATAACAAAGGGCAAGATGCCAGGGCCTTCGGCCGGGTGCTATATTGTATTGCAGAGCAACAATCAGCAAAGCGCTGTGGCCCTGGCACCAGAACAGACACCGAGGAACAGAACAGAATGGAAAAGCTCAAATACAGACCAATGTCTAGAGGGAATGGAGTCTGTGATGAACACGGCATTTCAAACCAGGGGACGCTGGAGAATAGATTGTTTAACAAATGGTTCTGGGATAATTAAGGGGAAAATAAAGCTAATGACTAACCAGTCCATTTTTCCACCAACCCCTTCCTGCCCAGTTTGAAATGTCACCCTCATCATGTACCCTAAAATAAATTCCAGATCCATTAAAGAGATAAATAATAATCTTATATGGATCTTGGGTTTATTGTATGCCAGGCCCTAGGCTAAGCATCTAACAAGGTTGAGAGATTTAATCCTTACAACCAACCTTTGAGGTCAGTACTATTATAACCATCACAGTACCTATGAGGAAATGGAGGTATCGAGAAGTTAAATGCCTGGCTAAAAATCACACGAATTGCTTGAGCTGAGGCTGGGTTTGTCCCAGACAGTCTGGCTCCAGTACCCACACTCTTAACCTCTACAGTAAGTGGAAAAAATGAAGCCATAAAAGAGAATAAAAGCCAACACAGGTGAACATTTATCTCATTTTCAAGTGGGAAAGGACTTTCTAAGCACAAAACCAGAGACAGTAACCGCAGAAGAAAAGACTAACCTTGTTGACAATATAAAAACATCATAAGCATCACAAAACAGCATGAACAAATAGCAAAACAACTTCAGTAAATGATGAATTGAGAGAAAATATTTGCTATATATGTACGGCTGATGGAAGGCTAATATCCTTTTATATAAAGAGCTGTGACAAATCAATAAATAAAAACGATGAACACCCTATTAGGACTAAGGACTTGACCAGACAACTGAAAAAAAAAAAAAAAAGCACATATGGTCAACAAACAGTGTAAGTTATCGAAAGATGCAAATTTCAACAACATGGTAATATTTTTCTTACCTGTTATGTTGAGAAAGGATTAAAAAATGACAATACCCACCCACGGTTAGCTTGAGTAGAGGGAACATAAAACAGGACAACCTTTTGGAAGAACAATTTGCAGAGAGGGTCAGAAACCTTAAAAATGCACAAACGCTTTGCCCTAGCCACTCGATTTGTAGGAATCCGAGGAACTAATATGGGATGATTATGCGAAAAAACTAGAAACAACCCGAATGTCCAAAAATCAGCACTTGGTCGAACCAGTCGTGGTTCATACCAATGTGAGGACAGTCTGAACAGTTATGAAAGATCATACGTTGAAACATTTTTCAGTGACCTACAAAAATGCTCCTATTCATTGAATAAAGCAGAAACAAAAGCAATAGATAGCTAGATAGCATGATTCTAATTTGATTAAAAAATACTAACAGTTAACACTCAGTGAGCACTTGCTAAGCCTGCAGAGACGAGGTCACCCCAGACCTGAATGGCCTGCTCTGTTCCTGGACATGGATCCTGGCCCTCCCCCCACAACACGAGGTCCTGAGGGTAGAATCCCACAGCTAAACCATGGTTGACAATTGCGTGAAGTGCCCCCCTGGAGGGTCTCCTCATGCGGTGCAAGCGCAAGTTCAAGTTAAGTGCTCAGCCCAACCCGACAGCCCACAATCCTCTTTCGATTGGGGCAAACAGAATTGATGCTCATTCTTGTAAAATGTAAATGTCCTCCTCGACATTACTCAACACACTGTTATTAAGCGCCAACTGTACAAAGCTCTGTGCTGGAGGCTGGGGGTAGAGGGGGAGAGGCAGGCAGGGGGAAGGCAAGACGAGTGAGCAGGAAAGGCGGCGGGAGAGACGGAGGAAAGGAGATAAATGGAGTGTGGTCAAGTTGGAGGAGACAGCGACAGGGGAGATGGTCAGAGCCAGAGAAAGACAGAGGGGTGGAGAGTCTGCGTGCCAGGGAAACAGAAAGAGAGGGGCAGAGAATCATGAAAAGAGTGAGACAGAGAGGGACGGGAGATATCGAGAGAGAAGAGCCAAAGGTATGTCAGAGACGTCGCTGATATTTCCAGTTACACCTGGACAGTGTTTCAAGTTGTTCAAAGCTCTGAGATTCATAAAGACTGGCAGCTGATATATTTAAAAAATCCTACCCGTCCACACATCGATCCATTTATTTATCTTTGCCTCTGCCTCAGCACTGATTAAGTACTTGATCTATCAGTCCTCTGGCGTTTGTTATTAGTATTATTACTGTAAAAAATACCTTACCTGACCAGGATCACAGGAGCTGCTGCGTGTGTCTTGCTGGTCCCCGAGGGCCCCTGACTACCCTCCAACCCAGTGCCTACCTCACTGTCGTCTCTTCCGCTGGACCCGCATCTGGTGGGGGAGAGCGGGGACACTCACCTTGGTGAAGTGGACTGACAGAAAAGGATCAGCCTGGCTTGTGGGAAACTGTCACATATCAAAAACAACTTTGCTTTTATACCGAGAAGAAAAACCACGGTGTGGAAGCCACAGACCTCTCTCTTCTAATAATCCAATTTTTTTTTTCGATGAGTGTGTACGCTGATAATCACGGGGTGGGGGGGGTTCTCATAGTTTTTTCTCTCTCGCTCTCTCTCTCACTCGCTCACTCTGTTTCTCCTCTTCTTGATTATGAGACTTAAACGGAAATTTTGAAATTTTGGGTTTTTTGTTTGCCCTTTACGAGTCATCTGAAAATATGATTTCTTCCCCTCACTACAGAGGTGAGAGGTATCAATGAGATAACAGGGCTCATGAGAAACTACAGTTTTTAAAACAAAAGTGTGTAGAGTTAGAAAAAAAGGGAAAAGAACTCAAATCACAGGGACATCCCAGGCAGGGAGAGATGCCACTCTGTGAGTGAGGGGATATTTGAGGGTCTCTGGGGAAAGGAAGAAAGGAACTGAGATGCTACATGTGGATGGGAAACACCAGGGAAAGAAATGGAATAGGGCTGCGTTTCCAGAGGCCTTGCTCTGGTCCAGGCCTCAGTTTCCCCTTAAGTGGAATTGATACGGTCATCACGGTCTTACTGCCCAGGGGTGGGAGCTCCGGATACTCTTGCAACCCATCTTCTCACAGAGGGTGAGAGGCATGGAAATTACTTCATGGAGAAAAAATCAGGGAGTCCCTCCCTACCCCCGACAATTCACAGAATCCAAGAGTCTGAGAATCATTGGCTCCCAGAATCCACTGAACATCACTGAGTGAGGAAAGGGAGAAAAGTCTTGCCTCATTACATCTTAGGGCCTGAGAGCTCTGACCCAGAGGGGAAGGTCCCAACCAGGCCCCAGTATTAATGAATCCATCCTCACAAAGCCTAGAGAGGCTCGTTGGGACCCCAATCTTCTCATGGTCAGGGACACCATGGCCCGATGCTTCTGAGGCCCTCAGCCTTTGCGATTTTCTACTTCGAAAAGTCCCAGTTTCCAAGGATTTAGGATTCTAAATATCCACCATCATCCCCGTAGCCGACAATTTCTCAGATTTTCCATGTGCCAGATGCACCGCCGAACACTTTTCACAATTATCGTGTTCAATCCTCACCACAGCCCTTGGATTTCCATCTTGTCGTCATGGCCGTTATACAGATGGGGAAAACGGAGGCACGAAGTAGTCGGGCAGCTTGCCCAATATCACAGAGCTGGAGGATAGGGGCCCTGCGTTCCATTGGTGCTGGGCTTTGAAACCGCCAGGTTTCCTTGAGCACAACGGTCTCAGGTTTTAAATTCTAGGCTGCAATGATAGGGAGGTTCTGAGATTTGGAGATTCTTCTGGGGGCTTGAAGGTTTCAGGTTGTCCAAGACTTGGCGGCTGCATTTCCTCACCTCCGCAGGCACCCCCTCCAACCAATGGTCAACAGGGGAGACCAGCCCCCAGGGGCTTCTCCTGACAGGCTGTGGCTGAGACTCCCTGCCCTTGGCTCTCCAGTGCCCTGCATGACCCAGAGTTCTGTCATCCAGTGTCCACTCCAACCCGTCTGCAAGACTGGCTTCAGGCCTGGGAAAGAGAAATTGGAAACAGATTTTTATTCACATGGTATAAACCTACTGGCCAAGACCCCCCCTTTACCCCTTTGCTTCTTTTCCTCCCACCATCTCCCAAATCCTCAAAAGAAGGAGAGCCTCTTTCCTCAACTCAGACTCACCTTTCTGGAAAAGCCCAGAGGGGGCTGGTGGCCTGGCTTTGTGAAGACAAGAGAAAAAAAAATAGGTGAATAGAAAAAAAAAAAAACTAAAAAAAAATCAGCCAACAGCAATAAAAAAAAAAAGAACCCAACCCTCCCTACCATTAGTTCAAAACAAAACTTTCACTGGTTGAGGCTTCTGAGTTGGTGGGACATGTCTGAGACCCAAAGATGGCCTGTGTGTGCCAGGCAGGCAGGGGAGGCACCAAGTGGGGTGAGGTCTCAGGTTGAAGGCCTGCAGGGACCCTGCATACAGCAGGGGCTTAAAAGATATGGCATGTGGTTGGGAGCAAGAGAGGGGGTGAGGCGCGTGCTCATCAGGAGGGAGTCCAACTTTAGGGATGTCCCTAAGGTTAATTAATGACCCCTTGCTCCCTGTCGACTTGGTTCTGAACATTCCCTACATGTCCCATGTAACTATAAACCAGGTCAGTTCTAGAAGCCGAGGCCCCATTCCCTGCCTCAGGACCTGTTCCCTCCTGAGAGAGGGGGCTGGTTTTCTCTTTCAGGGTCCGAGGTGTGGGCTACATCCTCCCCAAACCATCTCTCCCTTACTGTCACTTGCTCCATGAGAGGAGTGCCAGAAAAGAAGGAGGAAAGCTGAGTGACGGGTGATGCTGCTGCTGCTGAGAGCCAGGACCCTTGCAGAATGAGGGCCGAGGGGTCAGGTGGGCAGAGGTCCCCATCTCCTCTCTGCACTGGACTATATCCTCTCACATGGGAGGCTTCCGGGGGAGAGTGGACAGGATTAAATAGAGAGGTTGGTGAAAGTCCCCAGAGAAGTGGGCCTTTGACAAAGACTTGAAGGAGGTGAGGAAGGGAGCCATGTAGATATCTGAGTAATTCCAGAGGAAACAGCCAGCGCAAAGGTCCTGAGGTGGGAGTGTGTCCGATTTGCTCAAGGTCTACTAAGGAGGTAAGAGTGTGGTTAGAATGGTGTGAGTGAGAGGAAGAGGAGTAGGAGGTGAGGTAAGAGAGGGGACTAGGGGGGGCCGTTAAACCATGCAGGACCTTGTAGCCCATGGTCAGGACTTTGGCTTTTACTCTGAGTGAGTAGGAGGCCATGGGAGGGTTGTGAGTAGAGGAGAGATGTGAACTGTCTTAGGACTTAACAGGATCCCTCTGATTGCTGAGTGTAGAATGGACTTTAGGAGTGAGGATGGAAGCAGAGGGATCAGTGAGAGGGAGGCTACTGCAATGATGAGGGAGGCTACTGCAGTCGCTACATCATCAGCGACTGATGATGGCGTTGGCAGTGGAGGGGGTGGGGAGAGGGTATATTCGGGAAATATATCGAATGGAGAGCTGACAGGATTTGTTGAAGGATGAGAGTCTTGGGGCCACACCGGGACACAGACAACACCCTAACTCTGTGGGCAGGAAGGAGTCCCTGGACTACTTAACAGCTTGAACTTTTAGGTGAGGAAAAAAAAGTTCTATCTTGTTTAAGCCCATATTATTTTGTGGGGTTTTCCCTGTTATTTGCAACTAAACATACTGATTGGTTCCTGGCCCATAACCCCATCCTGGACACTGAGACCTGAGGAGGGGAGCCCGCCGGTGGAACTGCCTCCCTCCTAGGGATGCTGTGAGTCAGAACCCTGCATACAGTAGGTGTTCAGAAAATCCTCCCAGGATGAAGGGGGAATGTATGAATGGCCATGTTCAGTGGACACAAGCTACAATTCTGTTCCCACGGAAGGCGGGATCTCAAAGGAAGAGTGAAAGGGGAATGAAAGGAGTCCACTAGATGAGGAAGAAGGAGCAGCACTCCTGGTAGAGGGAACAGTAGGAGCAGAGACCGGGGACAGAAAGAAGGGAGGTGAGGCCACTGTGGGGTGTGGAGCTTCAGTCCCGCAAGAAAGACAGGGCTTTGATTTGTGATTACGTTAGTCAATATCTGCCAACATGCCCGACCAACTCCTGGCTGCATAGTCACGCTCAGTGTTTTCTGAGCTGGAGTTAGAAAAAGCTAATCTTCCCCGAAAACTCAACCTTTCATTTGGCCATTCATTCAACAATGGTGCCAAGTCCTGGAGAACACTGAGGGTGATAATCAGGGGCATTCTCGGCTGGTGGCACTGCTCAAGCAAAGGCTCGGAGCTGGGTTGGGCAGACCCACTAACTGCAACAGGAGAGTCCGTTTTGCTTTCTCAGATCTCACACTAGGATGCAGTCTAGGTCTTCAGGGGCTCTGGGCATTCATAGCCCTGGGGCAATAGGGAGTCACGGAGGGTTAAGGAGAAGGTAAATCCATCCATGAGAGGCATACTCTTTCTAAGGGCTGCCTGCACTCTACGGTTCAGAGGCCCGACCACTCTACAGCTCAGACGGCCTACGAACCTTCCTCTCCTCTAGCCTCCTTATTGGCTGTTCATCCCCTCCTTCACACCAGCTACAACATCCCCGTTGGCTCTGCTCTTTCCCGTCCCACCTCCGGGTCTTTCTGTCCCGATACACTTTCTAGCTTCAGCATTGGTTCATCCCGTTCTTGCACTGCCCCTTGAGGTCTCAACTGCCTTCACTCTGACTCCCCCATTGGCTATCTGCTACCTCTCTTCCTCGCTCTCGCCTTCATCACCCACCCCATTGGCTATTCCCCTCCAGTCCCGCCTCCGAGGCCGCTCACATACCGCCTCTTGGTCACCTTTTGGTCTCCGTATTGGCTAGTTCCGCCCTGGCACCGCCCCTTGAAGGCGTAGTGCACACTCACAAGACTCTCCATTGGCTCGCTGCAGCCATTATCGTCATCCCTCCTCTACGTCACCGCTGCACGGCTCCCCATTGGCTGTTCGCTGTCTCTACCTTCCGTCCCACTACCTACGCAACCCATGGATCTCCTACTGTTCCGGCCTCTCCGTTCGCTCCCTGCTGCCCCCATCGCCTGTAGCCATTCCGTTTTCCCTGCCGCTCCCACGCCGCTCCCGCTCACACTTCCCCATTAGCTGTCCTACTTCTGCTCTCTTCATCCCGGACCCCGCACCCCACCATTCACGCATCCCCATTGATCCCCGATCATCCCGCCTCCTACACCGCCCACTCTCGGGTATCCCCATTGGCTGCGTGCTTCCCCTGCACTCGCTTCACCGTCTACGTCACGCGTGCGCGGCTCCCCATTGGCTCTCCGCTATACCTGTCGTCTCGCCGCCTACGCCCCCCCCCCCCGTGAGTCGTATCCCCCTCCCCCCGGCGCTGGCCTTCCCATTGGCTGCCCGCCCCTTCAGGCCCTGCCCCCGCCGGTCCCGCTGCCGGTGCCGTCGGTGCCGCCGCCGCCGCCGCCGCCGCCGCCGGTATGGCGCGCACGGCCCCTGTGGAGCCCCCGCTGCGGCATCCCGCGCCCCCCTCGCCGGCCGCGGGCGAGCCCCGTACCTCAGTCGAGGCAGCGGTGGCCCCGCGGAGGGTGCTGTTCGCCGACGAGGCCCTGGGGCTGCCGCTGGCGCAGCTGCGCCGCTACCGGCCGTGGGGCGGGCCCGGGGCGGGCAAGATGGCGGTGGCGGCCGGGCAAGATGGCGTCGGCGGCGGGGCTGACGAGGACGACGATGGCGAGGATGGGGATGAAGGGGAGGAGGAAGAGGAGGCTTGCCCCGAGCCCTCGCCGCTGTGCCCCGTTCCCGCTGGCGGGGGGTTTTACCTGGTGCCCACATTTTCGCTGCCGCCCGCGCCGGGCCGTCTGGAGCGCTTGGGGCGCGTCATGGTGGAGCTGGAGGCACTGCTGCCGCCTCCCGGAGCGGTCCCCGGGGGTGCCGGGGTGTGGGTGCCTGGGGGGCGCCCGCCGGTGCTGCGCGGGTTGGTCCGCGTGCTGAACCGCTCCTTTGAGAAGGCGGTGCACGTGCGGGCCTCACACGACGGCTGGGCTTCCTTCTGCGACCACCCAGCGCGCTACGTCCCGCGCAGCCCGCCGGGGGCAGGAGCGGGAGGACCAGGAGCAGGAGATCCCATCCTGGATCTGGGCCTTGGCTTGGGCCCCGGCCAGGCGCCCGCCTCCTCGCCCGACGACGGCGGCCGCACCGACCGCTTTGCCTTCCAGCTGCCCTTTGCTGAGGGTGCGGGCGATGGGGCGCGCCTGGACTTCGTGGTGCGCTATGAGACCCCCGAGGGCACTTTCTGGGCCAACAACCACGGCCGCAACTACACAGTCCTGCTCCGGATTGCACCCGCTCCCACACCCACTGATGCCGAAGGGCTGCCCCAGCAGCAGCAGCTGCAGCAGCTGGAGCCACAGCCCGAGTGCCAGGGTCCCGTGGAGGCTGAGGCCAGGCAGCTGAAGAGCTGCATGAAGCCGGTGAGGCGCAGGTAATGTCTGCCAGCGCCACCTCCGCCAACGCAGTGCTGTGTTTAGGATGGAGGACAAGCATTCCGACCCAGGAGCCCCTGAGGCCTGCTCTCCAGGACAGGGAGGAGGGCGCATTCAGTCAGTCGGTCAAAGAGTAATGGAGACCGAACATGTGCTAGGCTGTGTTTTAATTACTGGGGTTTCATTCATTTATTGAATTGCACTGTAAAGCCCTGAACAAGACAGACATCTTACCTGCCCTCAGGGAGCATACAGGCTTTTATGAGAGACAGTTTGAAAAAACCAGCAGGTGGATAAGATACAGACGAATAAGTTTAGCTGCTGAGAGGAAAGTAAAATAGAGTAAGGGGACAGTTTGGGAGGGAATAGCTGCTTTAGGTAGGGTGTTTGGGGAAGGCCTTTGAGAAAGTGAGTCCTGGATGCTGATAAGAGTTATGCACAGATATGGGGAGGGAGAGAGTTTGTAGAAAAGGGAACAAGGAGGACTTTCTGAGGAGGTACTGTGTAAACTGAGCCTTGAATGATAAAGAGGAATAGTTTTGCACACATAATGGGAGCAGAGGTGTTCTAGGGAGAGAGAACAGCAAGTGCAAAGGTCCTGAGGTGGGACTGAATCTGGTGTGAACGAAGGGTAGTGTGCTGGAGCGGAGAGAACTGCAGTGATATGGTAGTGTGGACCAAGGTCCTTACCAGTGGGAGGCAGGGAATCTGATCCCCATTTGATGGAGCAGGAAGCCAGAGTTCTAGAGGGAGAAACTGGTTGAGGAAGTGATGGCTCCTGGCTTTTCCAGTTTGGCCATGTCTGACCTTGAAGCCTGTGCAGTCTCTTTACTGTTTTGCTCTAATTTGGTCTGATATCTCCTGTGGAGTTGAGGGGCTGAGCCCCTGCTCTCACAAGAAGCAGTGGCTCTGGCAGAGGCAGAACCAGATGGGCCTGGACTGGAAGCTCTTTACCTTTGTTTTTGCTGTACCACCTGTGACCATTCAGGGCTTGGGAGAAGGAACCACTTAACCCCAGAAGCCCCTGATACAAGATCCTCCTGGGTTTTCCCTATCAAGCCATGAGTTCTTCAAGAGTAGCAGCTAGGCCTGATTTTGGGGGGAATCACCTAAGTCTAACCTGGGATAAGTAGATTCTCCAAGCACATGTGGGAAATGCATACATTTCCCTGCTCCTGGGAGGACTGGAAATGGGAATGGGAAAATGCTGTTTGGACCTTGTATATGCTTGATCAGAAGCCTCTGGCTGCAGCAAGATGTTTGTGATCCTGGAAGGGCCTTAGGCTGTGAGTGGTTCAGAAGGGTCTAGCTTGGGGCTTGTGGGCAGATGTGCCTGGGTAAGTGAGCAAGCAGACAAGTACCTACTTACCAACCTGTGTTGGTAACAGTAACCTGAGACTATCTGAGCAGGGTAGGCAGCATGGCTTTCCTTACAGGCGTAAGAGTGTGGATTCTGACATCAGTGCCTGGGTTCAAATCCCAGTCCTGTCATCTGTTAGCCTTATGATCTTGGCCAACTCATTTAACCGCACTGTGCCTCAGTACCCTCATCTGTAAAGCAGAATTATTGCAGCTACTTCACAGGAGATGAGTAAGAGCACTCAGAACCAAGCCTGGCTCTTAGTAGTGCCGTATAGGTGTCAGTATTAATGCTTAGGGAATCACAGATAGTTCCTTGGATTCCCCTCCCAAACTCTGCTCTGTCCATCACCAGCTGTGTAGCCTTGCCTCAGTTTCTTCATCTGTGAGCCTCCGTTTTCTCATCTGCTAAAGGGGAACGACAGTCAATTTGTGTGCTTGGATTGGACGCAGCAAGCATGGGCAAGGTAACTGAAGCATGGTGTTAGCTTTGAAAGATTAACAGTGGCCAACATTTACTGATCTCTGTGTTGAGAGCTTCAAGTTTGTTCTCTCCTGAGTCCCACTGTGCATGCTGTGTGGTGTAGGTGCTATGGTTATGCCCATTTAATAGAGGGGGAAACTGAGGTAGCTCAGAGAAGTGAGCCAGCTTGTTCAAGTACACTCAGCTAGTGAGTGATAGGACCAGGGAGGAGACGGTAGGGACGTTTTTTAAAAACTACTGTTCCTCTTGAAGGCCTGATAGGATTCAGGGCAAATTCTGCATTTCGCTCCAGGTGTTCCCATGTTCCTAGCATGTCTTGCTTTCCTTCTAGCTTTTTTTTTTTCCTTTATTGATCTTAAGTGTGAAGCTCAATAGATTTTTACATATGTATGCCCTTGTGAAACCATCACCCAGATCAAGATATCCAGCCATTCCAGTGCCCCTCGCCTTAATTTCTGTCACTTTTCCTGAGTCGTCATTCCAGCTGGCTGTCGTGGGAGCCTTGTCTGTAAGACGTGTCAGTTTGGGTAACAGAGTTTGGTCATTTTAGAGTGTGAAAGGAAGGGAACAGAGAAATCAAAAGCTTGCAGGGCCAAGGTGGGTGGGAGGGTGTTTTTCTTTTAACATACATGGGTGGTTTTAAGGAGAAATTGAAGCAGCCCGTTCAGACAATTGTTTTGGTATCTGGCCCCAGGTCTGTGGTTCCTAACATGACTTATGATATTATTTTAAGTGGGCAGATGGCTTTTCGATAGCTTCTTTATCTTGATCTCAGCTCTTGCAAAGGGGAGGTCGGTGCTCATTGCAAGATCAGCGATAAGATTTTCTTTGTAGGTCGGTGGCTTTCTTGGCGAGTACATTTCAACTTATTATTGTTTTAAAACCTGCGTGCTGCCGGTGACTTGGAGTGCTGTTGGAGAACAGCCGCTGCCTGCGACCCAGCCCTTCTGGGAGGTGGTAGAGGATCTTAGGGGATAGCCTCAGCCTGCGGGAGCCCTGTTGTAGAGGGCTTCCCATTCAGGAAGTGTTGCCTGCAGGTCCACTGTGCACCAGCACAGCCACGTCACGTGGGGACATGGGAGAAGTCTGTGCTAGCCCTCGGGATACAGCTCAGAAACTGAAATGGCTGCATTCCTCGAGTTGCTGGCCCAGGCTTTTGATAACCCTTAGGCTTAGAGCTGATCCATCAACAAGCATTTATTGAGGGCCTACCATGTGCTGGGCACAGTGCTAGGTTCAAACAGGGCCAAAGCTGCAGACTGGCGCTAACATGTCAAAGGGCCGGTGGTGGAACCGGGTGGGAGGGGCAGGGATGGAGGGTTTGTTGTACAAGACCTGGCAGAGACCCTGCGGAGTATTTGCGTGTACAGTCTCATCTAATCCTTTCAACATTCCCTGTGAGATAGATGGTTTCGATCCCTCTTTTCTGGATGAGCAAACCGAGGCTCCCAGAGTCCAAAATCCCAGGGCTGGTGTGGGGAGGAGAGCCCTCCAGGTCTGCCTTGGCTTAACACCCTTGGGAGGTGTCCTATTCCTTTTAAAAATAAAGACCAAGAAAGTTGCAGCATGGCTTTTGAGCACCCCATGACCTCTCCCCCAGTCTGGCCTCCAGGGCATCTAGTCTCACTTCATGCCATCCTCTGCCTTCTGAGCTTCTGTCACTGTGGTCTTTCCAAGGTGCTTTCCCCCTTCCTGCCTCAGGGCCTTTGTCCATGCTGTTTCCCTCATCAGGAATGTTGGTGCGGTTCCCACTGCAGTCTCATTTTGATCCTTCAGTTCTAAGAGTGCTTCCTCCTGGAAGCCTGTCCATCCCAACCACCTCAGGCCCGGGTCTTTTTATAGCAACTGACCAGCCAAGCAGGCAAGCCCTGTTAGAGAATGTCATAGAGCAGAGGAGATGAGCATTGCCACAAATCCAGGGTCATTTTCCACCCTGCCTGGCAGTCCTACTGTTTTATTCTGATCCACTCTTGTCTCGTCCCTGAGGTGACTCTTTCAAATGTTCTTTACCTTCAGACTTCCTGCTTCAAAAAAACAAGTAGAAACTATAAGAATGGAACTCCCCACAACTTGTAGCCCCCAAGCCTGCAAACTGATTTCCCTCCTTTGTGTTACAGGGGAGGAGGGAGGTCCTTTTCCTCCCTCAGGCCAGTCTCCCCATTTGTGCCCTGGGTTCCATTTTTCTGCCACTTGCTCCAGAACCTGACATAATCAGTTACCCTTTCTCTCCTGGCAGCTTTTCACTGCCCTCCTCGCTTGAGCCTCTCTATTGGCCTTTATACATGCCAGTGTCTCTGCTGTCTTAGAAATCTGTGCTTTGACCCCACCTCTGTCCCCATTGCTCCTGGCCAGCACCCAATCACCCTTCTCCCCTTCACTGTCGGCCCCCCTCTAAAGAGTTGCCTACACTTGTCTTCTCCACTCACTTCTGCCCCTGCATCTGCCAGATTCCATAGGTGGTTTTTTGGAGTTCTTGAAGTGGTTGAGCACTCCTATTTAAAACACTTTCTTACCTTGCCTTGGGACCATCCTCTGCTGCTTTTCCTCTGAACTCTCTGGTTCTTCTCTTTCTCCCTACTCTTTCCTTCAGCCTCATACATACAAACTCAGTATCTCTACTTGGCTGATGTCTCAAAGATGCCTCAAACTCCCCTTGTTCGAGATTGACTCCATCACCTCCTCCATAGAGTCCTCAGCAGCCCCTCGCTCCCTGACCCCTCCATTGCTCATTTTCCTTCTAAGCATCTTAAGCCCTCCCTGACCCTGTAGTCTGGGCCAAGGCCCCTTGTTCTAGGGCATTCTTTCCTTTTCTGAAGGCCCTGACCTCAGTTTGTAGTTAGACCTTCATTAGGGGATTATCGGATGACCCTCTCTGCCCTGCTAGACTGTAAGCTCCGTGAGGGGTAGGGACATGGTCTGCTTTTGTTCACCACTGTATTCCCACAGGGCCTGCCACGGTGCCTGGCACTTAACAGGTGCTCAATAAATGTTTGTTGAAAGAATGAGTGTGAGTATCTTTTTTTGATGTCTTCCTGCACGCTAAATTGTAAGCTTCCTAGTCGGGTTTGCTCACCATTGTGTCTCCAGAGTCTGGCCCTGGGCTGATGCACAGTAAGCCCTCAATGATTTTCAGGTGTACCTGTAGCTGAATGGATGGGGACCCAACTTGCTATCTGAGTTGGCAGTTGGGAAATCAGAACAATCAAAGTCGAAACAGGATGGGCCAGGGGTCATCTTAGTTGTCTGGAGTGAGGATTTTAGTGTGAAAGTGATCCTCTTTTATTCCACGGAAAACTGATAGGGCATCATGGTCGAGGATGTGGGCCTGAGGCCACGTGTTATGAAAGCAGCACAGCCAGAATCTGAGCTGGGTGCTCCTGCTCTGGTGCCCCAGTTCTCAACTGCTGTGCCGGGCTGGGTGATGTGTCTTACCAGCTGGGCAATGCTGGGCAAGTTGCTTTCCTCTTCAGAGCCTCAGTTTCTCTCAGTGGGAATTTGGAGTGGAGTACTGTTTGTTAAGCACTTTAAAGGAGACTTTCAAATATTTCCTCAATCTGCCTAACAGCTCTCTGAGGTAAGTATTACTATTATACCCTCTTCACAGATGAGGAAACGGAGGCACAGAGAGGTTAAGTAACTTGCTCCAGGTCACACAGCTGGTAGGTGGCAGAGCTGGGGTTATTCAAAACTACATGTCATGACCCTTTATTAAGATGTGAAATAAATTTACTGGATTCCAACAAACATTAAAAAAATAGCATAGAAAATAATGAGTGCATCACAACATGTAGTAAAGGTAAGTTATCTCATTCAAAGAACAACTGGTTTTCAGAGATATGTATATATGGGTGTGTGCTGGGTTATGATGTAAAACGTATTTCTTACCGTGGGTCACGGCCAAATGAATGAAGTCATTGCTGTAGCAGAAGCTCATAGCACAACAAACTGCTCAGCTTCCTCCCTCTGCCCTACTGGATTGTCCATAAGTCCCAGAACTGACACTGACACAGACTAGCTGGGGAAGACAGAGCAGTACCCCACATAACTTGGTGGCTTTCACAGCCTCCTTCAAACCCTGTTGTTTTTAGAAAGCAGATGGCTCAGGGTAACTGGGATTCCAAGTATCTCGGGCAGATTTCCGAAGCCACCTGTCCCCTCGGAGAGTCAGCGTTATCTTCAGGCTGACTGTATGGGAGCTGGGGTCTGCTGAGTTTCCCTTTGGGTTTCAGTGCATGACCCACTTTGGGCTGGCCAGGTTCTTTGAAAACACGAGTGTTGGGGGTGCTCTCAGAGGACTTGGGTGGTGGTGGCAGTGATGTGACTGCTCTGAAAGTCTGCTTTGCTCTTCTCCACAGAGGTTGTCAGCCCTCACTTGCTCACTCACTCTCTGACTGTGGCGATTGACTTTTTTGTTCTGTCTTGGCTGGCCTAGGCTGGGGCCCACAGCACCTCTTTCTGAAATCTCACACCCTGGTCTCCCTGGGTGCCTTCTGAGGTCAGGCCATTGAGTCTCCTGATGGCAGGAAGACTTTTCACACCCAGGAGACAGGCATGCAGGCCTGACACGGCCCATCCTAGACTACACTGTCTTGACTAGTTCTCGCGAGAGCACCCAGAGGATGAGTGCCCAAGATGCCCCCTGGTCTGTGCTCCAGTTCGTGACTGCCCACTGCCCTTGAGGCAATACCACGTGGTGTGTGTGGGGTTGGTGCCAAAAGAGCAAGTTTCCTTCTCGAAAATTAGCAAGCATACGGGAGGTACAGTTTTGTTCTTAATCTCCCTCCCCATTTTTCTAAGAACCCCTCTTCTCTGTTACTGATTAGTGAGTCAGTATACATTTGTACTCCATTTCTATCACTATCCTCCTTTTGATTAAAGTCATAGCTGCCTCCGAATATTTACTGTGAAAGACAGTTCAAGGATATTTAGTGTTTTTTTTTTAAGCCCACAGTTTCACACACTGTCTTCAAAATGGAACCCTCTTTGGATGTTATCAGTGTGGTGTGTAGTTAGTAGTTAGTAGGTGTAGATACTGTTCCTTGAGCCTCAGTTTCTGCATTTGGGAACAGTTTCTGCAAAGGGAAGGGTGTTGCTTTGAAGGAGAGATGTGAGGGTTTTCAAATGACTTGGTGTATCAATGAAAAGGGCCCACGGTGGAGGAGGTGAACAATAGATGCTGTGCCTCCTGCTTTCATCTCTCTGACTTTGGAAGTAGGGAGAGTGACCTGTGTACTTCTGCTGACTTCGTGGATTTGGGGATTGGCTGAATTACTTGACGTGATTTTTGGATGTTCCCCCTCTTCTCACCCTCCCCGGCTTTGGAAGAGATGTTCTGGGGGCTGAAGGATTTGTTTTGTATTTGTTTTTCTTCTCTCTCTTTTTCCTTCAAATGGACCATGAAGTTCTTTTCCTGCTGGTTGGCTGCATCCTGAGTTCCCCTCTCTTCTCTCTCATGTACATCTAGGACTCTGGAGTGGCTTTTAGAAGCCTGGTTATCATGCACCTGCACTGGGCCGGATGGCAGGGGAAGGCTTGCCTAGCCCTGCCCTGGGAGGAGGGCTGCCTCTCTGTTTGTTTGCGGGTCTTGAGGATGCTTGCTTTAGAAGACCCTAGGAAGATGACATTTTCTCTAATGAAGGACTACACCAGCAAAAGAAGTCAGCAGAAATTGTGTTGGGCCACAAATCCAAAGACCTGGATTTTTGACCTACTAAGGGGAGTGGTGCAGAGCCAAGCCAATTTGCTCCGAATCCCCCTTTCTCATCCGTGAAGTGCAGGAATTGATGGCTGGGCTCCTGGAGTCACCTACTTCATGCCCTGTAGTCTTCTGACTCAAATACCTCTGGTGTGATGTGTGAGCCCTAGTCTGTGGAGAAAACCAGATGGTCCCTTCCAGATCTTCCAGACTCTAGATCCATGTACATGGTTCAAGCTTCCTCCCCAAGGGTGCTAATAAAAACCAGTTCTTGCAGCTATTTCTGTGTCTGGTGGTCTCCTAGCCACATGTCCCCTGAAGGCAGGGAAACTGGGAATGAGAGTGTGGGCAAAAGGCAGATCAAAAGCAAAGCTTGAATGAAGGTGGAGGGAGGGATCTTGTCTATTATTGCTGCCTCTTTCTATCTGACCTGGAAAGGATTGGAGATGAGGCTGTGGTAAGACCCCAGCCTCCCTCATCCAAGAAGCAGCAGTTTGTTGGTTGAGAGCACAGACTTAGAAGCTGAATGACCTGGGTTTCGATCTTTGCTGCATGACCTTGAGCCATTTACTTGGCTTCTGTTTCACCATCTGTAAGATGAGGATAATAAAACTGCCTACTTCAAAAATGTAAAAGTACCTATCTCATAGGGTTCTCATGAGAATTAAATGAATATATGTGAAGCTATGCTATGAAGTACCATAGTAAGCACTATATTCAGGTCAGCTAGTGATATTCTGTTTCTGTAGGTAATTGTGAAGGGAACTGATTATGTGTTTTCAAAAAAGTTGCAACCACTTACCGAAATGTCAACATCATCCTGTTACTTCTGAGGAAGAAAAAAGGTTTGAGTTATTACCTCAGCTCTTTTCAGGTCTCCGCATGTGTTTTAGTTAATGGTTCCCTCATTTGCCTTAATTTGTAAGCAGTTGATACTCATTGGTGAGAATGAGAACAGCGATTTCTCCATGATCCTCATACCCTCACCCCTGGCAGGGACTGACTGAAATACCCTTGGTTTCCACCACTCAGACCTTGGGTCTGACTTGCCTGGCAAATGAGGAAAAAGACCAACAAATATCTATGCTTGATTCAGCCCCTGCTCTGTGCCAGGCCCTGGTGTCTGGCTTGATGTCCTCATTTCCCTCGACTGCCCTGTGCTTGGTGTACACATGCTGGCTCCCCTGTGCTCCGTTTTAAGGTGAGGAGGGTGAGGTTCAGGGAGGTTAAGTGCCCTGCCAGGCTGATATGGCGATGGGTGGAGGGTTGGCGGAGGGACCTAGGCCTCTGTGATCTCAGGTTACTGCCTTTTCTGCTGACCTCCTTCCCATTCTCCAGTTGCTTCCTTCCTTCCCTTTGCTGTTTCCTGTGCCCCACAGTCCTTGCTTGCCCTTTCTTGGAAAAGATGGTTTCCTCCACAGCCAGAAGTATACTCTAAAGAAATGATCCAAAATGTTCATTAAGCTATGCCCAATGATGTCTGCCAAAGTCTGCTTTGTGGGAGCAAGATGAAGGAAACAACCTAGCTGCCTAGTAGGAAGGGAATGGCTACGTACATTAAGGTCAACCCATGTGATGGGGGTAGTAGCAGCCATTTCAAATGTTTACAAAAGTATGTAATGCTGCTTCTTACTGTTAAATGGACAAAGCCAGCTGCAAAATTATGCCCGCAGAATCTAAACGATTCACAGAATGTGTGGAATGAAATTTTCCAAAATGGTAACGATGGTTGCCTCTGGCTGATGTGTGACTTTTCTCCTGCTTCCTTACGCTTTCCTGTATTTCGTCAATTTTCTACAGTGAGTGTGTAGGACTTTATGACCAGAGGATAGAAAGAGGCAGCAGAAGAGAAAACAGCAGCTGTCAGGTGAGGGTGGGCCAGCAGAGAGGCTCAGAAGGTGCCGGTAGGTGGCAGAACCGGCCTTTCAGGGCATCAGATCCATGCATTCTCTCCTCCGCCCCACAGGCCTAACGAGGAGGAGCTGAGGATGAAGAGTGCAGACGATAATACCCCTGCTGTGGGTAAGCAATTGGCAGGCTGGGGACTTTTAGCTTATATTTACCATTTCTTTCTTCCTCCCCTTTTCTTTCTCCACAAATTAAGAGGCATCTTCTGCCTTAGACTGTCACAGAAAGCTTCAGAGGCAAATCTGCCAGTTGGCTAGAAGAGTATATTTTCTTAACCAAACCAGGCTTGTTTATACCCTTGCCTGGCCCCGACGCTGTCCTCTTCTTTCCAGCAGAGCGTCCTGATGTCCAGGAGTCAGTGGGTCCCTTGGTGGCCCCCACGCCTCTCCGTCCGTGGCCCCAGATGACACTTCAGGTAAGCAGGCCTGGCAGCCTCTGGATGGACAGCCCGATGGGAGGCTGGGTGGTGGGGCTGACTTGCTCTGGGTCTCCCCTAGGTTGGGGGGTGGCCCCCCAAATCAGAACTTGGTGGCAGAAGGGTAGAATGCAGTTATTTGCCTGGGCTTATAGAAATGTCATTTGTTAGTTTAGCAAATATTTATTGAGTGCTTGCTCTGTGCCAAAGACTGTTAGGGACACTGGTAATACAGTAATGACCCAAACACTGTCTCTTCATGGGGCTCACTTACATTTTAGTGGAGTGAGACATAATAAAACAAAATAGCAGTTAAAATATATGGTATTTTAGATGATGATGAGTGCTAAGGAAAAAGGAAATAAAGGGATAAGGAGAGAGAGAGAGTGTATGTGTGTGTGGGGGGGGTGTTGGAGGAGGGAAGATGTTTGCAACTTCAGATTGGGTGGCCAGGGAAGGCCTTGGTGGTCAGTGAGATTTGAGAGAAGATCTGAAGAAAGTGGAATAGTGAGGCATGTGGATAACTAAGGTAAGGGAAGAACATCTCAGGCAAGTGCAAAGTCCTCAAGGTGGGGCCGTGGCTAGTATGTGTGAGGAACAGTGAGGAGGAGGCCGTGCAGCGGAGCAGAGTGAGTGAGGGGGAGCGGCAGGAGGTGAGGTGGGAGAAGTGGAGGCACAGATCACATGGGGCCTCACGGGCCATGGAGAGGACTCTGGCTTTTACTCTGAATGACAGGGGAGCCGCAGGAGGGTCTTGAGCAGAGGAGGTCCATGATCTGACTTAGGATTTAACAGGCTTCCTCTGGCTGCTGTGAGGAAAATGGACTGCAGGGTTGAGGGTGGAAGCTGGGGGACCCTGAGGAGGAGGCCACTGCAGTGGTCCAGGTGAGCGATGCTGGTGCTGGCAGGGAGATAGAGAGATTCTAGAGATGTAAGTGTGTGTGTGTGTGTGTGTGTGTGTGTGTGTTAACTTTTTATTACAAAGATTTTCAAACATATAACAGTAAAGAAACTGGGAATTCCCTGTCAGTCCAGTGGTTAAGACTCCGTGCTTCCACTGTACAGGGCATGGGTTTGATCCCTGGTCGGGGAACTAAGATCCCACATGCCATGCGAGTGGCCAAAAAAAAAAAATAATAAATAATAAAAGTAAAGAAACCAGTATAATGAATCCACATATACTCATCACCCAGCTTCAACAAATTTCAACACGTCCATTCCTACATTTCTCTATACCCCAGCCCCTCCTCTCACCTTCCCTATGGAATTATTTTGGAAAAAATCCAGACTTTATGTCATCCTTGAATACTTTGGTTTGTATTTCAGAAAATTAAGCACTCTTTACAAAAACCCCACAATGCCACGTTACCCCTCAGAAAATTAACAATAATTCCTTAGGATCATCAAATATTTGGTCAGTGTTCAAATTTCCTTGTCTCATAGGTGTTTTAGGGTCCAAACAAGGTCAATACATTGTATTTGGTTGATGGGTCTTTTTAGATTTTTAAATCTGTCTCACTTTTCTTGCAATTTGTTTGTTGAAGAAGCCTTGTTTGTCCTATAGAGTTTCCCACAGTCTCGATTTGGCTGATTGCATCCACGTGGAAACACATTTCTACTCCACTTTTATTAATTTATTCTATTTAATTAATTTCATCTAGTATTAAATTTAATTACTATTACTTTTATTAAATATAACCTGTTATTATTAAATTAATTTAAATAGAATTGATTCTACTTAATTCTATTTCCATTTTATTTATTAGCTGGAATTCTTCTCTAAAGAAAAACTTTCTCACATCAACTATTTGGCTACCTTGAACATATATGCCCTGAGGGTATATAGTTTGTATAGAAAAAGCTGGATAAATACTTAAAAACTTCCCTTTTATTTACCAGTTTTCAGAAGAAATGAACTTCTCCAAAGGTGACCAATTAAGGGTTTTAAGTTTTGGGGTGGCATTAATAACTCATAAATTTTAAACATATTTGATGAGTTTCAACCCATTGCACCTATTTATTTATTTTGACACTTAAATTGAATTGTCTCTGGCCAGTGGGAGCTTATTTTCATTGGCTCTAGAGTTCTTTTTTTTTTTTTTTTGCGGTACGCGGACCTCTCACTGTTGTGGCCTCTCCCGTTGCGGAGCACAGGCTCCGGACGCGCAGGCTCAGCGGCCATGGCTCACGGGCCCAGCTGCTCCGTGGCATGTGGGATCTTCCCGGACCGGGGCACGAACCCGTGTCCCCTGCATCGGCAGGCGGACTCTCAACCACTGCGCCACCAGGGAAGCCCTCTAGAGTTCTTTTGATACATCCCCAACATTCTTTGAGCACTTTCTCACATTCTTGTATGTCAACATGTCCCAGCCTCATCTTGTACTTTCCCTGCCCCGAACCTGGGAACAGTCAGTTACTTCAGAAGCCCTGATTCCTTTCAGTGGAGAATGGTATTTAGAAACCAAGATCTGGGTGCTAGATGTGCTTGTTGCTACTAGATTGGTCATTGTTTCTAGGCCTTGTCAAAAGACAGAGCTAGGAAATACATTTTGTTTAAAAGAGAAAATACATGAATTCATATGGATATTCTGGATATGTTTTGGAGGTCAACCAACAGTAGTTACTGATAGTCATTCACCAGATATTGGTGCCCACTGAATTTCTCAGCTTTATGATCTACAGGAAGCCCCCTTTTATTCCACCTAATTTTGTTATTTTAATGTAGACGTAGTCTTTGGAGTTAAGAAAATTATAGTTCTTTATGGAGTTTTCACTTGGAAACACCTGTGGGGCTGGATGTGTGCTGTCACCAGTTCTCACTGTCTCTGCTTGTCCCATCCCTTCCTCTTCTTCATTCCCTTCCCTTTCTCTCCCCTCCCTCCCCCCTCCCCTATGGCTCCAGGTTTCTGAAGTTACAGTGACTGGCAAACCCCCAGAGGAAGGTGATGTTCCCAGAAGCAGTCCACCTGTGGCTTTCACAGAGGTCCCCCAGGCACCGGCCATCAGGATTCCCCTTTCTTCCTCCCTCTGTGGCCTGGGTGGCTCTCCCAGGGACCAGGCCTCAGGGCCCGATGCAAGTGAGGGGGCAGCTGGGCCCTTCCTGGAACCCAGCCAGCGACAGGTGGAGGCTACGTGGGAAGTATCCAGAGAGAATGGAAGGGGCCGAAAGGACCCCATAGTGGGAGCTATCATGGATGAGACCCCTGGGGGTCTGGAGGTCGTGAGTGGGTTGGAGGAGCTGCTTGGCGAGGACACCATTGACCAGGAGCTGGAGCAGCTCTACCTGTCCCACCTGAGCCGCCTGCGGGCTGCCGTGGCTGCTGGTGGGACAGGAGGTAGTGGGGAGGGCCCCACAGATGGGGGGGTATCTCCCAGCCATCCCCTGGGCGTACTCACGGACCGCGACCTGATCTTGAAGTGGCCTGGCCCCGAGCGGGCCCTGAACAGTGCCCTGGCTGAGGAGATCACGCTGCACTATGCCAGGCTGGGGCGTGGTGTGGAGCTCATCAAGGACACCGAGGACCCTGATGAGGAGGGAGAGGGGGAAGAGGGGCTCCCCATCATACCCTCCAGCCCAGAAGGGGACACCCCCAAGGAATCGCCTCCGGAAATCCTCTCTGGGGCCCATCCTGTGGTAGCCACTATGGGAGATGTGTGGCTCCCGTGGGCAGAAGGCTCAGGATGTAACAGCCCTGTGGTTCTGAGTATGGAGGGTCAGTTCACTGGGGCTCCAGAGAAGGGGATGGGCAAGGACGCTGACTCTTTGCATGTGAATAGGGTGATAGCTGGGGTGACTGGGTCACCAGGGGGGACAGAAGTCCAGATGGAGTTTACCACTGAGTTGGCAGACAGATCGGTTTCTATATTCGGCAAGGAGCCAGCTGCTCCAGTCCTGCAGGGGCAAGATCTCCCCCTCCTTGGTTCCTTGGGGGCTGAAGTCTGTCCTTCCAGCCTGGCCAGGCCCCATGTGAGCTCCCAGGATGAAGAGGGTTCAGGCCCAAGCCTTGAGCCCCCAAAGAGGTCTCCAACCCTAGCAGCCCCTGCAGAGAGTGTGTGTGTATTGCCTCCCCAGCTCTGGGGGCCCTTGACCCAGACTCTGGGGGTCCTGGCTGGGCTGGTGGTGGTCCCTGTGGCTCTGAACAGTGGTATGTCCCTCCTGGTGCTTGCGCTGTGCCTCTCTCTGGCCTGGTTCTCGTAGGAGCTGCTTGTGAGATCAGCAATAACAGGCTTCCCCCTCTCTGGGGAGGGGTAGCCCCTCCCCCCAGAGGGTTCAGATGGGATGTGTGGCCTGTACAGCGAAGGGTCCTTTGCTTCTGAGAATGCTTGACTGGAGAGAGGCCTTCCTGTCCCTTAGCTCTCCAGTCAGCGTGGGGCTCCCTGCGGTGATACCAGTGGAGAGAAACAGCATGGGTGGATGGTGTGAGTGAGAACTTTCAGAATGGAACTGGGCATGTCCTCCCTTCCCATCCCGCCCCCCCCCCAAGCCTGTATTTATTTTTGTATAATTCTCTGGATGAGGGAGAGTGGTCATGAGCTGGTCTTGGGGCACAATTACCCAGAGATATATTTATTAACAGCCAACCTGTGCAACCTGCTGGAGCTTTATTTTTAATTTAATTTATATAGAGTACCTATTATTATATGCCACAATACAGCTCTATGAGAAACGATGTGTCTTGTTGTGCAATGTTCTCCTGTTCGGGTCTGAATGTGCAGGGTGGTCACGTTCTGTGGGAGGACCACGGTGGGGAGTGGGTAGGGGTGGGTGGGATGTGGTCATTGCCTGCTGCTGCTGCTTCAATATGTCCTTGAGGATCTGTGTCACCTCATCTTATGGTACTAATCCATGTGGTCTGGTGGTCTTTGGGGGGCAGGTCCTTTGGTCTTTTTCACATTCTGCCAGGGAGGGAGGAAGAATGGTGGCCACATGAGTGTTTGGTGTCACATACATGACTGCATGACATGTGGTCAGCTGTGGTTGAGGGGATATTTGTTGTGGATCAGCCACAAGGTTTTGAGGTTAGTGGAAAAAAACCCCCAAAACACAGCCTTTGACACTAGCAGGGAGAGCCCTCTGCCCTCAAGATTGAGGAGGCCTCAGAAAGGACAGAGGACTTAATGTGCTGTGAAAAATTCATTTCAGAGTTGCTGTCCACAGACATTGCATTCTAACTCAAAACTGGAAACCCAGAAGCTTTGAAAGAAAGGCTAGATGTATATACTGCATGCAAATAAAAAACTCTGCATAGCAAAATAAAACACCATATATTTGTTTGCTTCCTTTCACAGCAAAACTTTATACCAGCTTTCTTCAGTCCTTCTCCCCCAGGGCTCCAGTGCTTTTCCTTAACCACAATTGGATTTTTTGCCCAACCACTTCAGCAAAAGTGCTGAAGTCACTGATGATATTCACATTGTTCTATCAACAGTCAAGTCTCAGACCTCGTCTTACTTGACCTATTGGCAGCCTTTGACACAGTTAACCATCTCCTCAGCCTTGAAATCCTTTCTTCACTTGGTTTCCAGGATACCATACTCTCGTAGTTTTCCTCTTTCCTCACTGGCCACTCTTCTAGAACACTACCTGGCACATAGTAAGTTTTCAATAAATACCTATTGAATGAAATAAAAGAACAAACAAACGTATGTGGGAAAATATAGAGACATGGCTAGAGAACTTAGTTAGTCATTCAGTGGTTACAGCTCACTTTAGTTCCACAAGTGTTGACGTCTGCTCTGCTCTGAGGACACAGAGGAAGGAGCCCACAGTCTAGTGGGGGAGACAGACGCAGAGAAAGAATTTCAGTGCAGTGTGGTTAGTACATTAGCAGTGATGGATCCAGTGAGCTGCGGGGACCCTGGGACAGATGCTTAGTCCACTGTGGGAACTCTGGAAGCCTTCTTGGAGGATGTGGTACCTGAACTGCATTTTAAAAAACAAGAAGCGGGAATTCCCTGGTGGTCCAGTGGTTAGGACCTGGTGCTTTCACTGCCAGGGACCGGGTTAGATCCCTGGTCAGGGAGCTAAGATCCTGCAAGCCGCGTGGTGCACAAACAAGCAAACCAACTCCCCCCACCCTCACCCACAACAACAAAAACACCACACAAAGCAAGAAGGAATCCACTAGGTGATGAAGGGGAAGAGAAGGCAGTCCAGTAAGAAGGAATAGCATTGCAGAGGTCTGGAAGTGGAAAACAGCTAGTGAAAACAAATTCAACACACCCATTATTTCACCTTTCAATGAGCATATTCCGACTTTGTCAAATATCAAAGTCCAGACATGTGTCTGTGGCCCTCCACTGATGTGACAATTTGCTCAATGTCCAAAAAAGCAACTTTATGCCAATTGGGTTGAAAATTAGGTAAAATGGACAAATCACTACAGACATATAACTTGCCAAAACTGTCTCCAGATGGCTTCACTGGTGAAATACTCCAGGAATAAGAATTATTATTTATAATAATTATTTATAATAATAATAATTCCAATTTTATAGAACCAATTCCAGAGTGTAGAAAAAGAGGGAGCATTCCTAATTCAATTTATGGGGCTGCTATAACCTTGATACTAAAACCTGATGAGTAAGAAAAGAATATTACAGAACAATCTCCAGAAGATAGATGTAACTATTTTAAGCTAAATGATAACTGCCTGTCTTAGTCTGTTCAGGCTACTATAACAAAATAGTGTAGACGAGGTGGCTAATAAACAACAAACATCTATTTCTCACAGTTACGGAGGCTGGGAAGTCTAAGATCAAGGTGCCGGCAGATTTGCTGTCTGGTGAGGACCAACTTCCTGGTTCCTAGACGGCTGTCTTCTCGCTGTGTCCTCACATAGTGAAGGGGCAAGGTTGCTCTCTAGGGTCTCTTTTATAAGGGCACGAATGCCATTCATGAGGGCTCCACTCTCATGACCTAGTCACCTCCCAAAGACCCTACCTTCTAATACCGTCACACTGGGGATTAGGTTTCAACATATGAATTTTGAGGGGACACAAACATTCACTCTATAGCACTGCCTAAATCCAATATATTAAAAAAGAATAATATGATCAAGTTAGATTTATTGTAAACCTGTGATGTGGTTTAGCACTTGAACTCAATCAGCATAATTTGCCTAATTAGCAGATTAAAGGAGAAAAACCACAATCATCTTAATAAATGTAGAGAAAGGGTTAGATAAAATTCGACATCTATTCATGATTTTAAAAATCTTAGCAAATTAGTTGAATAAATTTTCTTAAAGGGTATCTACAAAGATTTACAGTAAATGACAGAAGTGAAATGTTAAGAGCTTTGACATTTGGAACGTGGCAAAGATGCCTGCTATCACCATTTCTGCTCAGCATTGTACTGGAGGGTCTAGCAGGCACAGTAAGGCAAGGAAGAGAAATAAAATGTTTAAAAATTGGAAATGAAGAACAGAATTGTCATTATTTGTAGATGATACCACCGTATATTTAGAAAATCCAAAATAGTGCATGGATAAATTATTAGAATTTTTAAGAATTTAAGAAGATTTCTGATACAAAATCCATATTTAAAAATCTATTGCTTTTAGGGACTTCACTGGTGGCGCAGTGGTTAAGAATCCGCCTGCCGATGCAGGGGATACGGGTTCAAGCCCTGGTCTGGGAAGATACTACATGCCGCAGAGCAAATAAGCCCGCGGGCCACAACTACTGAGCCCATGCACCACAACTACTGAAGCCTGCGTGCCTAAAGCCTGTGCTCCACAACAAGAGAAGCCACTGCAATGAGAAGCCCGTGCACCACAATGAAGAGGTGCCCCTGCTCACCGCAACTAGAGAAAGCCCGTGCACAGCAATGAAGACCCAATGCAGCCAAAAATAAATAAATAAATAAATTTTAAAAAATGCCTTTAAAAAAATCTATTGCTTTTATATGCTAACAACAAACTAAGAAAATTTTAATAAAGATACCATGTATGAACTACTTAGAAAGTAACAAAAGAGGCCAAGATTTTTTTGGGAAAAATATAAAACCTTATCGAAAGACATTTTAAAAGACTAAATAGGGGCTTCCCTGGTGGTGCAGTGGTTAAGAATCTGCCCACCAGTTCAGGGGACACGGGTTCGAGCCCTGGTCTGGGAAGATCCCACATACTGTGGAGCAACTAAGCCCGTGTGCCACAACTACTGAGCCTGCTCTCTAGAGCCCACAAGCCACAACTACTGAAGCCTGCATACCTAGAGCCTGTGCTCCGCAACAAGAGAAGCCACCGCAGTGAGAAGCTTGCGCACTGCCATGAAGAGTAGCCCCCGCTCGCCGCAACTAGAGAAAAGCCCGCGCACAGCAATGGAAGACCCAACTCAGCCATAAATAAATAAATACATAAATAAATAAATAGATCAATCTATATTTAAAAAGACTAAATAAATAGATATACATGTTCATCGAATGGAAGAGTCAATGTCATAAAGCTGTCAGTTCCCTCTATACTGTTTTATAGGTTCAATACAAATACAATCATGATTTCAATAGATTTGTGTGTGTGTATCCTAACAAGTTAATTCTTAAATTTATGTGGAAGTGCCAACTAGCCAGGGCACCCATATTTATTTTAAAGGTATAGCAATTAAGATGGTGTGATATTGGGCTTCCCTGGTGGCGCAGTGGTTCAGAGTCTGCCTGCCGATGCAGGGGACACGGGTTCGTGCCCCGGTCCGGGAAGATCCCACATGCCGCGGAGCGGCTGGGCCCATGAGCCATGGCCGCTGAGCCTGCGCGTCCGGAGCCTGTGCTCCACAACGGGAGAGGCCACAACAGTGAGAGGCCACAACAGTGAGAGGCCAGTGTACCGCAAAAAGAAAAGATGGTGTGATATTGCTGCAAGGGTAGACAAATAGACGAGTGAAAGACGAGTGGTCTCAGAAACAGACCCATTCATAATGTAGACAGAGAATAGGTGGCCAAGGAGGTACTGTGAAACCAGTGGGGAATGGTTGGACTTCTGATAAATGGAACAATCAGTTATCCATATAGAAAAAAAAATGAAATTGGATCCTTACCTCACAACACAAATAAAAATAATACTAGGTGGATTGAAAACCTAAATGTGAAAGGCAAAACTAAAGAGCTTTTTAAAAAAATATTTATTTATTTATTTTTGGGCTGCATCGGGTCTTAGTTGTGGTGCGTGGGCTCAGTTGCTCTGCAGCATGTGGGATCTTAGCTCCCTGACCAGGGATCCCCTGCGTCCCCTGCATTGCAAGATGGATTCTTAACCACTGGACCACCAGGGAAGTCCCCCAAAGAGCTTTAAGACTTTAAAATAGTAGAATATAGAAGATAGGAAAGTTTTACTTAAATAAGACAGAAAAACACTAAATGACAATTATAAAACATTCAATTACATTAAAATTAAGAATGTCTATTGATCAAAAAACACCATAAAGAATGAAAACCACAAATTGGGACACAAATTGGGAGAAGATAATTGAAGCACATTTAACTGATGAAAGGCTCAAATCTAGAATATATTAAAAACTAAAAATAGAAAAACCAGAAGTGCCACGAAGTATATAAATAAGTTGTATATTCACAGAATGGAATATTGTACAATGAGAATGAAAGATCCACGAATACATGGAGCAAAAGAGGCCAAACATAAATGATTGCACACTGTATGATCCATTTACATGAAGTTCAAAAACAGCCAAAACGAATCCATTGCTAGTGGTAAAATTATAAAGAAAATCAAGGGAATGATAATGACCAAGTCATAATAGTGTTTACTTCTGGTGGACGGAGGAATATGATTGAGAAGGGACCCAGGGGACTTCTGGAATGTGGATAATGGTATACTGCTTGATCTGGGTGATTGTTCATGGATGTGAAATTCATTAATATTCATTAAGATGTACATTTCTCAGGTTAAAAAAAACCCAAAGAAACAACTAAAAATGCAGTGAGAATGGGGAGCAATGTGACACTCTGGGACTCCTCCACACAGGGTCTGAGCCACCCCAATTTCCTTGTCTAGACCACAAAGTGTAGACTACTTCCTTCAGAACCTCCTCTGGTGTAAAGAATGCACTTGAGGACACGGGGAGGGGTCAGGGTAAGCTGGGACGAAGTGAGAGAGTGGCATGGACTTATATATACTACCAACTGTGAAATAGATAGCTAGTGGGAAGCAGCCGCATAGCACAGGGAGATCAGCTCCGTGCTTTGTGACCACCTAGAGGGGTGGGATAGGGAGGGTGGGAGGGAGGCTCAAGAGGGAGAGGATATGGGGATATATGCATACATACAGCTGATTCACTTTGTTATACAGCAGAAATTAACACAACATTGTAAAGTAATTATACTCCAATAAAGATGTTAAAAAATAATAAATGTGTAAAATTAAAACATAAATAAAACCAAAAAGAACCTCCTCTGGGATCAGGGTCCTCTTGCCTTCAGCCCTGGAAGTTACTGAGGTTCCCTCAGCCCTGTCTGTGGAAGTCATATTTGGGGGAATTGTTTATTCTTTATCTCCTGACATCAGCCGTGGTGTGGAGACAGCTGTCTCTGAGGGGATGGAGAGGGTCTGCCCATTTTGTCCTCAGATGTTGGAGTCCATCTCCCCTTGGACCTCATTCACACTCATAATAACTGAGGAAATGTGGTTTCAGAGCCTGGCAAATCTCATTTAAAGGCCAGAACCCCAAGTCCTGGTTGTGTGACCTTAGGCAAGTCATCTATTCTCTCCTAGCTTCAGTTCCTCATTCATAAAAGGGGGCTAATGCCCACTGGGCTTTGGAGAAAACATGTGTAATGGCCCTCACTCATGACCACATTTTTTTTTCAGGCTGCACCACGCTTGTGAGATCTTAGTTCCCTGACCAGGGATTGAACCTGGGCCACAGCAGTGAAAGAGCCGACTCCTAACCACTGGATGGCCAGGGAATTCCCCATGACAACATTTGATTAATCTAGTAATCCAGTCAGTGGAGTAGGGTGAGCAAGAGGAGGGGCTCTGGAATGACACAGTCCAGGACTAAATTTCCATGATGTCACGTGATGGGCAAGTTACTCAAGCTCTCTGTGCCTCCCTTTGCTTTTCTGTCATCAGGGGTAATAACTTTCCCTCCTCACAGGGTCATGGTGAAGGTTAAATGAGATAATACATCATTCACCTAGGGAAGTGCTTGGTACAGCAAGTAAACATCAGTTGTTATCAGCCCCCCTCTAGATCTCACAATTACTGTCACTCACGTCACCTTGTCCCCACCCTCAAGTATGTGTATTATTGTAGTAGGTGGAATAATGGGCAATGTGGGGGCCTCCTTCGTACCCCAGGCCCCTTCCCTGCCTGCCCCCTTGAGAAGCATTGGGTCCTAATATACCCTCCCCAGGGGACCTGTACCCTCCTCAGTCTCCCCCTGTTTCTGAGGTTGACCGAGGGGACAGGGCCACCACCTCGTAGGGGCCACAGGACTGGGCATTTCTGACGGAAATGGGGGCCTGAGAAGGAAGGAGGGGAGTGGGGAGGACATGTGTTTCCCTATCTAGTAGTTTCCTATTAATGATGTAACAAATTTACACCAAACTCAGTGGCTTAAAACAACACAAATGTATTATCTTTCAGTTCTGGAGTTCAGAAGTCTCACAAGGTGTCCTCAGGGCTGTGTTCCTTCTGGGCCTTCTGGAGGCTCTCGGGGAGAAATCATTCCCTTGCCTTTTCCAGTGTCTAGAGGTGGCCTGCAGTCCTTGGCCCCTTTTTCCCATCTTTAAAGCCCAGCAATAGCCAGTGGAGTCTTTTCTCACATCGAATCACTCTCTTTCTTTCCTGCCTTCGTCTTTCACTTACAAGGACCCTCGTGATTACACTGGGCCCAATCCAGGACAATCTCCCCATCTCAAAATGCTTAAATTTAATCATATTTGCAAAGTCCCTGTTACCATGTAAGGTGGCATATTCCAGGTCCTGTGGTTTAGGACATGGATATCATTCGGGGGCCATTATTCTCCCTATCAAACACTCCCTCCTTCACCAGGCCTCTATGGTGACTGCCAGTGTCCCCACACTGGAGCCACAGAGGTGGACAGAAGGGGCTTACCTTTGAAGGGAGCAAGGTGCCCACCCCACGGGGGAGAAGAGCATGTCAACAATTAAGACTGAGTGATTCTTGTAATAATAAAAATAACAATACCATCAGCATTAACCTCGCAGTTACTCTGTGCCAGACACTGGCTGATCATTTTACATGAACCGTGCTTTTCTCACACCAACTGCACCATGTAAATTCAACTTTTATCACCAGTGTACAGGTGGGCAAACTGAGGCCCTGAGTGTCCATGTTTTCATCAGCCCTGAGCCCAGTCCTTTGCAGAGGCCTTCCTGATCTTCCTCTCCCTCCTCCTCATTACTAGGCCCAGTATCTTGATCTCACAGTGGCCTCTGCTCTCTGTCCTGAGCTCTCAGCCTGGCTGTTACTGGACCACATCCTACAACCTCCCCACTTCCCGTTCTGGATGTCTGTGGTGCAGGGTGAGCCCAGGTCCAAACCTGAGCAGCCTGCTAAGTTAAAGCAGCCTTTTCCTTTCATTCATGGAAGCCTGACTGAAGCCTTGGCCCCATGGGAGGTCTTGGTGTCACCAGGCACAGCTCAGCCACGCACTGTCCACATCACAGCTATACCTGCCTTCGCCAGCAGGGATGTCTCATCTCCAAGTCTGGGAAGGCTTCAAAAAAGACAGAGGAACGACAGAGGCTTTAACATTCACACCTGAGAGGGTCACAGGCCTCTGGGTGTGTGAGCCCCAGGCCTGGGTGTCCCTCGGAGGCTCCCTCTCTGTGTGTGGACAGCTGGGGGTACCTAGGGTCAGCTCTGCCTGTTCCTCCTGGAGAACCCTGGTCTAAGTTCAGGGTCTTCTGTAGATGCCTTCCTCTCCCTCCTGCTCTACTGCCTCCTACCAGAAGCTCATTTCCAGGGTTAAAGGGAAGTTGTTGTCATAGTTTTAATCTTCTTTTTCTCACTGAAAGGTTGCATCATATGCTTCTTTCCACCAAGCCTGGAGTTCAGAAGTCTGCAGCCTGGATCCTGGGGCAGGTTTGGCTATAGCCAGAAGGCACAGCCACAGATGCTGAAGGCACTGGGGGAAGCCCCAACAGAGCCTGGGGTTTAGGAAAAGACCCCCCCCCCAAGTCCCCATTCAGATCCTGGCCAGCTGCCAGCTCTGCTTCCACCCAGTCCCCTCCCTGAGACTGAATGCTGGTCTAGAACCCCTGGCTGGGGTGAGTGGAGCACCAGGGCTGCTTGTCTGGGGAGACACAGGCCTGGAGGGAGAAGCAGCAGAAAAGCTCCATTTGGCTTGAGGGGATGCGCTGCTGCAGGACGAGGACCACAACCCACAACCTGCCTGCTGACCTGCTGTGGGGCTGCAGGCCCAGCCCCTGCCCTCTCTGGGCCTGTTCTCCTCACCTACACAGCAGGCACTATTACATTCCCAGTTTAATGCAGGGGGTGCTCATGAATGGAGGGTGACCTGTAGAGATGAGAGAGCAGATTTGCCCAAGAGGAGGAGGAGGAGGGGGTCAGAGCTGGTGGGGCAGGACTGAAGTGGCCGCCTCAGGCCTGGCCCAGGGATGCCTTCCTGGAAGTGCTCGCGGCAGGCAGGCAGGTGCAGAAGCTCTGAGATCAGAACCCTGGGCCAGGACCCGTTGAGGCCCTCTCCGGAGTGCTCTGGGGCGGCCAGCAGCCTGTGTCACAGGCTCCTTCCTGTTTGTCCTCATCTCTGCCCTCGGGAGCCCCAAGATGAGCTCAGTGAGCTCCCTGCCCCAAACGTTACTGGGACCCATCTGCAGTCTACAGGGACATGAGTCATCACCACAACAGCCCCTGGTGAGCACTTGTGTAACTCATCCAAACAGTGGCTCACAGGTTTTGAAGTGATTCTGATGATGTGCCATCATCTATCATAGCCAGGGTGTATTCAGTCATTCTCTATTGGGTGGTTAGGTAGTGTTCGATTTACCTTTCTGCCATCTTATACTAGCTGTGGTGCGCGTTCTCACGCATACATGTAAACCTGGGAGAGATACAGGAATGTTCATGTAGTAAAACTATTTTTAATAGTAAAAAACCCGGAAACAAGCCAATTATACATCAATAGGAAGTGCATAAGTAAATTGTGTTATATGGATACCATGGAATACTACACAATTATGAGATGGAATGAACTAAATCACACAGACAAAATGTTAAGTGAAAGAAGTCAGATACGAGAGGACGTAACTTAGGATTCCCTTTATATGTAGAGCAAAAGAAAACAGAACTACTGTTTAGGCATATGTACACCTGTGTTAAAACAGTCTTACAGAAAGCAAGGATTCTCACCTGTTTGATTGACAAAGATTTAAAAATTTATTTAAAAAATAATCATACAGGGACTTCCCTGGTGGCACAGTGGTTAAGAATCCGCCTGCCAACGCAGGGGACATGGGTTCGAGCCCTGGTCCAGGAAGATCCCACATGCCACGGAGCAACTAAGCCCGTGCGCCACAACTGCTGAGCCTGCGCTCTAGAGCCCATGCTCCACAACAAGAGAAGCCACTGCAGTGAGAAGCCCGCACACTGCAACAAAGAGTAGCCCCCGCTTGCGGCAACTAGAGAAAGCCCGCGCACAGCAATGAAGACCCAACGCAGCCATCAATCAATCACTCATACAGTAAAATTGACCTTGGGGATTCTGTGAGTTTTAACCCATGTGTGTATTCATGTAACCACCACCACACTAAGGATACATGACTGTCCCATCACCCTACAGAACTCCCTTGTGCCATCCCTTCATAGTCACACCTTCGCACACAAATATGACCAATTGATATTTTACAAAGGTGTATCTATCCCTTTGCCAATACTACACTGTCTTGATTATCGTAGCTTTATAGTAATTCTTAAAATCCATGTTAGTCCTCCAATTTTGTTCCTCCTTTCAAAATTATTTTGACAGTTGTAGTTCCTTTGTTCTTTCACATACATTTTATTCTTTATTTTTAATTTTTTTCAATTAAAAAAATGTTTTTGGCTGCCCTTCTCGGCTTGCAGTATCTTAGTTCCCCAATCAAGGATTGAACCTGGGCCCTCAGCAGTGAAAGAGCAGAACCCTAACCACTGGACCGCCAGGGAATGTCCTCCACATACATTTTAGAATCAATTATTCTGTATTTACAAAAAAATTCCTACTGGGATTTTGATTGGAATTGCATTAAATCTAAAGATCAATTAGGAGACAATTGATGTCTTAACTACATTGAATCTGTCAAGCCATGAACACTATATTCATTTATTTAGGTCTTCTTTTATTTCTTTCATCAGCTTCTTGTAGTTTTCAACATCCACAGATCCTGTACATGTTTTGTTAGATTTTTTGAGGAGCTGTTGTAAAATAGTATTGCATGTGTGTTTTTAAATTTTGGTTTTGATTGTCCATTGCTAGTGTAAAGAAATAAGCCTGATTTTTGTGTGCTGAACTTATATTCTACAATGTTGCTAAATTTACTTATTAGCTCTAATATGTTTTAAATTTATTTATTTATGGCTGCGTTGGGTCTTTGTTGCTGCATGCGAGCTTTCTCTAGTTGTGGCGAGAGGGGGCTACTCTTCATTGCGGTGCGCAGGTTTCTCACTGTGGTGGCTTCTCTTGTTGCGGAGCACGGGCTCTAGGTGCGCGGGCTTCAGTAGTTGTGGCCCATGGGCTCAGTAGTTGTGGCATGTGGGCTCTAGAGCGCAGGCTCGGTAGTTGTGGTGCATGGGCTTAGTTGCTTCTCAGCATGTAGGATCTTCCCGGACCAGGGCTCGAACCCGTGTCCCCTGAATTGGCAGGTGGATTCTTAACCACTGTGTCACCAGGGAAGTCCTAGCTCTAATATTTAAAAATTAAATTCCATGGGATTTTCTATGCAGATAATCATGTCACCTGAGAATTGGGATGGTTTTAGTTCTTCCTTCCCAAACTGTAAGCCATTTATATCCTTTTCCTGCTTTACTGAACTGGCTAGGACTTACAATACAATGTTAAATAACAAGCGGGAGAATGAACATTCTTGCCTCATTCCCTATCTTAGGGAGAAAGCATTGAGTATCTAACGAGATGCCCTGGTAGACAACACTGCACACATGTTGTCACAATTCGTTGCTGGAGGAATGAATTGTGTGACTCCACTGGGAAAGGACTCTTAGAAGCTTCTGCTGCTTTCCTCTGGACGTCACCCTATGCATTTTCCCTTTGCTGATTTTGCTTAGTACCCTTAAGTTGTAACAAATCTTAGCGATGAGCACACCTATATGCTGAATTCTATGGATCCTCTTTGCGAATAATAAACCTGGGGTGGTCTTGGGGGCTCCCAACACAATTGCATATACGTTATAGATCATTAAGTATTTTTGGTTAATTTTTATCAGTTTGTAACATCTCATTATCCCTGGTAATTTTCTTTGTTCTGTGCTTTACTTTGCCAGATATTAATAGAGTCACTTGAACCTTCTTCTTATTTTTAATTAATTAATTTATTTATTGTTGGCTGCGTTGGGTCTTTGTTGCTGCGTGCGGGCTTTCTCTAGTTGCACCGAGTGGGGGCTACTCTTCGTTGCGGTGTGCAGGCCTCTGATTGCGGTGGCTTCTCTTGTTGCAGAGCATGGGCTCTGGGGTCACCGGCTTCAGTAGTTGTGGCTCACGGGCTCTAGGCGTGCAGGCTCAATAGTTGTGGCGCACAGGCTTAGTTGCTCTGTGGCATGTGGGATCTTCCTGGGCCAGGGCTCAAACCCGTGTCCCCTGCATTGGCAGGAGGATTCTTAACCACTGTGCCACCAGGGAAGCCCTCTTCTTCTTATTTTTAATCTCTATAACTCTTTCACTTCTGGTTTTCTGAAGGAAAAATTATATATGTTTTGTATAAAAATTATAGATGTTTTAGTATTTTCCCACAGGTCTGTTTGTTTTTTTCGATCTCTTTTTTTCTGAGTTGTTCAGATTGACTAATTACTATTGATCTATCTTCAAGTTCACTATTTTCTCATCCCCATTCTGCTACTGAATCCATGCAGTGAGATTTTTATTTGGTTATCATATTTTTCACTTCTAAAATTTCCATTTGTTTCTTGAAATATTCCCTCTCTCTCTCTCTCTCTTTGCCAAGACTTCCTGTCTTTACGTTTATTTCAGAAGTGTTCATGACTCATTTGCTTAAGTATTTTTTTTTAACAATAGCTGCTTGAAAGACATTGTCAGATAATCCTGGCATCTTAGTCTTTTCTGCATTGGTGTCTATTGATTGTCTTTCCCATGTGAGCTCAGATTTTCCTGTTTTTTCATATTTTGAGCAATTTTTTCACTTAAAAATTTTAATACAATTTTAAAGGTTATTTTCCATTTACAGTTATTACAAAATATTGGTCATATTCCCTGTGCTATACAATACATTCCTTTTTTTTTTTTTTTGCAGTACGCGGGCCTCTCACTGTTGTGGCCTCGCCCGTTGCAGAGCACAGGCTCCCGACACGCAGGCTCAGCGGCCATAGCTCACGGGCCCAGCTGCTCCGCGGCATGTGGGATCTTCCTGGACCGGGGCACGAACCTGTGTCCCCTGCATTGGCAGGAGGACTCTCAACCACTGGGCCACCAGGGAAGCCCCTACAATACATTCTTGAGACTATCTTGCACCCTATAGTTTGTACCTCCCACCCCTCCACCCTTATATTGCCCCCTCCCCCCACTGGTAACCATTAGTTGGTTCTCTGTATCTGTGAGTCTGCTCTTTTGTTGTATTCACTAGTTCGTTGCAATTTTTAGATTCCACATATGAGCAATATCATACAGTATTTTTCTGTCTGACTTATTTCACTTAGCATGATGCCCTCCAAGTCCGTCCATGTTGCTGCATTCTTTTTTATGGCCAAGCAGTATTCCACTGTATATATGGATCACATCTTCTTTATCCATTCATCTACTGGGGGACACTTTGGTTGCTTCCATGTCTTGGCAATTGCACACAATGCTGCTATGAACACTGGTGTGCATGTATATTTTCCAAATAGTGTTTTTGTTTCTTTTGGATATATACCCAGGAGTGGAATTGCTGGGTCATACAATAGTTCTATTTTTAGTGTTTTGAGTATTCTGCGTATCTTTTTTAACATCTTTATTGGGGTATAATTGCTTTACCATGGTGTTAGTTTCTGCTTTATAACAAAATGAATCAGTTATACATATACATATGTTCCCATATCTCTTCCCTCTTGCATCTCCCTCCCTCCCACCCTCCCACCCTCCGTATCCGACCCCTCCAGGCAGTCACAAAGCACTGAGCTGATCTCCCTGTGCTATGCAGCTGCTTCCCACTAGCTATCTACCTTACATTTGGTAGTGTATATATGTCCATGCCTCTCTCTCGCTTTGTCACAGCTCACCCTTCCCCCTCCCCATATCCTCAAGTCCGTTCTCTAGTAGGTCTGTGTCTTTATTCCTGTCTTACCCCTAGGTTCTTCATGACATTTTTTCCCTTAAATTCCATATATATGTGTTAGCATACGGTATTTGTCTTTCTCTTTCTGACTTACTTCACTCTGTATGACAGACTCTAGGTCTATCCACCTCATTACAAATAGATCAATTTCGTTTCTTTTTATGGCTGAGTAATATTCCATCGTATATATGTGCCACATCTTCTTTATCCATTCATCCAATGATGGGCACTTAGGTTGCTTCCATCTCTGTGCTATTGTAAATAGAGCTGCAATGAACGTTTTGGTACATGACTCTTTTTGAATTATGGTTTTCTCAGGGTATATGCCCAGTAGTGGGATTGCTGGGTCATATGGTAATTCTATTTGTAGTTTTTTAACAAACCTCCATACTGTTCTCCATAGTGGCTGTACCAATTCACATTCCCACCAGCAGTGCAAGAGTGTTGCCTTTTCTCCACACCCTCTTCAGCATTTATTGTTTCTAGATTTTTTGATGATGGCCATTCTGACCGGTGTGAGATGATATCTCATTGTAGTTTTGATTTGCATTTCTCTAATGATTTGTGATGTTGAGCATTCTTTCATGTGTTTGTTGGCAATCTGTATATCTTCTTTGGAGAAATATCTATTTAGGTCTTCTGCCCAGTTTTGGATTGGGTTGTTTGTTTTTTTGATATTGAGCTGCAGGAGCTGCTTGTAAATTTTGGAAACTAATCCTTTGTCAGTTGCTTCATTTGCAAATATTTTCTCCCATTCTGAGGGTTGTCTTTTGGTCTTGTTTATGGTTTCCTTTGCTGTGCAAAAGCTTTGAAGTTTCATTAGGCCCCATTTGTTTATTTTTGTTTTTATTTCCATTTCTCTAGGAGGTGGGTCAAAAAGGATCTTGCTGTGATTTATGTCATAGAGTGTTCTGCCTATGTTTTCCTCTAAGAGTTAGATAGTTTCTGGCCTTACATTTAGGTCTTTAATCCATTTTGAGCTTATTTTTGTGTGTGGTGTTAGGGAGTGATCTAATCTCATACTTTTAAATGTACCTGTCCAGTTTTCCCAGCACCACTTATTGAAGAGGCTGTCCTTTCTCCACTGTACATTCCTGCCTCCTTTATCAAAGATAAGGGGACCATATGTGCGTGGGTTTATCTCTGGGCTTTCTATCCTGTTCCATTGATCTTTCTGTTTTTGTGCCAGTACCATACTTTCTTGATTACTGTAGCTTTGTAGTATAGTCTGAAGTCAGGGAGCCTGATTTCTCCAGCTCCGTTTTCGTTCTCAAGATTGCTTTGGCTATTCGGGGTCTTTTGTGTTTCCATACAAATTGTGAAATTTTTTGTTCTAGTTCTGTGAAAAATGCCAGTGGTAGTTTGATAGGGATTGCATTGAATCTGTAGATTGCTTTGGGTAGTAGAGTCATTTTCACAATGTCGATTCTTCCAATCCAAGAACATGGTATATCTCTCCATCTATTTGTATCGTCTTTAATTTCTTTCACAGTGTCTTATAATTTTCTGCATACAGGTCTTTTGTCTCCTTAGGTAGGTTTATTCCTAGATATTTTATTCTTTGTGTTGCAATGGTAAATGGGAGTGTTTTCTTGATTTCACTTTCAGATTTTTCATCATTAGTGTATAGGAATGCAAGAGATTTCTGTGCATTAATTTTGTATCCTGCAACTTTACCAAATTCATTGATTAGCTCTAGTAGTTTTCTGGTAGCATGTTTAGGATTCTCTATGTATAGTATCATGTCATCTGCAAACAGTGACAGCTTTACTTCTTCTTTTCCAATTTGGATTCCTTTTATTTCCTTTTCTTCTCTGATTGCTGTGGCTAAAACTTCCAAAACTATGTTGAATAAGAGTGGTGAGAGTGGGCAACCTTGTCTTGTTCCTGATCTTAGTGGAAATGCTTTCCGTTTTTCACCATTGAGGATGATGTTGGCTGTGGGCTTGTCATATATGGCCTTTATTATGTTGAGGAAAGTTCCCTCTATGCCTACTTTCTGCAGGGTTTTCATCATAAATGGGTGTTGAATTTTGTCAAAAGCTTTCTCTGCATCTACTGAGATGATCATATGGTTTTTCTCCTTCAATTTGTTAATATGGTGAATCACGTTGTTTGATTTGCGTATATTGAAGAATCCTTGCATTCCTGGAATAAACCCCACTTGATCATGGTGTAGGATCCTTTAAATGTGCTGTTGGATTATGTTTCCTGGTATTTTGTTGAGGATTTTTGCATCTCTGTTCATCAGTGTTATTGGCCTGTAGTTTTCTTTCTTTGTGACATCCTTGTCTGGTTTTGGTATCAAGGTGATGGTGGCCTTGTAGAATGAATTTGGGAGTGTTCCTCCCTCTGCTATATTTTGGAAGAGTTTGAGAAGGATAGGTGTTAGTTCTTCTCTAAATGTTTGATAGAATTCGCCTGTGAAGCCATCTGGTCCTGGGCTTTTGTTTGTTGCAAGATTTTTAATCACAGTTTCAATTTCAGTGCTTGTGATTGGTCTGTTCACATTTTCTATTTCTTCCTGATTCAGTCTTGGCAGGTTGTGCATTTCTAAGAATTTGTCCATTTCTTCCAGGTTGTCCATTTTATTGGCATAGAGTTGCTTGTAGTAATCTCTCATGATCTTTTGTATTTCTGCAGTGTCAGTTGTCACTTCTCCTTTTTCATTTCTAATTCTATTGATTTGAGTCTTCTCCCTTTTTTCCTGATGAGTCTGGCTAATGGTTTATCTATTTTGTTTATCTTCTCAAAGAACCAGCTTTTAGTTTTATTGATCTTTGCTATCATTTCCTTCATTTCTTTTTCATTTATTTCTGATCTGATTTTTATGATTTCTTTCCTTCTGCTAACTTTGGGTTTTTTTTGTTCTTCTTTCTCTAATTGCTTTATGTGCAAGGTTAGGTTATTTATTCGAGATGTTTCCTGTTTCTTAAGGTGGGCTTGTATTGCTATAAACTTCCCTCTTAGAATTGCTTTTGCTGCATCCCATAGGTTTTGGGTTGTCATGTCTCCATTGTCATTTGTTTCTAGGTATTTTTAAATTTCCTCTTTGATTTCTTCAGTGATCACTTCGTTATTAAGTAGTGTATTGTTTAGCCTCCATGTGTTTGTATTCTTTACAGATCTTTTCCTGTAATTGATATCTAGTCTCATGGCGTTGTGGTCGGAAAAGATACTTGATATAATTTCAATTTTCTTAAATTTACCAAGACTTGATTTGTGACCCAAGATATGATCTATCCTGGAGAATGTTCCATGAGCACTTGAGAAAAATGTGTATTCTGTTGTTTATGGATGGAGTGTCCTATAAATATCAATTAAGTCCATCTTGTTTAATGTATCACTTAAAGCTTGTTTCCTTATTTATTTTCATTCTGGATGATCTGTCCATTGGTGAAAGTGGGGTGGTAAAGTCCCCTGCTGTGAATGTGTTACTGTCGATTTTCCCTTTTACAGCTGTTAGTATTTGCCTTATGTATTGAGGTGCTCCTATGTTGGGTGCATAAATATTTACAATTGTTATATCTTCTTCTTGGATCGATCCCTTGATCATTATGTAGTATCCTTCTTTGTCTCTTCTAATAGTCCTTATTTTAAAGTCTATTTTGTCTGATATGAGAATTGCTACGCCAGCTTTCTTTTGGTTTCCATTTGCATGGAATATCTTTTCCCATCCCCTTACTTTCAGTCTGTATGTGTCTCTAGGTCTGAAGTGGGTCTCTTGTTGACAGCATATATATGGGTCTTGTTTTTGTATCCATTCAGCCAATCTGTGTCTTTTGGTGGGAGCATTTAGTCCATTTACATTTAAGGTAATTATCGATATGTATGTTCCTATTCCCATTTTCTTAATTGTTTTCGGTTCGTTATTGTAGGTCTTTTCCTTCTCTTGTGTTTCTTGCCTAGAGAAGTCCCTTTAGCATTTGTTGGAAAGCTGGTTTGGTGGTGCTGAACTCTCTCAACTTTTGCTTGTCTGTAAAGGTTTTAATTTCTCCATCAAATCTGAATGAGATCCTTGCTGGGTAGAGTAATCTTGGTTGCATGTTTTTCTCCTTCATCACTTTAAATATGTCCTGCCAGTCCCTTCTGGCTTGCAGATTTTCTGCTGAAAGATCAGCTGTTAAACCTTATGGGGATTCCCTTGTGTGTTATTTGTTGTTTTTCCCTTGCTGCTTTTAATATGCTTTCTTTGTATTTAATTTTTGACAGTTTGATTAATATGTGTCTTGGCGTATTTCTCCTTGGATTTATCCTGTATGGGACTCTCTGTGCTTCCTGGACTTGATTAACTATTTCCTTTCCCATATTAGGGAAGTTTTCAACTGTAATCTCTTCAAATATTTTCTCAGTCCCTTTCTTTTTCTCTTCTTCTTTGGTACCCCTATAATTCGAATGTTGGTGTGTTTAATGTTGTCCCAGAGGTCTCTGAGACTGTCCTCAGTTCTTTTCATTCTTTTTTCTTTATTCTGCTCTGCAGTAGTTATTTCCACTATTTTATCTTCCAGGTCACTTATCCATTCTTCTGCCTCAGTTATTCTGCTATTGATCCCATCTAGAGTATTTTTCATTTCATTTATTGTGTTGTTCATCTTTGTTTGTTTCATCTTTAGTTCTTCTAGGTCCTTGTTAAATGTTTGTTGCATTTCCTCTATTCTATTTCCAAGAGTTTGGATCATCTTTACTATCATTATTCTGAATTCTTTTTCAGGTAGGCTGCCTATTTCCTCTTCATTTGTTAGGTCTGGTGGGTTTTTATCTTGCTCCTTCATCTGTGGTGTGTTTTTCTGTCTTCTCATTTTGCTTATCTGACTGTGTTTGGGGTCTCCTTTTTGCAGGCTGCAGGTTTGTAGTTCCCGTTGTTTTTGGTGTCTGTCCCCAGTGGCTAAGGTTGGTTCAGTGGATTGTGTAGGCTTCCTGGTGGAGGGGACTAGTGCCTGTGTTCTGGTGGATGAGGATGGATCTTGTCTCTCTGGTGGGCAGGTCCACGTCTGGTGGTGTGTTTTGGGGTGTCTGTGGACTTATTATGATTTTAGGCAGCCTCTCTGCTAATGGGTGGGGTTGTGTTCCTGTCTTGCTAGTTGTTTGGCATGTACAGCACTGTAGCTTGCTGGTCGTTGAGTGGAGCTGGGTGCTGGCATTGAGTTGGAGATCTCTGGGAGACTTTCGCCGTTTGATATTATGTGGAGTTGGGAGGTCTCTTGTTGGCCAGTGTCCTGAAGTTGGCTCTCCCACCTCAGAGGCACAGCACTGACTCCTGGCTGTAGAACCAAGAGGCATTCATCCACACGGCTCAGAATAAAAGGGAGAAAAAGTAGAGAGAAAGAATTAGGAGAAGCAGGAAGAAAGAAAGAAAGAAAGAAGAAAAGAAGGAAAGAAGGAAAGAAAGAGAGGAGGGAAGGGAGGGAGGGAGGGACGGTGGGAGGGAGGAAGGAAGGAAGGAAGGAGGGAAGGAAAGAAAAAAGAAAGAAAGAAAGAAAATAAAGTAAAATAAAATAAAGTAAAAAATAATAAAGTTATTAAATTAGAAAATAATTATTAAGAAAAAAATGAAAAAAAAAACGGACAGATAGAACCTTAGGACAAATGGTGGAAGCAAAGCTATACAGACAAAATCTCACACAGAAGCATACACATACACACTGACAAAAAGAGGAAAAGGGGAAAAAATCATAAATCTTGCTCTCATAGTCCACCTCCTCCATTTGCGATGATTCGTTTTCTATTCATGTATTCCACAGATTCAGGGTACATCAAGTTGATTGTGGAGCTTTAATCCGCTGCTTCTGAGGCTGCTGGGAGAGATTTCCCTTTCTCTTCTTTGTTACCACAGCTCCCGGGGCTCAGCTTTGGATTCGGCCCCACCTCTGCGTGTAGGTCGCCGGAGGGCATCTGTTTTTTGCTCAGACATGACGGGGTTAAAGGAGCCGCTGATTCGGGGGCTCTGGCTCACTCAGGCCGGGAGGAGGGAGGGGCGCGGAGTGCGGGGCCAGCCTGCGGCGGCAGAGGCCAGTATAACGTTGCACCAGCCTGAGGCCTGCCGTGCGTTCTCCCGGGGAAGTTGTCCCTGGATCCTGGGAACCCGGCAGTGACCGGCTGCACCGGCTCCCCGGAAGGGAGGTGTGGAGAGTGACCTGTGCTCGCACACAGGCTTCTTGGCGGCGGCAGCAGCAGCCTTAGCGTCTCCCGCCCGTCTCTGGGGTCCGCGCTTTTAGCCGCGGCTCGCGCCCGTCTCTGGAGCTCCTTTGAGCAGCACTCTTAATCCCCTCTCCTCGTGCACCAGGAAACAGAGGCGAGAAAACGTCTCTTGCCTCTTCGGCAGCTCCAGACCTTTTCCCGGACTCCCTCCCGGCTAGCCGTGGTGCACTAACCCCTCAGGCTGTGTTCACGCCACCAACACCAGTCCTCTCCCTGCGCTCAGACCAAAGCCCTAGCCTCAGCTTGCAACCCCACCTGCCCCGGTGGGTGAGCAGACAAGCCTCTCGGGCTGGTGAGTGCCGGTCGGCACCGATCCTCTGTGCGGGAATCTCCCCGCTTTGCCCTCCGCACCCCTGTGGCTGCGCTCTCCTCCCCGGCTCTGAAGCTTTCCCCCTCCGCCACCTGCAGTCTCCACCCGCGAAGGGGCTTCCTAGTGTGTGGAAACCTTTCCTCCTTCACAGATCCCTCCCACTGGTGCAGGTCCCGTCCCTATTCTTTTGTCTCTGTTTTTTCTTTTGCCCTACCCAGGTACGTGGGGAGTTTCTTACCTTTTGGAAGGTCTGAGGTCTTCTGCGAGCATTCAGTAGGTGTTCTGTACGAGTTGTTCCACGTGTAGATGTATTTCTGGTGTATCTGTGGGGAGCAAGGTGATCTCCGCGTCTTAGTCTTCTGCCATCTTCCCTGAGTAATTTTGAATCATATGCTGGACGTTTTGAATATTAGGTTCTGAGGCCTGGGCTTATGCAAATCCTATGGAGTATATTGTCATTTCGGTTTTAGCAGGCATTCTACTCATTTCACAGGCAACTACCACAGCCCTTGTCATAGTGGGGGCTGGGATAATGGAAAACGGGCCACAAAGGGGAGAGGGGAAGTTGAAAGTTGGGAGGGGCTTGGGGGCGTTACTTGAGGTATCTGAACCCTGGAGGGACCGGAAGTGCAGACGAGTACAGATCCGGGAGTTCTCTGTGGGGTCCCGTGGAGGGGCGGGGAAACCAGCCCACGCAGCACGTGCGAGACGCAGTGCGCATGCTCAGGGCTGCACGCCTTCCCGTCGGCCCTTGTGCGGCGTGTGCAACGTCGTCTGGGTGCGGAGCTGCGCGCATCGCGTCTTAGCCTCTCCGTTCTTTCTGCCTGGCTGAGACTCACCAGGTAGGTCCACAGATCTGTCCTGCTTGGAGTTTAAGTGTGCGTGTGTGTGAGGGGAAGCCAGCGGGCTTCGGGCGGGTCAGGCGGTGCGATATATGGCCTCTGAGGAGGAAAGCCCTCGAGGTCGTTGTCCTCACCACAGGTGTCATGGCCACCATAGCTCTCGTCCTGGTGGCTGGAAAGGGAGGGCGGTGGGCGCTGGAGGTCAGGGGGTTCACATGAAGGTAGAGCGGGTCATGGCGGCGTTATTTGCGGTGTCTGGGTCCTGGAGGCCCTGGAACTGCAGACCAGCACAGAATCCGGAGTCAGCAGTGGGGCCCGGGGCATGGGGGCGGGGCGGGAGGTAAAGGAAAGGCCTAGACACTAGACCAATGTGGGGTTGTAACGGCATCCTGAGATTTGTAGGGCCCCGAACAGGGTGCCAAGGAAGGAGAGTGCCTCATAGGAGGCTTTACTGCAGCCGCTCAACTCTGCAAATGCAAAAATAGCCGTAGGCAATATGCGAACGAGTGAGTGTGGCTTTGTGTTCCAAAAGAATTTAATTAGGGTGGGGGCAAGGGCTTGGTAAACAAGAGTGTGACGAAAGCAATAGTCCCTGAAGTTTTAAATTTCCAGTAATATTTTACTAAATGTCTCCATAATGGTGTATGAAGTTGTGAATCCAAAACTCATCAGAAATGTGTTCTTGTCTTTTACTATGTTTTTTTTTTTTTTTTGCTGTACGTGGGCCTCTCACTGCCGTGGTGTCTCCCTCTGCGGAGCACAGGCCCCGGCCATGGCTCACGGGCCCAGCCGCTCCACGGCAGGTGGGATCCTCCCGGACCGGGGCACGAACCCGCGTCCCTTGCATCAGCAGGCGGACCCTCAACCACTGCGCCACCAGGGAAGCCCTACCATGTGTTTTAAGGTGATTTTTCTGTCAGCTTGGCCATGACATAAACAATTGCTTTTGCAAGTTGCCAGATTTGGTGTGATTGGAAAGCACACACATTTAAATTACCTTGAGACTTATTTTGAAAATGTGTTCAATATTACAAAAATAGTATACATCATCATTTGGCCACAGAAGTGTTCAAATATAATTATTCTCTTAAGTGCATTTTCCAAATGACAATGTTCTGTTTTCAGTGGGAAATATGAGTCGGAGAATAAAGTCAACATACAGACCTAAAGAAAGACGTGATGATCAAGGCTATCCCAGGGCAGTTGGGCCTGTATATGTAAGTGTTTTAACATTTGATGATTTTTACTAGTAGAAATTAATTTTTGTGCAAATGTTGTTGAACTAATATAGATACAGTGATAAAGGTCTTC
>NW_020838015.1:9946893-10033431 GCF_003676395.1 Aethalodelphis obliquidens
ATTTTTACATGGTAAGTTTGATAAAAGCTGGATAGTTCAGGATACTGTCATACAGGTAGCTGGTTTAGTATGATTGTTTTAAAGTGGTTTTTAAAAGGTGGTTAAATCCTTCTATGCTTAGGAAAATCAAAAGATTAATTATTCTAAGATTAACATGAGACAGACATTATTTCCCCGGATATACATAGTATTTTGAAGCAAAACATTTACATAACTCAGGCCACGGTTAAAGGTTTGTAGAATATGACTGGCAACAATGCCCTTTCATTTCTTTCTACCCCATTTCCTTTATTCTCATTGTATACTTGACTGTTATTCTTAAATAATTTTACTGTTTTTTTTTTTTTTTTTTTTTTTTTTGCTTTACGCAGGCCTCTCACTGTTGTGGCCTCTCTTGTTCGGAGCACGGGCTCCGGACGCGCAGGCCCAGTGGCCATGGCTCCTGGGCTCAGCCACTCCGCAGCATGTGGGATCTTCCCAGACCGGGGCACGAACCCATGTCCCCTGCATTGGCAGGCGGACTCCCAACCACTGTGCCACCAGGAAACCCCTATTTTGGTTATTTTTTAAATTTAAAAGTTAAATAATTTTACTTTGTTCTACATGGGATTTATTTATGGAAAGTTACATATAGGACCTTTGGACCTAAATATAACTTTTGTTTATTTTAACAAAGTAAGTTTCTGGCTACCCCAGTAGAGCGTGGCTGTCACAACTATAAGATTTGTCATGGGCCTGCAAATGCACTGAGCTAACTCTTCAGAAGATTACCTTTTAATTGTAATTGAAATCCTATACGTGGTATAGACTTCAGGCTTTGTAAATAGCTGATGCTCACTGCTTTTAGTACACTTTAGCAAAATACAGAAATTATATGTTTATTATGGTTTATTCTTAGACCATTTAAAATAAAGGTTTCATAATACAGGAAAACAAATATGTAAAGTCCATTTCTAGTTTCTGCTAATGATGCAAAAATAACCCCTTACTGAACTGTACACTTAAAAATGGTTAAGATGGTAAGTTTTATGTTACGTGCTTTTTAAAAAAATTTTTTTGTTCTTTTGGCCATGTGGCTTGTGGGATCTTAGTTCTCTGACCAGGGATTGAACCTGGGCTCTCAGCAGTGAAAGCACAGAGTCCTAACTACTGGACCACCAGGGAATTCGCTGTTATGTGTTTTTAAACCACAATTAAAAATAAGATCACTCTTGTCTTCCTGAAGTACAATGTAGTTGTCATGTATTCTCTTTAATTTTTACTTTATATTTCTAAAAACATAAAATTTACAGAAAATTTGCAAGAATAGTACAATTAACTCATAAACTTTTCACCTAGATTCACCGATTGTTAATAGTTTTTACCACATTGGTTTCATATCCTCTTCCCTTCCCCTCTATATGTATACACACACACATACACACTTACTGATATGTTTGCTCTTATTACTACTGAGTCATTTAGATAAAGGTTCAACTATCATGACCCTTTACCCTAAGTACATTAGTGTATGTATAGCCTGAGAACAAAGAAAAAGTAATTCCCTTGGCTCTAATCACTGTACAATTATCAGAATCAGGAAATTTGACAATGAGAATATGCAATCATTAAATACACAGTGTATATTCAAATTTCCCCAGTTGTCCCAATAACTTCCTTTATAGAATTTTTTTTTATCCAGAGTTCAGTCCAGGATCATGCATTGCATTTAGTTGTCATGTCTGTTTAGTTTTCTGGCATTCATGACACTTGACATTTTTGAAGAGGACATACCAGTTGGTTTGCAAAATGTTAATCAGTTTGAGGTATTTTTTAAGACTTTTTTCCCCACTCAACATTTATCGTTGTCTGCTCATGCCATGTAATATGCTAAGTACTAATAGGAGACATGGTTTCAACCTTGAGCTCACAATTTAGTCGGAGAGACCCAAACGAATCACTGATAGGTACAGTCACAGGTACAATATGGTTAAGTACAAAGGGAGCACCTAATTTGTCTGAGGGCAGTCTTGGGAAAGGAAGAGGGTAATAAAACCCTGTTTCTTGTAACAGACTCCTGAAATAATGCTCTTGGGATTCTCATGCATCACATTTATTACCACACTAGCCTAAGGCTTTTACTTCATAACACTGAAGGAGTGAATATTATCATTCCCTTATTTATATCTCAAGTTTTACTTCTTAAATTGATAAACTTTTTATTTGCAAGGTCCTGCCCTGGAAGCTAATCAGCAGGAACTGGCTCAGCCAAAGACTGGGTGTGGGTGTGGAGATGGTTCTGATGTCAAGAGGAAGAGACTGCCAAATCCAGAGCCCATTAAAGAGCCAGAAGCAGGTATGTTATCTATTATGCATGCAAATTATAAGGTGTCTGTTTTCCACAATATTATATTTTTAATAATATAAAGATAACATTACTGTTGGTTTAATAGCAGAGTTCACATATAAAGCTGATTTGAAATGTAGTTCAGACCTTAACTATCAGGTATAGAAACAAATTGGGTCAAAGCCATATTGAATTATAAAATGAAAGCATTTTCTTACTTTTAAGTATAAGCTCTTTAACCAACAGTTAATAATTTTCAGATGCTTTTATAGAGATCTGCATTTAACAAACGTGTAATGCATTTGTAACACACATCAGTTTGTATGAAATATGCTGAAGCGCTGAAGTAGGTTCCAGTACCAGCTCCAACATAATTTGTGTGACTCTGGGCAAATCCCTTAATTTCTAAACCCATCTTTGCTCTTATAAAAATAGTGACTTCAAATCAGATATTTAAAAATTATTTTCAATTCTCATTTTTACTTACTCTGGTTCTGTTGCATAGAATACAAAGATAAGCTGCTTTATGTGATTTTGTTTATCATAAATCATCAAATCCTGACCTGAGTCAAATTACATTTGAATTGAGGTTTCATCACTACTAAGAAAATGAACTAACACTTTGCTTGATATTTGTTATTCTGTTGGAGTTCTGAATGCCTGTCCTTGGATTCTGTTGAATTCTGAATTATCTGGCTTTTAAAGAACAATTGCATTTTATTTTTTCTTCCAGTTTTATTGATGTATAATTGACAAAAATGTGAACAATTGCGTTTTATTTTATTTTTTTGCGATACGCGGGCCTCTCACTGTTGTGGCCTTTCCCGTTGCGGAGCACAGGCTCTGGACGCGCAGGCTCAGCAGCCATGGCTCACGGGCCCAGCCGCTCCGCGGCATGTGGGATTTTCCCGGACCGGGACACGAACCCGTGTCCCCTGCATCGGCAGGCAGACTCTCAACCACTGCGCCACCAGGGAAGCCCAACAATTGCATTTTAAATCCTTCCCGGAATGAAGCCTCAGATGACTGAATAATAAAATATCAAGAGACAGTCTAGTCTCTGGTCTCTGTGGGTGATCAAGTAGAGAGTGCATGTAGTCAGTGATGGTCAAGGTGACTGTTAGTAAGATACCTGTGCTGAGCACGCTCCCTGTCCCCACTGTCAGTCTTAATGAGCTACTGTTCCTAATAAAATGTGGATAGTATGATATAATCACCTCTAACCATGTCAAATGTGTGAAAATTTTGCTCCTTGAGGCATCAACTTGTTAAGATTGAATTTCAAAGACCGTAACTGAAGTACTTCCTGAGTAATCAATTTAAGTGTGTTTTACATGTGTGTTTTCCAAATTACTGACCATTAATCACACAGCTTCTGAATTTAAAGGAAGCACTTGATGTTTAGAGAAGAAATTACCCTGCATTAGTCTTCTAAATATTTTCACTTTACATTCCTGGTCCATTCCAGACTCTTTACGTTAAAAGATAGTTTTCAGGCTACTTTCAGGAACCTACTGAACATGGCTAAAATGTACTCATAGGAAGATCATAGCCTTAAATACATAGGCTGTTAAAAAAGATAATAAAATTACATGAGCATCCAATATAAGAGAATAATAACAAGGCAACAAAATAAATCTAAGGGGAAGAGGAAGGGGATTCTTAATAAAAGACAGGTATGAATCATTAGGAAAAGGAAAAATAATACAACTAATAAATCAATGAGATTGCTCTTTTAGAAAATATTTGTGAATAGAAGATCCACTAGTTTAAATAATCTTGCAGAAAACAGACAAAAGGCTAAGTGTACACAATAAGGATTATGAAAAAGACACTAACAGATATTGACTATATTATCTTTCTGTCTATCTAGATATTTGGCTCTCCAGGTTTTTTTCCTTTCTCTCCACCCCACTTCTGTCCTTTTTTTTCTTCCGGACTGTGAGACATGGTACTATTTTCCTTCACAATGTGATGTTACTTTTGATGGTAATGACTTAAAACTAGTGTAACCATATAATTTATTATACAAACTGGAATGCTTTTAGGTGTGTAGAGAGTCACTACTCATAGGAGTATGGATGAAAACAGGGACAAATGGTTAACCTACTACTATGTAAGGGCTAAACTGGCTCATAGAAAGTTTTGTACTTTTCCACAGTAGAGCCAAAACAAATGCAATACTAGCCTTTCTGTTTTCCATTTAAGCAATTCTAAGTGTGACATTACTGTTTTAGATATCCTATATTAAGAATTTTTTTTCAAGTCAAAACATTTAAATGAACTTTTTAAAAGTTTCTTTTGTTTCTTAGGTTTTTTATTTGTTGTTTGGTTGGATTTTTACTAAAAGTATAAAAAAATGTTGCTTTCTACTTAAAACTACTTCTGAATGGAAGCATTGGGCTTAATCAGTTCTGAACTTGAACAGTCTCTTTGTTTCTCTGTACCACTAGAAAGAGTGATGTGTTTAGCAAATATTGTTGAAGTGCCTGAAAGTCTACCTTCAAAGTCTCTACAGAAGTTTAACTGTATATAAGCCAAGGGTCACCCTTAGGGTTCTGGTTTTAGTCCATTTTATAAAACTAAGACTGTAGTGTCCTCTGTATCCCTTTAGCGTCATCGGAATAAAGTTCTAACTAATATTCCCAAATGTTATGTTATCTTACAGGTGAAGGGCAACCACAGGTTTAAATGAAGACAAACTGTAACCATGCAGGCTGTTCTTGTGTTGGAAATGTGACTGTAAAATTCTCTCAGTAAAGTTTTGCAGTTTTGTCCAAAGAAGTCTTGCATGTCTTCTGTTAAATTTATTCCTAGGTATTTGATGCTATTGAAAATTGTACCTTTTTTTGGAAACTTTATATTTTGTTTGATCTGGTATATAGAGACCTAATTTTTATGTGTTGTTTTTTCTACCCAGCAACCTTGCTAAAATATGCTTATTAAGTCCTAAAGTTTATCTTTAGATCCTTTTCAGTGTTCAACATACATAATCATATCATCTTTGAATAATAATGTTTTGTTCCTGCCATTTTAAACATTACAGCTTTTATTTCCTTTTCTCATTTTAAAGTAGATAGTAGATAGTGGATATCCTTGTTTTTCCCTGATGAGAAATGGAAAATTTTCAATATTTCACCATGGTGTTTACTGTGCTTTTCTTTTGGTAGATACACTTTATCAAAGTCATTCTATTTTATTATTAATTTGCTTAGAGTATTCGTGTTGATTACATGTTGAATTTCACCAAACACTTAAAGTGCATTTATTGAGATGATCATAAGATTTTCCCCTCTATTAATATGTTAATGGGTTGAATTAAATGGATAAGTTTCTATGTTTAAGCCAACTTTATATTCCTAAAATAAACAGTTTGGTCATGAGTAATCTATGTCCTAATAATTTGTTTAGGATTATGTGTGTCCCCATGAGTGACACTAGCCTATACTTTTATTTCATGTACTCTCTTTGACTTTGGTATCAAGGTTATGCTAGCTTCATACAATGAGCTGGGATGTAAAACCTCTTCTATTCTCTAGAGCTTCAAGGCTGTGAGTAATGTGGGGGCCAGGCTTTCCTGTGATCAGCTGTTTCTGAATTGCCTTTCTCTTTGAAGATTGGACTTTACTTAAAAGGTAGAGACAGAAGGGGCAGCTCCAGGTTGCCATCCCTTCAAACTTTGTGAGGTGCCCATCTTCCCTGCAAGATACCTCTAATGATGCTGTCACTCTGAAAGCTACCTGCTCCTGTTTCTATGCTGATACCAATCTCCTGTACACAGAAAGTTAAAAGTCACGGCTCTGTTAACTTGCCTAGATGATTTTGATCTGTCCTGTATGGTCACGAATGGCTGACCAACCCTGGAGCTGTGTACAGTTATGACCATAGCTTCATCTATTGAGTTCTATAGATCTATAGATCTATAGTTCTATAGTTCTATAGATCTATAAATCAATCTATAGTTGATTTACTATAAAAACTCACATTTATAGAGTATGTACTGTTAGCCATTTTTGTGTGCTAGATTCTGTACATGTATGACCTCATCAGATCCTCACAAAGAAAGTCAGAGTTTTCACAAAATTGAGAATCTCTGACCCCAGTAAAAAGCAGATTGGGGGTTCGAGTTCGAAGTTCAAAACCCTTGCTCTTTTCTCAGAGTAAAAGCTCCTGAAGTGTTGAGTACAGAACTGATGCTGTATATGATGACTTCAGTTATAATGTGATGTTTTTATAAGATTTAATTTAAATTTTAAAAATATATAAAATTGTTTGACTTAAAAGGCTTTGTTCTTCTCTTGAAGGAAGGGTTTCCCAATATGTGAAACACAGACCACATACTGCAGATGAAGCGTTGCCCCAGATGGTATTCCAGACGAAATCATTGATATTAAAAACAAACATTTAAAAATAATAACATGCTTATCTTATAGTGCTACAGAAAAATATAACTAGAACACTAAACCTTTTGGGGACAGTTTGTGGAGAGACAGAGAAAAAAACTTATGCCACAGGCCTCATGGCAAAATGCCACAACATCCCCTGCAAACACCCCTATCCTTCCAAGTTATTCAGAGGTGGGGAGGGAGCAGCCACAAATCTCTATTTCCTCTGCAAAATCCTCCACTGGCCTGACAGTCACAGATCACACTCAGAAGCCCCCAACTGCCTGATTCCAGCCTTATACCCCTATTACTGTATACAATGAGAGCAAGCTACATCTCTGAGCTCCCATTTTTATTTTAACACTCCAAAAAAAGGTTCTGAAGAAAAGACCTTGCTCAGAATCCATCCTGCTTAAGGAATAATAAATGCAATTATTTCTCCCTCTTAATACAGGTTTAAAGATATTTCCTCACCCAAAAGGACTGAAAATCTATGGTTCAAATAAAAAGACTAAACGTAGGGTATCCCAGTTTGCTACAAAATATGTGAGAAGTCCCTAGGCTGTAGAGTTGGATGAAAGGATTAGAATGTAGGTAGAAGAGGGAAAGGGAGCAGGGAAATTGGCTGAGGCCAAACGACTTGGGTCCTACCTATTCTGTCTGCTTATAGGCCATGGCATGAAATAGCCATTGGTTTCGATCCTGACTCTGACACGCACCGTGTGATGGTGGGAAAGGTATCTATATCCTTTGGTTGTGTTTCTCCATTTCCAAAATAGGGATTAAAATGTTTACACTAAAGGATTGCTGTGGTGAAATAAGTGAGGTAGCATATGGATACATATGGTGTTTGTCATGGGGGATATTACACTGGTGGGGCAGAGAAGACACATAAACAAAAGAGCAGTTGAAGTGCAAAGGAGGAACACAGGGATGGAACCTAGAAAAAAAGTGATGAGTGGGGTGGCCACAAAGCAGGAGGAAAACAAGGAGAGGAGACTCGTGAGGGTGAAAGAGGCCAAGTGGACTTCCCACACCCACTGATCACTGGGTTCACATACTTGGTTCTGTTGATATAAGGCTGAGTGACATCTATGCCTTACACTTAAAACTAAAATAACCAGATTGGCAGTGTTGTGTTTATTCAAGAAGTATTTATTGAGAGCCTAGTCTGTTCCTTAGCCCCTTTGTATATGGGAAGGCTTTAGCGAATTAGCCAATGCAGCCCCCGGAGGCTGATCTGAGAAAGCAGCAGTGACTAAGGTTCATTATAAATATAAATGTGGGCAGTACACTGGTACTAGATGATTCTGGCAAGAGTGTGGGTAAAGGGCACAAGCTCCCTGTGCCAGAGATTCCCAAGATCACCCTCAGGCTTGATGATCTGTTAGAAGGACTCACAGGACTCAGAAGCTGTTATACTCATGGTTTGGTTTATTACAGTGAAAGGATACGGATTAGAATCAGTAAAGGGAAAAGGTGTATGGGATGGAGTCCAGGAGAAACCAGGTGCAAGATTCCTTTCCCAGGGGTCCCTTCCCAGTAGAGTTGCATGGGGACATGTTTGTATATTCTCCCAGCAATGGTGTGGGACAATACATGTGAAATGTTGCCAACCAGGGACGGTCATCTGAGCCTTGGTGTCCATGTTTTTTTTGGGGGGAGTCAGTCACATAGGCATGCAGAGTTCATGTGACTGATCTCAGTTACTCAGACCATATCTCCCCAGAGCAAAACCAGACAGTCATCATAAATCACATTGTTAGGATAAACTTATTTGATCCTGCTGGTACAGCATGGCCCAAGGTCTCAAACATGCAAAAACTCTTATCAGGCAAAATATTCGAAGGGCTCAGAAGTTATCTCTCAGGAGCCATCCAAGGGCCAATACCGGAGGCAGGCTTTTCTTTGGTATGTGCAGGATTTGAGCAACCCAGGCCCACTGAGGTAACCCTTTCCTGCACATCCCCCTCTAAGAGAACAGAAGTTTGCAAAGAGAGATTTCCTATGATCTCTTGTTTATAATGTATTATTTCCAATAACCAAATGCTAGTTTCATAATGGTGTAGGGAGGAAAAATATCTTTTTTCTCTATCCTTTGAAGTTCTTGGCTGGGGCTGCTGTAACAAAAGAAAGATAACAAGAGAAAAGCATATTAATTTGTTTAATATAAGTTTTACAAGACCCGAAGAAGTGGTTAAACCTGAGCGTTTTATGCTAGATTTGATGAAGAGTGGGAAGTCCTGGAAAAATGTGATAAGATAAAAAAGAATGTGAGCCGAGTGTAATAAACTAGGGGAAACATCAAGGCCTGTCTGTTCAGATTCTTGTCAGTGTCCCTGTGTCTTTGGAGATAAGGATGCTCCTTTCCTCTGGGTAGAGGGAGGGCACCTCTCACATGAGGGTCTTATGACCTGTTTCAGAGAAAGGTCAGAAAATCCTGCCTGTACTTGCCGTTTCTTAAATTCCTTCAGCTGGAAGTATTCAACATGTCAAGGTGCCATATTTTGGAGTAGTGGTTCCTGAACTTCATCATCCTCTAAACTTGATTATCTAGTGTCATCATCACTCAGACAAAACCCCCCAATCAACCAAGCCAAACCAAACCAAACCCAAAACCAAAGACAAAAAACAGTCTTGTCTGAGCCCCTGCCGGGAATCAAGCTCCTTGCTCTGGGCTAGGCAGGCTCTGAGGACATAGGAATGATTGATTCAGGCAGGATATAAGTTCTCAAAGAGCTCAGAGTTAATGAGTAGAGAACCATCCAGAACATAATGATAGAACAACTATGATGAGAGCCATGGCAGGGGAGAGCCAGGGGATGATCAGAATACAGAGGAGAGCCCTGTAACCCAGGTGGTCAGGAATGGCTTCTCCCAGGGGATGATGTGAGTGCTCTAGGTACTGCTTCACTGTAAGTACATTTCAATCTCTCTGTTACTACCCTTATTAAAAAAAAAAACTCACTGTTCTATTATCCTCATTTTATAGGTCAAGTAATGGAAGATAAGAGAAGATAAGTATCTTGTTCAAGGTCAAATCACTAGTCCCCAGTGCAGCTAGTTTTCAACCCAGGACTCTTAGAACCCCTATGTACTTCTCATTATAACCATCTATTTGCTTTTAATATTGTCTTCTGTCTTAATTCACATTCACCATACATATGTTTCTTTGCTCTGCTTGTCCCATAAATTCTTTCTCTTTAATTCATCAGGAGTTTGTTTATTTATTTATTTTTACAGCTTTAGTGCCAAACCACCAAAATATTTTTCAAACTGGCTGTACAATTTTGCATTCTCACCAGCGGTGTATGAGGGTTGCTTCACATCCTCATTAACTCTTGGGATGGTCAGTCTTTTTAATTTTAGCTATTCTAAAAGGAGTGTGTGGCATCTTCTTGGGGTTTGAATTTGCATTTCAACATGTTGAGCCTATTTTCATGTGCTAATTTTTCATTCACATTTATTCTTGTCTGTTCACATTTCTTGTTTTATTGGGTTGTCTTTTTTTTGGCTGCATTGGTCTTCGTTGCTGTGTGCAGGCTTTCTCTAGTTGCGGTAAGCGGGGGCTACTCTTCGTTGCGGTGCATGGGCTTCTCATTGTGGTGGCTTCTCTTATCACGGAGCATGGGTTCTAGGTGCGTGGGCTTCAGTAGTTGCAGCATGTGAGCTCAGTAGTTTAGGTGCACGGGCTTCAATAGTTGTGGCACATGGGCTCTAGAGCTCAGGCTCAGTAGTTGTGGGCACACGGGCTTAGTTGCTCTGCAGCACGTGGGATCTTCCTGAACCAGGGATCAAACCCGTGTCCCCTGCATTGGCAGGTGGATTCTTTTTTTTTTTTTTAACATCTTTATTGGGGTATAATTGCTTTACAATGGTGTGTTAGTTTCTGCTTTATAACAAAGTGAATCAGTTATACATATACATATGTTCCCATATCTCTTCCCTCTTGCGTCTTCCTCCCTCCCACCCTCCCTATCCCACCCCTCCAGGCTGTCACAAAGCAGGTGGATTCTTAACCACTGTGCCACCAGGGAAGTCCCTGGGTTGTCTTCTTTTTTTTTTTAGGATCTACTATTTATTTTTATTTTTACTTGGTATTCTGAAATTTTACAGTAATATCCCTTTGTCTAAGTCGTTATTCATTTGTGTTGGATACACATGGCCTTCATTTCTAAGGCACATTCTTGGATTATTTCTTCGATAATTTTCTCTGCCTTTTCCTCTGTTCTCAGTATCTGGAAAGTTTTAAACTCTAATTCTAGATCACCTTTATTAAGACTTAAAAAAATTGTTTCACTCCTTTTGTCTGTTTATTCAACTTTCTGGAAGATTTGCTCAACTTTTTTTTTCAAGCCTTCCATTGAACGTTTCATATTAGCTACCTGATTTCCAGGAAGTTTTTTGGAAATCTGTATTTTTTCACTTCAATAAAAAATTAAAAAACAAAAAACATCTACTTTTTGGGAATTCCCTGCTGGTACAGTGGTTAGGACTCCACGCTTCCGCTGCAGGGGGCATAGGTTCTATCCCTGGTTGGGGAACTAAGATCCTGCAAGCCTCACAGTGCGGCCAAAAAAAAGTGTACTTTTCTACTTTTTCTTAATTAATGGATGATTAAAATATAAACATACACTTAATCCAATTAAGGTCTCTTTATTGAGTTCTGAAACCAATATTATGGCAAATTCCAACAAAATCTTGGAAATTCATTTTTTTCCCTTCCCAATGGAAGAGTTTACAGAGCACTGAAGTTGTGTGTTGCCCATAGACTTACAAACCCTGGAGTCCCCTAGCCTTGACAATAACCTTTTGTAAAGGACAAAAGATGGCCCATGGGAGCAGAAGTTCTTAGGTTGTATCAACTTTGGAGTGTTTTCAGTGAGTTGAAAGCCAGGGAAAACTGGCTGATGTTTGCTCTTTCCCCCAAGTCACCTGATGACTGTCTTTGATTCAGAAATATAGGTGAAGAGGCACTCAAAGGATGACAGAAAATGCAGGGAATGAGGGAATGTAGGGAGTTGCTTTTGGTTTTTTATTTCTTATGGAAGAAGATAAATCCCTGACATCTGGTCAGTTTACACTCAAGTTTATGCATTAAAGGTGTTTGGAAATCTTTTTATTGCTCAGGCTTTGGATCACAGACCTTTGTCAGGAACTGTGTGGCTGGGTCAGAAGTCATGCTGAAGACTGGTGTCAGCCCCCCTCAGCCAGGGCTCCTTAGAGAAAAGATACTTATCTAGGCCCCAGGTAAGGCTTATAGTTGCACAAATTGGTCTATGTCATAGGGACAAAGGCCTCAGGATGACCAGAGACCACCAGATGTGTCTGCTGGGAATCATGAGGCTGAGAATCCGGTGATGAATTCCCCAAAGAGGCACCAGCCCCTCCAGGCTGCTCAGCTCAGGTCGGTCAGGGTCTTGGGCACCTGGAATTGCAGGACAAGCATTTGCAGCAGTTGCGGGTAAGCAGCCTCCCCCTCCTGCACGAAACATTTTGCTCTGGGGTCCTGGTAACAACCACTGCTTCATTTAAACAATTATTTATTTACTTTAAAATTGCGGTTAAAGATACATAACACAAATTTTACCTTTTAAACCATTTTTAAGTGTACAGTTCTGTGGCATTAAGTACATTTACATTTCTGTGAATGATCACTATTATCCATCTCCAAAACTCTTCATTTTGCAAAACTGAAACCCTGTACGCATTACACATGACCTCCCCATTTCCCCCTCTGTCTCTCTTTCACTCCTGATATTGGTAATTTGTCTCCTCTTTGATTTTTGTTTGTTTGTGTTTTTGGTCCGTCTGGCTAGAGTTTTATCAGTTTCATTGATCTTTCCAAGGAACTAGTTTTTAGTTTCATTGATTTTTTTTCCCTCTTGTTATTCTGTTTTCTTGATTTCTTTTCTGTATTATTTCCTTCCTTCAGCTTGGCTTAATTTTGTTTGTCTTTTTCTAATTTCATGAGGTGGAAGCTTAGATCATTGATAGGAGGACTTGATGGAGTTCAGGACATGCTTCTCCCAAATATGGCACCTTGGCATATTGAAAACTTTAAGCTGAAGGAAGTGGAGAAAACAGCAGAAGCAGGGAGGTCACTCTGACCTTCCTCCTGCCCTCTCCCCTGAAACAGTTCATACACCCTCATGTGAGAGGTGCCCTCCGCATACCCAGAGGAAAGGAGCATTCTTATCTCTGAAGACAAAGGAACCCTAATAAGAATCTGAACAAACAGGCCTTGCTAACTTTCCCCCAGTTTACTACACTTACCACATGCTCTCTGACCCTATCATATTTCTCTATGACTGTCTAGGCTTCATCAAACCTAGAATAAAACTACTCAGGTCTATTTCCTCAGGTCTTCATTTCCTTATGAAGGTTCCCGTGTCATGTAAAATTTATATTAAATGAATTTGCATACTTTTCTCCTGTTAATCTGTCATTTTACTTTTCAGACCCAACCAAGGACCCTAAGAGGGTCAAGGGAAAATTTTTCCTTTCCTATAACCTTCTTTTCTAACATAAGTATTTAATGTCATAATTTTTCCTCTAAGCACTGCTTTAGGTGCATACCACACACTCTGTTACATTGTGTTTTCAGTGTCATTTAATTAAAAATATTTTCTAATTTGCTTTGTGACTTACTCTTTGATGCACCCATGGGTTATTTACAAGTGTCTTTCATTTTCAGATGTTTGGAAATTTTCCAGGTATTTTTCTGTCATTGATTTCTAGTTTAGTTCCATTACAGCCAGAGAACATACTGTGCATTATTTCAATTCTTTTAAATTTGTTAAGATTTTGCTATGACTCAGAATTTGGTCATATGGACATTGGTTTTCCTTCTTCCACTTATAAGGATCTTTGTGATTACACAGGGGCCATCCAGATAATCCAGGATAATCTCCCCAGCTCAAGGTTCTTAACTTAATCACGTCCTCCAAGTCCCTTTTGCCATGTAAGGTGACACATTCATAGGTTCTGGGGATTAGAATGTGGACATCTTTGCGGGGGTCATTATTCTGTGTATCACACCTCCTTTCCCGCCCGCAAGCCCTTGTGACTGTCACTGTCCCCAGATGGGTCCATAGAGGTGGACAGATGGGGCTTACCTCTAAGAGTAGCAAGGTCCCCATCCCACAAGGGAGAAAAATCCAGCAACAGTCGATGGCCTTAAGAATAATAGTGGCCTTTGTCACCTTCTGAGATGGCCCACACTCTGTCTGTGGAGTGTGTTTCTCTCTAAATAAATCTACTTCTTACCTAAAAAAAAAATAATAATAGCGACAATGTTGATCATAACAGGTACTGTTTGCACTGGGCTTGCCATGTGCCAGTGCTTTGCATGAGTTATACTTGCCACTGTCTCCATTTTACAAGTGAGAGTCTGAGGCCCAGCAAGATTCTATGATTTGTGCAGTGTCACGCAGATGGGAAGTAGTGGAGGAGCCAGGGTTAGAACTCCAGCTTTCTCCACAGCCTGTGCCCCTAAGCCACTGCCTCCAGTTATGACCATGACCCCCAGAGGTCAGGGGAGACCTCCTTAGAATGGATCGTTTATGGACCTAGAATTGTAGGATGGATTTTAGGGTTTGCTAGTGGCCAGATCACTACCTTTTATGAACCTACAGAGAGGCTGTTTGACTCCACCTCTCTCTGTGTCTGACTCTCTGATTCTGTCTCTTCTCCTTCCCTCCCTCTCTTTCTCTGTCTCTCTCTTACACATACACACAGAGCATGGTATCTTATACTTGTGGCTTAATCTACATAATTTAGGGGTTATGTATCTACATAACTCAGGGGATGATGACCCTCAGTACACGTGGGGCATGCCTTACCCAAAGCTCCACATTCCTGTCCAGGATAATCTCCTCAGCTCAAGATTCTAGGCCATTAAAGTGGCCTAGTTGTTGAGAGCGAGCAGGAGGCAGCCCGGGAGAGTGAAAGTCTCCTGTGGGCATCTGGGGGGAGGTGGGCAGCAGACCATGAATGGTGCAGGTGTCTGGACAAGGACTTCTGGACACCCCAACACGTGTGTTCCCAAACCTCCCCTCGCCTGCCACCAGGCCTCCCCTTCCACCCAGGGGCCTCTTTAGCCCCCTCTCCCAGCCCTATTCACAGGGCCTCAGTTACACCCTCACCCCATTTGTGTCCTCTCACCCAGCACCCAGTGCTGCCTCAGAGGATCCCTTCAGGACCCTGCCAGCTCCCTGCAAGGGCAGAGGTGTCTTCAGGACACCTCGCTCCTGCCCACAAACAGGGGTCTCTCAAAAAGTCCCTGTGAGGGCGGAACTGAAAATCTCTCCAGGATCCAGATGAAATCCAGACCCAGACCAGGAGTCCAGGGCAGTTCCCGCAGGGCTGGGTGGAAAGGGAGAGGGTCTCTGAGAGCAGGAGTGGGCTGGGTGTCCCGCAGGAGGTAGGATGACAGAGTGCAGGGCTGGGTCTGTGAGGACAGGGAAGGGACCCTGGGAGGGGCTGGGGCAGCATAAGTGCCAGGACTGCCCCAGCTGCTGTCCTCGTGGGCTTTGGCACCTGCCCTAGCTGGATGACAGAGCCAGTTAAGTGCCTTCTCTGGGCCTGAGTGTCCTCATCGCTGACAGGGGTGACAGTGTTTTCTTCCAAGGGGCTTAGTGAGGATTAAGTAGGATGGCACTTAAGAGGTGCTTGGGATCAGCCATAAAAAAGAAGGAAATCCTGGGCTTCCCTGGTGGCACAGTGGTTGAGAGTCCACCTGCCGATGCAGGGGACACGGGTTCGTGCCCCGGTCTGGGAAGATCCCACATGCCGTGGAGCGGCTGGGCCCGTGAGCCATGGCCACTGAGCCTGCACGTCCGGAGCCTGTGCTCCACAACAGGAGAGGCCACAGCAGTGAGAGGCCCAAGTACCGCAAAAAAACAAAAAAACAAAAAGAAGGAAATCCTGCCATCTGCAACAAAATGGATGGCCCTGGAGTGCATTATGCTAAATGAAATAAGTCAGGGAAAGGCAAAGACTGAATAATCTCACTTACAGGTGGAATCTAAAAAACGAAACTCATAGAAACAGAGCACAGATTGGTGGTTGCCAGAGGCAGGGCAGGGGGTGGGGATTGGGGAATGGGTGAAGGGGCTCAAAAGGTACAAAATTCCAGTCATAACGTAAATAAGCCCTGGGGATCTAGTGTACACACACACACACACACACACACACACACACACACAAAAGCACTAAAAGAAAACAATAAGGCACTGCAGTATGTGGTTATGAGGATGGAACTCTGGATCCACATGGCCTTGGTTCAAATCCTGGCTCCATGATTTCCCAGCTGTGTGACCTCTGGTAGGTTTCTAAACCTCTCTGTTTCCCAGGTGCCTCATTTGTAAAATGGAGAAAACAAAACTACCTAACTCAATAGGTTGTTGTGAGAGTATTATGTAAGTTAATATTTGTAAAGAATTTTGAACAGTTCCTGGAATATAATAAACATTTAATAAGTGCTTGCTAATGAAACAATTTTAAAGCATTGAATTAGGAGTGCAGCCCACAGAAGTTCAAGAAGGGACACGGGGGAAGAAGACATAAAGGTCACCTCACATGTAAAGTGGAGGTGATATCAGCACTACCCTCCAAAGTTTATTGTGCCTATTTTGTTACAACTTTCTTAATGTGTTCACTTCGAGAAAGCCCTAGCCTTAGTCCTAGGGCTAAGCCTCCATCCCTTAGCAGGGGGCCTGTCTCCTCCACTCTGGATGGCACTCCTGTTATTGCGCCTCCAAGATTTCCCTGTGGCTCCCAAGGGTACCTTCCCAAAGTGACATGGGACCCCCTTTCCCTGCCATGAAAGGGCCTAGCTGGGTGTCAGTGCCTCATTCTGGGCCCCATGAAGGTCACTCCAGGAGGCCTGACTTCCTGGAGACAGTTAGGATCTGGGGATTCCTGTCCTCCCACTGTCAGTCTGGATAAGCTTCTCATTGTATCTTCATCCAAGTCCTAAAGGTAACTGGCAGCCCACTGCATTTGTGAATAAATGAATGACACTCAAAGGAATGGCTCACCCCCTCCCAGGCTCCTGAGCCAGCCCTCCCCAAGCCCCTCCTCTGAGATTGCCCTGTGAGTGATGTGGAGACAGACCTGCGGTGAACAAAACCCAGTCCCCATTCCTTCCGCAGGAATCGGGCACTAGCCTCTTGGGGTCGGACACTTTTCTCTGCAACACACTTGTTCCACCTGCTGTTCTCTGTTAATAGCGTGTCCTGTAGAAAGCACTCCCCCTTGCCCCTGCAGGTACACACAGGTCCCACTCATTTTGTATCATATCCAGTGGATGCTGTGTGTATAACATGAATCCCAGTCATTAATTTTACTCTGCAAGCTACTGGCTATAAATGGTCATTTAGACCACCCCCCCCCCACGCCCTCTCCAATAGTTTGCTCGTATCATCCTTGTGCACACAGCTATGTGCACATGTGTGAGTGTTTCTTTAGCACACAATCTTAGAAGTGGAACTGCTGAGTCAAAGGGGTCAGTCAACAACCTGAGTGCCTACTCTGTGCCAGACACTGCTCAAGGCGTTGGGGAGACTCAAGGAACTAGAAAGCCACATGTTCCTGCTTTGGTGGAGCTGACATTCCAGTGGAGGATAGTTCCAGTTTTTATTTTGATAGATGCTGCCACACTTGTCCAATTACTGACATCCTCGGCCTACTTCTGGGGCGGGAACTTTAAGGCAGGTGGGTGTACTCTTTTGCCTTTGCTCTCTGCAAGACCTTCCGGGTCAGGGCCTGGGATGGTCCATTTGCAGACGTGGGTGTGGAGTGGGGGGAGACAGGGATGGAAGGGTCCAGGGAGTGGCAGGAGGCTGAGGAAGGAACGGTTCACAGGGCATTTGCATAGAAGCCTCCTTGATCACACCACTAGGGGGCCTACGGGAGGTAGGGATAAGGAGTCGGTAATAGAACCGTCCTCTCAGGTTATACCCCTGCGTGAGGCACAGATGGAACAGTCCGTTCTGGGAGGTACCACTGGGTAGGTGGCATCTTTTTTGGAACAAACCACTGCGTGGGTTGGAGGGGACACTAAGGGCCGCTTAAGTGTTTCCGCACAAGCTCCCGATGGAAGCAAGAATGTCAGAACCTTGACCGTTTGCAGCCCCCACCCATCCTCCTGATTCCTATCCGAGTCCCAGGCAGGCACCTTTTATTGGACTGAGGCCTCCGCATTGCCCAGGCTTCCTTCGCAACTTCTCGGCCTCCACCCTACAATTTCTTTACCTTTGAATCGGTGGCTTGAGCATGCAGGAGCAAGCGATTGGATCCACGCAGAGGTGAGCGGGTCTCAAGGTGCGTTTTGGGATCTGATTGGTCAACACGAGTTTTTACCAATCCTGAGCTTTTTCTGTGCGCACAGGGGCATTAGCCCCGCCCCCAGGCGCGTGCCGAACTCCAATTGGCCGGTAATTTGGCGCAGGCGCGATGGCAGCTTGGCCAGAGTTTCGGGATGTGGAGGCAGGGCTTTTGGGATGGAGAATCCGTTCGAATCCTGTGTCCGTGACTCAGTTGGTTCACTTGTCAAAGGTGCTGAAGATTCTCCTGTAGCAGAATTGAAAACTATACCTCTTAGTGCAGCAGTGATGGGGGCCGACCTTGCGTGAGCAGCTGCAGTCTCTTGTTCCCCATTTGCCCCTAAACTCAGTCACAGGCCCAGCAAGTGCTTCTACCTCCTTGCATTCATTCATTCATTCATTCTCTCCATTGCTAAAATTGCATCGTCAGATTTGAGATTTAGGGAAATTTCACAAAAGTTACTTTATTAAGCAGAAATCCTGCCCTGGTGGAAGGCCCATGATCCCTGGACCACAGAGCAGGGCTCCTTAGACAAACCCAGTTTCCAGAAGTTGGTGCTTTTGTGATGAAATATTTTCCCATGTGGGTTTTCTTTTTGCTGTTAATTCCAGAAATACTTTAAGCCTGGAACCAGGTTTATCTTGAAATTGTACTGCAATCTAGTTTTAAAACACAGCAGAAATGTTTATCTAAAGGCAACAACAAACACCTGTGTTTGCAGCATATATTTCCAACATTTTCTCTTGTGATGCATAGAAAAGTGGGGAAAGCTACGTAGTCAAAAAGTAAAAATGTGAAAGTATGGGAGGAAAAGCAAACCCTAAAAGTGAATACAAGCATACACAAATGAACCTCTTTTTTTTTTAAATTGAAGTATAGTTGGTTTACAATGTTGTGTGAATTTCTGCTGTACAAGAAAGTGATTCAGTTATACATATATATACATTCTTTTTAAAAATATTCTTTTCCATTATGGTTTATCATAGGGTACTGAATATGGTTCCCTGTGCTATGCAGTAGGACCTTGTTGTTGATCTATTCTATATATAATAGCTTACATCTGCTAACCCCAACCTCCCATTCCATCCCTCCCCCAACCTCCTCCCTCTTGGCAACCACAAGTGTGTTCTCTATGTCCGTGAGTCTGTTTCTGTTTTGTAGATAGGTTCATTTGTGTCATATTTTAGATTCCACATATAAGTGATACCATATGGTATTTGTCTTTCTCTTTCCGACTTACTTCACTTACTATGATAATCTCTAGCTGCATCCATGTTGCTGCAAATGGCATTATTTTGTTCTCTTTTATGGCTGAGTAGTATTCCATTGTGTATATATATACCACATCTTCTTTATCCATTCATCTGTTGATGGACATTTATGTTGTTTCCATGTCTTGGCTATTGTGAATAGTGCTGCTATGAACATAGGGGTGCATGTATCTTTTCGAATTATAGTTTTGTCTGGATATATGCCCAGGAGTGGGATTGCTAGATCATAGGATAATTCTATTTTTAGTTTTCTGAGGAACCTCCATACTGTTTTCCATAGTGGCTGCACCAATTTACATTCCCACCAACACTGAAGGAGGGTAAATGAACCTCACCCTTGATCAAATTGAAAACCCACAGAGAAAAGTGTTCTTCCAGATAATTGTCTCTGGCTGTGTCAGTAGGGCTCCAGTATTCAATTCAATACAGTCTTCAGTATTCAATTTGATCTTCTTTTCTTTTTGTCAGGATTCCTGAATGGTTCCTGTTTGTTTTAATCAGGATGCTGTCATTTATCTGAAGCCAATTTCTCCAAGACAAAGGCAGACTGGATAAACAGCCTGTTTAAATCAGTTACTGGTCTGGAATTTCCTCAGAATACAGGATTCAGAACTGGGTAAGCAGGTGGCTGGAGTAGTCTCACTATCCTCCCAGGTCCCTTCACCATTTCTCCAGCCCCTGGAGTAGCCCAGATCACTCCAGCTGCTGAGGGCCATAACCCAGCGTGGTGCTTGTCATTAACCCTTTCTTAGAATACTACTCTGATCTTTCTCTGCCTTTCCATGTCAAAGTGGCTGCTGAGAAGCCACGATTTGTGGCTGCCTCTACTTATGACAGTCTGCCCCGCTGGCCCCAACATAGCTCTGAAATCCCTGCATTATACTTCTCTTCTGGAAAAAGCATAGAAATAGGACTGTTTACTTTGCTATTAGCAGCTATTAATAGTCTGGTTGATCCAGATTAATGAGTCATTTAGCACTTGTCTATGGGGATGTGACCCACAGGGATAATGAAGAATGGGTCACTTTTGGTGGGCAGGGGAGTTTAATGGGGGAGAAGGTCCTGGAGGTTTGCTGGGGACCCAGGTCACAGTGAGAGTTCACATGGTAAATAGAGGAGAAGGAGGAGGATGCCCAAAGGGAAAGGTGAAGACCTCGAAGGAACATAACATGTTTTACAACGTTACTGAGAAGTGTTCCCTTCCATTTATATTCTTTAGTGTAGCTCCCTCTCTACATGGGCCTCCATGTGTTTCCAAGGAAAGGAACTCAGAAAATAACAGTTTTGCTTGAGATGAAATAAGTAAGAACATCAATTGACCTCACACAGCTCTTAATAAAGAGCTGATTCTTTATTCCATCCAGGAGTTTGTGCTTGTAACACTCCTATACTGTCTGTGAAATCTCTATTAAAGTACAATTTTCAAACATGACGCTGATACAAGTATAGAATGAACACATATGTCACATGTTGTATTCTCCCAAGACAGTTGGGGGCAAGACATTTATTAAGGACCAACACCTGTGACAGAAGGATACAGAAGTGGAAGTGGGCAGAGGGAGAAGTCAAACTGTGATTGAGAGCCTGACAAAGCCTCGGCCAGCCAATCCAGGAGGGAACCCTGGAGTGTCTTAGTCTGCTTGGACTGCTACAACAAATTACCATAGACCAGGGGGCTTCAGCAACAATATTTATTTCTCACAGTTCTGGAGGCTGGAAGTCTGAGATCAGGGTACCAGAATGACTGGGTTCTGGTGAAAGCCTTCTTCTGGGTCGCAGGCTGGCGACTTCTCATTGTATCCTCACCTGGCAGAAAGAGAACCAGCTAGGTGTCTGGCCTCTTTTACAAGAGCACTAATTCCACTTGAGGGTTCCACTTTCATGACCCATTTACCTCCCACAGGCTCACTTCCAAATACCATCACATTGAGATTAGGGTTTCAATACATGAATATGGGTGGGGGGACACAAACATTCAATCCATTGCAGTAAGTAATGCTCATCAGAGTGTCTTGTGTTGGGTGGAGCTGGCTGGGGCTTCATGCCTCCTGTCTCCCTCAGTCACTGCTTGTGTGCTGTCTTGGGGAGGCTATAACCCAGGTGGTTCTCTGAAGCTGAGGCAGATGCCAAAGGAGCTTGAAGCGGGCCTGGGGGGCTCACGTTTGTGTCTGCACAGCCCACCCCCTGTATCACATGGATCTACTTCTCCACATATGATCAGGTGCTCCTCTTCCAAAGTTCTGGTGGGCCTCTTTTCCTGAGGGGTAACTTAGAAGAGGGAGATTAGTGGGATGAACCATAGCCCCTGCCATTGCAGCTGGTCGTGGACAACTATACTAGGAAGGGAAATATCCAGATGTCTTAAGGACTGTTGGACATAGGGTCTGAGTTGACATTGATATCTGGAAACTTTGTGTCATCATGGCCTCACTGTTAGAGTGGGGGTGTTTAAGGACCAGGTAATAAATGGAGTCCTGTCCCAAGACCAGGTCACAGTGACACTTGGTTTAGTTTACGGTGGGGGCACTGAGTCCATGGTCCCAACCCGTGGTCATTTTGCCAGACTTTGAACGTATGATCGGGATTGACATGATGGGCAGTTTGTGCAACTCCTATATTGGTTCCTTGGCCTGTAGGATAAGAGCTATGATAGTGGGGAAGGCTAAGTGGAAACCTCTGGAATGGCCTTTATTCATTTCCTGGGGCTGCTGTAACAAAGTACCACAAACTGCGTGGCTTAAATAATAGGAATTTATCATCTCACGGTTCTGAAATCTAGAAGTCCGAAATCAAGGTGTTGGCAGGAAAGGTTCCTTCTGAGGCTGAGAGAGAATCTCTTTGTGCATCTTCCTAGCTTCTGGTGGTTTGCTGGAAATCTTTGGCATTCTATTTTTGTTTGTTTGTTTTTGTTTTTGTTTTTTTTTGCGATACACGGGCCTCTCACTGTTGTGCCCTCTCCCGTTGCAGAGCACAGGCTCCGGACGCGCAGGCTCAGTGGCCATGGCTCACGGGCCAGCTGCTTTGAGGCATGTGGGATCTTCCCGGACCGGGGCACGAACCCGTGTCCCCTGCATTGGCAGGTGGACTCTCAACCACTGCGCCACCAGGGAAGCCCTCTTTGGCATCCTTTGGCTTCTGCTGCATCATCCTGATCTCTTCTTTCATCTTCACATGGCATTCTCCCTTTGTGTGTGTGTGTGTGTGTGTGTGTGTGTCTAAATTTCCCCTTTTCATAAGGTCACAGGTCATATTGGATTAGGGGCCCACCCTGCTCTGGTATGACCTCATCTTAACTAATTACATCTGCAACAATCCTATTTCCACATAAGGCCACATTCTGAGGTACTGGGGGTTAGGACCTCAACATATGAATTTTAGGTGGACACAGTTCAACCCATAACACTACCCTTCACTCATCAAAGGTAGTAAATCCAAAGCAATATTACATCCTTGCGGGTATGGCTGAGATTAGTGCCACCTTTAAGGATCTAAAGGATGTAGGAATGGTGATCCTCATTGTTTATCCATCTAATATGCCAGTCTGGCTCCTGCAGAAACTGACTGGATTCTGAAGGTTGACAGTGGACTGCTCCAAGCTCAACCTAATAACAGCAGTTCCAGTGGCAGCCAGATACGATATCATTGCTAGAGAAGATTAACATGGCCTCAGGTACATGGCCCTCGATTTGTTGAATGCATCCTTTTCTATCCCTGTCAGAAAATAAGATAAAAAACAGTTTACAATCACATAGAATGGGCAATAATATTAATTTACAGTTTTGTCCCCAAACTCTTTTAACTCTCCTGCCTTCTGTCGTAATTTGTACAAAATAATCAGGACTGTCTGGCCACTTCACAGAACATCATATTGATTCATTACATCAGTTATCATGTAAGAGACGGCCAGCACACTGGACAACCGGAAAACATGTGCTCCAGAGGGTGGGAGATGAACACTGTGAAAATTCCGGAATCTGTCACATGCTTAAAAATGTTAGTTCAGTGGTCCAGAGTTCAGTTCCAGAACATCCCTTCCGAAATAAAAGATGAATTATTGCATCTTGCATCTCCCGCCACAGAGGAAGGATAGTGCCTGGTGGGCCTCTTCAGATTTTGCAGGCAGGGTATTTGACACCTGGGTTATTGCTTTGGCCCACATGCCAGGTGACATAGAAGGCTGCTGCATTTGATTGGAACCCAGAGCAGGAAAGGGCCCTGTATCAGGTTCAAGGTGCAGTTCAAGCAGCTCTAGTGCTTGGGACGTATGATTTGGCAGACATTAGGCTGTTGTAAATATCAGTGGTGGGAAAAGATGGTGGAGAATTTATAGCAAGCCTCAGTGGGAGAATCCCAACTCAGACTCCTGGGGATCTGGAGCAAGTCCGTGACATCTTCAGTGGAGACTTATACATTAAAAATATGGCCCTGGAAATCCTGACACATGCTACAACATGGATGAACCTTGAGGACATTATGCTAAGTGAAATAAGAGAGTCACAAAAAGACAAATACTGCATGATTCTGCGTATATTACGTAGAACAGGACCTACAGTGTTGCAGACTCCCGTCCAAGTGTTGCTGTTGCTAACAAATCCCACTGAAATCTGCATCCCCCAGCTCATACTCACAATAGGATGTACATTTCCAGGTGAAGACCCTGGCAGAATTTTTTTCTGAGAATTGGTTTTGTTAGAAGTGTGATGGGGGTAAGGTGGAAAGAATATGGCTTCTAACGTCTGAGAGGTGTTCCTGAGGGAAACCAATAAAGCAGGCAAGGGAGGCTCTGACACATAAAGACACACGTTTCTGGTTTTCCAACGTTGTAGAGTTGCCCCTATACAGAGTTTATCTCCTTGAACTTCAACTTGCCTGTCACAAAATTTTTCCATAGACGTTTGCCCTCATTGGGATCTGGTCTATAGATACCCAGTCTCACCAGATTCGCTAGCTTCATAATGCACCTTCTGTATAAATAGTCAGTTGACCCTTGAACAACAGGAGTTTGAACTGCTTGAGTCCATCTAAATGCAATTTTTTGGACAAATAAGTATTACACTACTACAGGGGCCGCGGATGCGGGACTATGCAGATTTTCAAGTGTGCTTGGGGTGGTCAGAGCCTCTAACCCTCCACGTTCTTCAAGGGTCAACTGTATATATTTTTTCATTTTTTAAAAATTTATTTATTTATTTTATTATTTATTTTTGGCGGCATTGGGTCTTCATTGCTGCGCATGGGCTTTCTGTAGTTGCAGCAAGCAGGGGCTACTCTGTTGTGGTGCATGGGCTTCTCATTGTGGTGGCTTCTCTTGTTGAGGAGCACCGGCTCTAGGTGCGCGGGCTTCAGTAGTTGTGGCTCGCGGGCTTCAGTAGTTGTGGCTTGTGGGCTTCAGTAGTTGTGGCTCATGGACTCTAGAGCACAGGCTCAGTAGTTGTGGCACACGGGCTTAGTTGCCCCGTGGCATGTGGCATCTTCCTGGATCAGGGCTCGAACCCGTGTCCCCTGCATTGGCAGCTGGATTCTTAACCACTGTGCCACCAGGGAAGTCCCTGTCAAACTGTATATTGATAAACTTGCTGACTTGTGTATGCGTTTCATGTAAAGTCTCTCTTTTATTATTTTTTTAATTAATTAATTTATTTATTTTTGGCTGCATTGGGTCTTTGCTGTGCGCGGGCTTTCTCTAGTTGCAGCAAGTGGGGGCTACTCTTTGTTGCAGTGTGCGGGCTTCCCATTGCGGTGGCTTCTCTTGTTGAGGAGCACAGGCTCTAGTCGTGTGGGCTTCAGTAGTTGTGGCACGCAGGCTCAGTAGTTGTGGCTCACGGGCTCCAGAGAGCAGGCTCAGCAGTTGGGGTGCACAAGCTTAGTTGCTCCACGGCATGTGGGATCTTCCCGGACCAGGGATTGAACCTGTGTCCCTTGCATTGGCAGGCAGATTCCCAACAACTGCGCCACCAGGGAAGCCCGGAAGGTCTCTTTTTAAAGCATAGATTTACATGTTATAGACTATAAAATATGGATGTTTCTTTACTTTCTAAAATACAATACTTTATTTAGAATTTTAAGATATCCTGTGCCCATTTTATAGAGCCGTAACTATCTTGAAAAATTGTTTGTTGCATAAATATTTTCAATAACTCTGACTGTAATCCTAAAGTGGTTTCTAACCATTGTGACAGGAGAGGAGCTGATCACTGCTATAAACACAGGAATTCATGCATCCTAGTGGCTACTTTAGCCTGAGAGGCTGGTTGCAAAAGTTGCAAAACAACTCCAGAGTCCAACGGCTGTATAGGGGGTGCAGGTGCAAATGTCATGAAAAAGCAGCAACAACAAACTCTGATAAGAGTATTAGGAACAATCATCTTTATTATTTTTATTTATTTATTTAGTTTTTTTTTTGTTTTGTTTTTTAACATCTTTACTGGAGTATAATTGCTTTACAATGGTGTGTTAGTTGCTTCTGTATAACAAAGTGAATCAGCTATACATATGCATATGTCCTCATATCTCCTCCCTCTTGCGTCTCCCTCCCTCCCACCCTCCCTATCCCACCCCTCTAAAGCACCTTACACCCTAGATCAGGGTCTCTCAGCCTCAGCTCTACTGACATCTTGGGCCAGATAATTCTTTGTTGTGGGGGTTGTCCTATGCATTGTAGGATGTTTAGCAGCATGCCTGGCCTCTACACACTAGACACCAGTGGCACTTACCTGCTTATGACAATCAAACTTGTCTCTAGATATTGCCAAATGTCTCCTGGGGGACAAAATCACCTCCTTGTTGCCCATTGAGAACCAGTGCCCTAGAGTAAAATGTTCTAAAATGTTTAAATTTTTAAAAAAATGCTTTATTGAGATACAATTCACATACTATACAATTCACTTACTTTTTTATTTTTTTAATTTAATTTTATTATTTTTTTATATAGCTGGTTCTTACTAGTTATTTTATACATATTAGTGCATATATGTCAATCCCAATCTCCCAATTCATCCCTCCCCACCCCCCACCCCAGTTTCCCCCCTTGGTGTCCATATGTTTGTTCTCTGCATCTGTGTCTCTATTTCTGCCTTGCAAACCAGTTCATCTGTACCATTTTTCTAGATTCCATGTATATGCGTTAATCTACGATATTTGTTTTTCTCTTTCTGACTTACTTCACTCTGTATGACAGTCTCTAGGTCCATCCATGTCTCTACAAATGGCCCAATTTCGTTCCTTTTTATGGCTGAGTAATATTCCATTGTATATATGTACCACTTCTTCTTTATCCATTCGTCTGTCGATGGGCATTTAGGTTGCTTCCATGACCTGGCTAGTGTAAATAGTGCTGCAATGAACATTGGGGTGCATGTGTCTTTTTGAATTATGGTTTTCGCTGGGTATATGCCCAGGAGTGGGATTGCTGCATCATATGGTAATTCTATTTTTAGCTTTTTAAGGAACCTCCATACTGTTCTCCATAGTGGCTGTATCAAGTTACATTCCCACCAACAGTGCAAGAGGGTTCCCTTTTCTCCACACCCTCTCCAGCATTTGTTGTTTGTAGATTTTCTGATGATGCCCATTCTAACTGGTGTGGGGTGATACTTCATTGTAGTTCTGATTTGCATTTCTCTAATAATTAGTGATGTTGAGCAGCTTTTCATGTGCTTCTTGGCCATGTGTATGTCTTCTTTGGAGAAATGTCTATTTAGGTTTTCTGCCCAATTTTGGATTGGGTTGTTTGTTTTTTTAATATTGAGCTGCATGAGCTGTTTATATATTTTGGAGATTAATCCTTTGTCCATTGATTTGTTTGCAAATATTTTCTCCCATTCTGAGGGTTGTCTTTTCATCTAGTTTATAGTTTCCTTTGCTGTGCAAAAGCTTTGAAGTTTCATTAGGTCCCATTTGTTGATTTTTTTATTTCCATTACTCTAGGAGGTGGGTCAGGAAAGATCTTACTGTGATTTATGTCAAAGAGTGTTCTTCCTATGTTTTCCTCTAAGAGTTTTATAGTGTCTGGTCTTACATTTAGGTCTTTTTTTTTTTTTTTGCGGTACTCGGGCCTCTCACTGTTGTGGCCTCTTCCCGTTGCAGAGCACAGGTTCTGGACGCACAGGCCCAGCGGCCATGGCTCACGGGCCCAGCCGCTCCGTGGCATGTGGGATCTTCCCGGACCGGGGCACGAACCCGTGTCCCCTGCATCGGCAGGCGGACTCTCAACCACTGCGCCACCAGGGAAGCCCACATTTAGGTCTTTAATCCATTTTGAGTTTACTTTTGTGTATGGTGTTAGGGAGTGTTCTAATTTCATTCTTTTACATGTGGCTGTCCAGTTTTCTCAGCACCACTTATTGAAGAGACTGTCTTTTACAGTTCACCATTTAAAAGTGGTTTTAGGGCTTCCCTGGTGGCACAGTGGTTGAGAGTCCGCCTGCCGATACAGGGGACACGGGTTCATGCCCTGGTCCGGGAAGATCCCACATGCCACGGAGCGGCTGGGCCCGTGAGCCATGGCCGCTGAGCCTGTGCGTCCGGAGCCTGTGCTCCGCAACGGGAGAGGCCACGACAGTGAGAGGCCCTCGTACCGCAAAAAAAAAAAAAAAAAAAAAAAGTGGTTTTAAAAATGTATTTATAAGGTCAAGCAACCATAATCACAATCTAAGTTTAAAACAATTTTGTCCTCCCCCTCAAAGAAACTTCATGCCCGTTAGAAGTCAGTCTCTATTCCCCCCCTCCCCAAGGTAACCACTAATCAACTATTTCTATGGATTTGCCTATTCTGGACATTTCATATGAATGGAATCATGCAATGTGTACCTTTTGTGACTGACTTCTCTCACATAGCATAATGTTTTCAAGGTTCACTCACTTTTACAATGTATCAGTTGTTCATTCCTTTCTTTTTGTTTTTTTGGTTTTTTTTGGCCGCACCACACAGCTTTCCGGATCTTAGTTCCCCAACCAGTGATTGAACCCCTGGCCACCGCAGTGAAAGTGCCGAGTCCTAACCACTGGACCGCCAGGGAATACCTAGTATTTCATTCCTTTTTAAGGCTGAATAATATTCCATTTTATGGATAAACCACATTTAACTCTTCATCATTTGATGGACATTGGGCTTGCATCTACATTTTGGCTATTATTAATAGTGCTGCTATGAACATTCATGTACAAGTTTTTGCATGGACATATATTTTCATTTCTCTTGAATAAAAGAAATGGAATTGATGTGTCATCTAAAACACTTTTCAAACAGCAAAATCTTCTTTTCAAGATACATTTTATGGGAAACCCCAAAATACAAGATAAATTGAAGTCGAGTACTTGAAGTGAGGTTAGTTGGAGTTCCAGAACCCTGCCTGTACTGCCACTTGACAGCCCTGGTGGCCTTGAGATGTCTACCCAGAGCATGAATGGGGAGAGAGGAGGTGGGGGACAGGGTTCCCAGGAACACAACCTCCACATCTGCGCCTTAAAGACTTCCAAGACCTTTCAACAAAATATTTTTTTAATTAATTAATTAATTTTTGGCTGCATTGGGTCTTTGTTGCTGTGCAGGCTTTCTCTAGTTGTGGCGAGCGGGGGCCACTCTTCACTGTGGTGTGCTGGCTTCTCATCATGGTGGCTTCTGTTGTTGCAGAGCACGGGCTCTAGGGCACACGGGCTTCAGTAGTTGTGGCACGCAGGCTCAGCAGTTGTGGCTCATGTACTCTAGAGCGCAGGCTCAGTAGTTGTGGCACACGGGCCTAGTTGCTCCACGGCACGCGGGATCTTCCTGGACCAGGGCTCGAACCTGTGTCCCCTGCATTGGCAGGTGGATTCTTAACCACTGCGCCACCAGGGAAGCCCTCAACAAAATTTTTTTTAAAATGAGTGATTATCAACTAAGCTCAGACCTTGAATCAAGAAGGAACAAAAGCACAAAACAGTTTGGCAATTGCTCTCTGCTTATTTGTGTCTAGGGCACCTCCATGTTTAGTTACCCAAGATGAAACCTTACCCTTCATCTCCTACAGGCCACAAGTCTTGGCTTGAAATGCCTTTCCAGTTTGCTCTTTCCTGTCCAGGCCCAGTTCTACTGTCTGGATCTCTACCTTTGTCTCCTCACTCCGTGATAATCACAGGTCCCTTGTTTGGCTCCCCTGGTTTCCCCTTCTCTGGCCTATTTGCCTGCCTCAGCCAGGCTAAGCTTTGGAACAACGTTGCTTTGATTTGGTCTTTACCTTTCTGCCAATGACATGAATTCCATTCAATTCATTCATTCATCAGATATTTATGATGCCCAGAATTTACTGTGCTAGGAGTGCTAGAGGAGTTCTGGATATGCATTAGAGTCCCTGTCTTTCAGTAGGATAGATAAGACAGTTAAAAAATACCCATCTGAGGTGGTATGTGGTAATAGCCATTGGAATGGTACAAGCACAAATATAGTTAGCGATCTTTTCTGGTGGGTGAGATTGGGGATGATTTAGTGACTAGGAAGGCACTGAAGAATTGGTAGAAATTCTTTATATAGAAATGGTAGCAGTGGGACATCTGGTGGAGAGGATGGCATGAGCAAGGGCATAGAAATAGGAAAGCACAGATTCTATTCTGGGAATCATGAGTCAGATAATTAAAGTAGATGAGTAATGAAAGATCAAGTAGTACAGTTATGTAGAACAAAGAGAATGGAAGGCTTTGAAAGCCAGGCTGAGGGGTTTGAATTTTATGTAGTGGACACTGGAGAACAAGTGACCTGGGGTTTCTCTGTTATTATAGCCCCACCCCCCAGCCTATTGTTAGGAGATGCTGTGATGCAGTGAAACGGTTTTTTCTTTTCTTTTCTTTTTTTAAATTAAATTTTATTTTTTTATTTTTTATTTTTTAAGAGTAGGAAAAAGTTTTATTTGAGCCAAACAGAGGACTGTAGCCCAGAAGCCAGCTTCCCAGATTACCTTGAGAAACTGCTCTGAAGAAGCATGGTTTTCAGCACAGTTTTATATCTTGTCAGAAGAAAGAACATTAAACAAGTCAGGGACACATTTCTTCAAGGTTTCAAAAAAACAAACATACCAGCACATACATAACTAATCAGTATGGCCTTGGCACCTAGTAAGAGAATTTTTTTTTTAATTTAATTTCATTTATTTATTTTTTATATAGCAGGTTCTTATTAGTCATCAATTTTATACACATCACTGTATATATGTCAATCACAATCGCCCAATTCATCACACCACCACCACCACCACCCCGCCGCTTTCCCCCCTTGGTGTCCATACGTTTCTTCTCCATATCTGTGTCTCAATTTCTGCACTGCAAACTGGTTCATCTGTACCATTTTTCTAGGTTCCACATATATGCTTTAATACACGATATTTGTTTTTCTCTTTCTGATTTACTTCACTCTGTATGACAGTCTCTAGATCCATCCATGTCTCAACAAATGACCCAATTTCATCCCTTTTTATGGCTGAGTAATATTCCATTTTATATATGTACCACTTCTTCTTTATCCATTCGTCTGTCGATGGACATTTAGGTTGCTTCCATGACCTGGCTAGTGTAAATAGTGCTGCAATGAACATTGGGGGGCATGTGTCTTTTTGAATTATGGTTTTCTCTGGGTATATGCCCAGGAGTGGGATTGCTGCATCATATGGTAATTCTATTTTTAGTTTTTTAAAAAACTTCCATACTGTTCTCCATAGTGGCTGTATCAAGTTACATTCCGACCAACAGTGCAAGAGGGTTCCCTTTTCTCCACACCCTCTCCAGCATTTGTTGTTTGTAGATTTTCTGTTGATGCCCATTCTAACTGGTGTGAGGTGATACCTCATGGTAGTTTTGATTTGCATTTCTCTAATAATTAGTGATGTTGACAGCTTTTCATGTGCTCCTTGGCCATGTGTATGTCTTCTTTGGAGAAATGTCTATTTAGGTCTTCTGCCCAATTTTGGATTGGGTTGTTTGTTTTTTTAATATTGAGCTGCATGAGCTGTTTATATATTTTGGAGATTAATCCTTTGTCCATTGATTTGTTTGCAAATATTTTCTCCCATTCTGAGGGTTGTCTTTTCATCTAGTTTATAGTTTCCTTTGCTGTGCAAAAGCTTTGAAGTTTCATTAGGTCCCATTTGTTGATTTTTGTTTTTATTTCCATTACTCTAGGAGGTGGGTCAGGAAAGATCTTACTGTGATTTATGTCAAAGAGTGTTCTTCCTATGTTTTCCTCTAAGAGTTTTATAGTGTCTGGTCTTCCATTTAGGTCTCTAATCCATTTTGAGTTTATTTTTGTGTATGGTGTTAAGGAGTGTTCTAATTTCATTCTTTTACATGTAGCTGTCCAGTTTTCCCAGCACCACTTATTGAAGAGACTGTCTTTTCTCCATTGTATATCCTTGTCTCCTTTGTCATAGATTAGTTGACCATAGGTGCGTGGGTTTATCTCTGGGCTTTCTGTCTTGTTCCATTGATCTATGTTTCTGTTTTTGTGCCAATACCATTTGTCTTGATTACTGTAACTTTATAGTATAGTCTGAAGTCAGGGAGTCTGATTCCTCCAGCTCTGTTTTTTTCCCTCAAGACTGCTTTGGCTATTCGGGGTCTTTTGTGTCTCCATACAAATTTTAAGATATTTTGTTCTAGTTGAATAAAAAATGCCATTGGTAATTTGATAGGGATTACATTGAATCTGTAGATTGCTTTTGGTAATATAGTCATTTTCACAATATTGATTCTTCCAATCCAAGAATGTGGTATATCTCTCCATCTGTTAGTATCATCTTTAATTTTTTTCATCAGTGTCTTATAGTTTTCTGCATACAGGTCTTTTGTCTCCCTAGGTAGGTTTATTCCTAGGTATTTTATTCTTTTTGTTGCAATGGTAAATGGGAGTTTTTCCTTAATTTCTCTTTCAGATTGTTCATCATTAGTGTATAGGAATGCAAGAGATTTCTGTGCATTAATTTTGTATCCTGCAACTTTACCAAATTCATTGATTAGCTCTAGTAGTTTTCTGGTGGCCTCTATCGCGTTCTGTATGTATACTATCATGTCATCTGCAAACAGTGACAGTTTTACTTCTTATTTTCCAATTTGTATTCCTTTTATTTCTTTTTCTTCTCTGATTGCCATGACTAGGACTTCCAAGACTATGTTGAATAGTAGTGGCGACAGTGGATATCCTTGTCTTTTTCCTGATCGTAGAGGAAATGCTTTCCATTTTTCACCATTGAGAATGATGTTTGCTGTGGGTTTGTTGTATATGGCCTTTATTATGTTGAGGTAGTTTCCCTCTATGCCCGCTTTCTGGAGAGTTGTTCATAAATGGGTGTTGAAATTTTCCAGAAGCTTTTTTGTCCTCTCTTGAGATGATTCTATGGTTTTTATTCTTCAGTTTGTTAATACAGTATATCACCTTGATTGATTTGCGTACATTGAAGAATCCTTGCATCCTTGGGATAAATCCCACTTGATTATGGTGTATGATCCTTTTAATGTGTTGTTGGATTCTGTTTGCTAGTATTTTGTTCACGATTTTTGCATCTGTATTCATCAGTGATATTGGTCTGTAATTTTCTTTTTTTGTAGTATCTTTGTCTGGTTTTGGTATCAGGGTGATGGTGGCCTCATAGAATGAGTTTGGGAGTGTTCCTTCCTCTGCAATTTTTTGGAAGAGTTTGAGAAGGATGGGTGTTAGATCTTCTCTAAATGTTTGATAGAATTCGCCTGTGAAGCCAACTGGTCCTGGACTTTTGTTGGTTGGAAGATTTTAATCACAGTTTCAATTTCATTACTTGTGATTGGTCTGTTCATATTTTCTATTTCTTCCTGGTTCAGTCTTAGAAGATTATACCTTTCTAAGAATTTTTCCATTTCTTCCAGGTTGTCCATTTTATTGGCATAGTGTTGCTTGTAGTAGTCTCTTAGGATGCTTTGTATTTCTGCATTGTCTGTTGTAACTTCTTTTTCGTTTCTAATTTTATTGTTTGGAGTCCTCTCCCTCTTTTTCTTGATGAGTCTGGCTAATGGTTTATCAATTTTGCTTATCTTGTTAAAGAACCAGCTTTTAGTTTTATTGATCTTTGCTATTGTTTTCTTTGTTTCTATTTCATTTATTTCTGCTCTGATCTTTATGATTTCTTTCCTTCTGCTAACTTTGGGTTTTGTTTGTTCTTCTTTCTCTAGTTCCTTTAGGCATAAAGTTAGACTGTTTATTTGAGATTTTTCTTGTTTCTTGAGGTAGGCTTGTATAGCTATAAACTTCCCTCTTAGAACTGCTTTTGCTGTGTCCCATAGGTTTTGGATCGTCGTGTTTTCATTGTCATTTGTCTCTAGGTATTTTTTTATTTCCTCTTTGATTTCTTCAGTGATCTTTTGGTTATTTGGTAAACTATTATGTAGCCTCCATGTGTTTGTGTTTTTTATGTTTTTTTCCATGTAGTTGATTTGTAATCTCATAGCTTTGTGGTCAGAAAAGATGCTTGATATGATTTCAATTTTCTTAAATTTACTGAGGCTTGATTTGTGACTCAAGATGTGATCTATCCTGGAAAATGTTCTATGTGCACTTGAGAAGAAAGTGTAATCTACTGTTTTTGGATGGAATGTCCTATAAATATCAATTAAATCTGTCTGGTCTTTTGTGTCATTTAAAGCTTCTGTTTCCTTATTTAGTTTCATTTTGGATGATCTGTTCATTGGTGTAAGTGAGGTGTTAAAAGTCCCCCACTAATATTGTGTTACTGTTGATTTCCTCTTTTGTAGCTGTTAGCAATTGCCTTATGTATTGAGGTGCTCCTATGTTGAATGTATATATATTTATAATTGTTATATCTTCTTCTTGGATTGACCCCTTAATCATTATGTAGTTTCCTTCCTTGTCTCTTGTAACATTCTTTATTTTAAAGTCTATTTTATCTGATATGAGTATTGCTACTCCAGCTTTCTTTTGATTTCCATTTGCATGGAATATCTTTTTCCATCCCCTCACTTTCAGTCTGAATGTGTCCCTAGATCTGAGGTGTGTCTTTTGTAGACAGCATATATATGGGTCTTGTTTTTGTATCCATTCAGCAAGCCTGTGTCTTTTGGTTGGAGCATTTAACCCATTCACGTTTAAGGTAATTATCGATATGTATGTTCCTATGACCATTTTCTTACTGTTTTGGGTTTGTTTTTGTAGGTCCTTTTCTTCCCTTGTGTTTCCCACTTAGGGAAGTTCCTTTAGCATTTGTTGCAGAGCTGGTTTGGTGGTGCCGAATTCTCTCAGCTTTTGCTTGTCTGTAAAGCTTTTGCTTTCTCCATCGAATCTGAATGAGATCCTTTCCAGGTAGAGTAATCTTGGTTGTAGGTTCTTCCCTTTCATCACTTTAAGTATATCCTGCCACTCCCTTCTGGCTTGTAGAGTTTCTGCTGAGAAATCAGCTGTTAACCTTATGGGAGTTCCCTTGTATGTTATTTCTCATTTTTCCCTTGCTGCTTTTAATAACTTTTCTTTGTCTTTAATTTTTGCCAGTTTGATTACTATATGTCTCAGCGTGTTTCTCCTTGGGTTATCCTATGGGACTCTCTGCACTTCCTGGACTTGGGTGGCTATTTCCTTTCTCATGTTAGGGAAGTTTTCGACTATAATCTCTTCAAATATTTTCTCGGGTCCTTTCTCTCTCTCTCCTCCCTCTGGGATCCCTATAATGCACATGTTGTTGCATTTAATGTTGTCCCAGAGGTCTCTTAGGCTGTCTTCATTTCTTTTCATTCTTTTTTCTTTATTCTGTTCCGCAGCAGTGAATTCTACCATTCTGTCTTCCAGGTCATTTATCCATTCTTCTGCCTCAGTTATTCTGCTATTGATTCCTTGTAGTGTAGTTTTCATTTCAGTTATTATATTGTTCATCTCTGTTTGTTTGTTCTTTAATCCTTCTTGGTCTTTGTTAAACATTTGTTGCATCTTCTCTATCTTTGCCTGCATTCTTTTTCCGAGGTCCTGGATCATCTTCACTATCATTATTCTGAATTCTTTTTCTGGAAGGTTGCCAATCTGCACTTCATTTAGTTGTTTTTCTGGGGTTTTATCTTGTTCCTTCATCTGGTATATAGCCCTCTGCCTTTTCATCTTGTCTCTCTTTCTGTGAATGTGGTTTTTGTTCCACAGGCTGCAGGACTGTAGTTCTTCTTGCTTCTGCTGTCTGCCCTCTGGTGGATGAGGCTATCTAAGAGGCTTATACAAGTTTCCTGATGGGAAGGACTGGTGATGGGTAGAGCTGACTGTTGCTCTGGTGGGCAGAGCTCAGTAAAGCTTTAATCCCCTTGACTGCTGATGGGTGAGGCTGGCTTCCATCCCTGTTGGTTGTTTGGCCTGAGGCAACCCAACACTGGAGCCTACCTGGGCTCTTTGGTGGGGCTAATGGAGGACTCTGGGAGAGCTCACGCCAAGGAGTACTTCCCAGAACTTCTGCTGTCAGTGTCCTTGTCACCACGGTGAGCGATAGCCACACCCTGCCTCTGTAGGAACCCCCCCAGCACTAGCAGGTAGGTCTGGTTCAGTCTCCCCTGGGGTCACTGCTCCTTCCTGTGGGTCCTGATGTGCACACTACTTTGTGTGTGCCATCCAAGAGTGGAGTCTGTTTTTCCCAGTTCTGTCGAAGTCCTGCAATGAAATCCCAGTAGCCTTCAAAGTCTGATTCTCTAGGAATTCCTCCTCCCATTGCCGGACCCCCAGGTTGGGAAGCCTGACGTGGGGCTCAGAACCTTCACTCCAGTGGGTGGACTTCTGTGGTATAAGTGTTCTCCAGTCTGTGAGTCACCCACCCAGCAGTTATGGGATTTGATTTTACTGTGATTGCGCCCCTCCTACCGTCTCATTGTGACTTCTCCTTTGTCTTTGGATGTGGGTATCTTTTTGGTGAGTTCCAGTGTCTTCCTGTCGATGACTGTCCAGCAGCTAGTTGTGATTCTGGTGTTCTTGCCAGAGGGAGTGAGAGCACGTCCTTCTACTCCGCCATCTTGGTTCCAATCTTAAATTTTATTTATTTATTTATTTTATACAACAGGTTCTTATCAGTTATCTACTCTATACATATCAGTGTATGTATGTCAATCCCAATCTCCCAATTCATCCCACCATCACCACCCTCTTTTTTTTAAAATTTTATTTATTTATTTATTTTTATACAGCAGGTTCAGTGAGAGGGTGTTGATGAGAAGTTTGGAGGAACCCATGAACTTTTGTCATGAACTCTCATCATAATTTCTTACAGTTCCTTTATCTCTTTGGTCCTGGTTTTCCTTGTTAATAAGTCAAAGGCTATTGGACAAAATGATCTTCCCAGCATCTCTACTTCTGACAGTAAGCATGGACCAAGAAGCCCTGATGCTACTTGAAGAGTTGAGGCTAACGGCTGTGGGAAGATGGCGAGGATCATCTGTGGGATTTCCATGGAGAAATGAGTCCTTTGGAAACACTAGAAAATAAAACATTTCTCTATACTATATCCAGGTTCCCTGTTGCACATCTTTTTCTTTTTAGTGGCTTCCTTTCCGCCTTCAATCTAGAAGGCTGTAAAATTCTTCAGGGATGAAGCACATGTGCTTTGCTTCATCTTCGTACCCCTAGGGTATAGCACAGTGCCTGGCCCTTAGCGTCTCAGTAAGACTCTGCTATATGAATAATTTCTTCCAGCCTCCATCAAAATCCACTCTCAAGAAGGAAATATGTAAGCAAATTCATACTAAGGTATAAATGGCTGATAACCATTTAAATGATGGCCCATATACTAATAGGAATTTTTCTTATAAGGAATGAAATAACCCTTTGCTAAAAACAAAATCCAGTTCTAATAGTGGCATACATAGAACTGAAGGAGGTGTCAGGATGGTTGCAGTGACATTTCCAGCTGGCTTTCTAGTCACTATTATCATTTTCTCCTAAAAGGACCCCTCAATTCCCACCTCAAGGCTAAATCTTGCCTCATTCTCTATAACAAACACTGTTCGCAGTGAAAACTTCTGGAGCCCTGCTTTAACATTCTGGACTCAGCGTTGGGCTCTGCTTGCTTCTAAGTTGGTTCTGGATCTTTCTAGTCTATTTCACAGAACTAGACTTTTGTCTCGCTTCTTCAGCCTGAATATCTACCATGACGATATGTCTTCTCCCCTGGATGCTCTCAGATTAGAACTCTGTGTTTGTCTCTTTCCAGTATGTCCTAACATCTTTTCCCAATCTGATTGCCCATGAGGTCAAGTTTTGGCTTCTGTAGCTAGTTTAGTACCCGAAGTCTTGCTCTCTGTTGTGCCCTCCCTTCATTCAAGCACTATGCCTAAGAGGGAGGTGGATGCCGGTTGGCCAGTTTAGGTCACAGGAGGCCCAGCCCTGTGGTCAGGAGGGGCAGATGGTTTCAGCTCCAACCAAACTGCAAGGATGATGGGTTCTCTGCAGAATAAAGGGGTTCCCATACCAGAGCAGGACAAAGAGAGTCTGAGCTAGAACAATCACAGTCAGATATCCATTTTAGGGATCAGGTGAGTAAAGGGGCTGTATTGCATATTTGCCTAGATCCCCAACACCTTTTTGCTCACTTCAGTGAGAATGTAAAGGTAAGAGTTGGGGCAGGAGTGGTGGTAAGGAATCATGCTGGTAAGGAATCATGCTGGGTCACATCTCCCAGTTTGTTCCAAATGTTCCCCCTGTGCTCCTCTTGACCGAGGTCATAGAACACTTTGGAGAGCAAGTCAGAAAGCCTAAAATGGGAGAGTCTCAAAATAGGGCAGAGAGGAGTATCAAGAGCCAGGGAGATACTCCCAGCCTGCTCTACAGCATGACCCTAGGCCAAGGGCCAGCCTGAGGATTACCATGTCTGCATGCCAATGGACGCTAGGTTCTGGCACTCATCTCCGAGCAGCCGAGCATGTGTGGGGGTCTTTCCTTCCCTGTTTATCTGCTTCCTCTCTCCTGAGTGCCTTTCCACTCGAAGAGCTATCCACAGCGTTTTCCTCAGAAGGCTCCTCTCTCCTCGGGCAAGGTGGCTTTGTCCCCTTGACCCCACAGAGTAGGCTCTCCAAGGACAGTTGTGCTTAACACATCTGGACAGAATTCACAATGACACCTTGACAAATGATGCCATTTCACTGAAAAGCATTGTCTTTATGCCAACCTAAGGGCAGAAATGAAACTCTAAACCAACACAAGCACATTCCAAGTCAGTAGTATCATGAAAAAGGACCGTATCATAAAACATTTGTGTATTGTAGCTTAAATTCAACCGCAGTAGGTCGTTTTAGCTGTTTCCAGGGGACAGGTTTTGCATAACAAGAAGCTGAATACTCTCTTCTCTTCCCATCTCTTCTCTTCCCACCAGAAGCGCCGTCCCCACCAGTTTCTAAGAGCCAACCTGTCATTAGCTTCAGCAAATGAATAATGATCCTCAGTGGCTGTGATCACTTCAAGGTTTTCCTCTGATTGTATCCTTCCTAGTCTTTGAAAATCATAATTACCCCTCTTGTGTGCGTTGCTTAATGCCTATGACTTTGCAATTAGTGTTGAAGGAAGGGACCATCACACCTATGCATCCATCAAGCTGTCAGCAAGTATGTCTCTCCAGGCTCCTTTAATACCTTCTGTCAAAGAGCTTCTTGCTTTATTTCACAGGTGCTTCTCTGCTTTTTCATGTACCAGCTCCATTCTTGGCCAGGCTCTATAAAACAGCAATTTGAGTGTAAGAAATACTGCTCACCAGAAAGCTCTTCTTGGTCACAATGCACATATTTCCATTTCCTCAGCCCCTCACCCTTGGTCTCCCCAGACAAACTCTTGTTCCCTCCTCAAACTCTGTGGCCTGGCTTTAGCCACCAGTAGCTGAGACTGTGTCAGCAGTTAGACTGACATTTTCCCCACCTCTGGCTTTCAGTTGTAACAGTGATCTCTGTCTCCAAATTAATGACCTGCTGTTGTCGGAACCAGAATCCTTCTGAACGGTGGGGTTTCTCCTGCCTTGATGTTAGGACATTCACAAGTACCCCTCAAGAAAAATGGAATGATGTTTACTATGTGTTTCTGTCTGTTCTGCAGGGGAACAGCTTCTCAGTGACTCTTAAAGCCTGGTGTCTTAGAAGCAAAAATCTAGACCGACAGGAAGAGCCTGTTGAATGCTAAAGAATTTGGAGACTCCTGTCTCTGATTCAGATGCCTTTCTGTCAAAAGCTCAGACCCTATATGTGTGTGTGTGTGTGTGTGTGTGTGTGTGTGTGTATACACACATACACATACATACACATATACACAATGGAATATCACTCAGCCATAAAAAAGAATGAAATAATGCCATTTGCAGCAACATGGCTGCAAGTAGAGATTATCACACTAAGTGAAGTAATTCAGAAAGAGAAATACAAATACCATATGATATCACTTTTATGTGGAATCTAAAATATGACACGAACTTATCCACGAAACAGAAACAGACTCACAGACATAGAGAAGAGACTTGTGGTTGCCAAGGGGGATGGGGGAGGGGGGAGAGATGGAGTGGGAGTTTGGGATTAGCAGATGCAAACTATTATACATAGAATGGATAAACAACAAGGTCCTTTTGTATAGCATAGGGAATGATATTCAATATCCTGTGCTAAACCATAATGGAAAGAATATGAAAAAGAATGTATATATATGTATAACTGAATCACTTTGCTGTACAGCAGAAATTAACACAGCATTGTAAATCAACTATACTTCAATAAAATTTAAAAAAAAGCTCAGACCCTAAATCCTTCATCAATCCCAAGCTGCTCTAATCATCCAAGCTTGCAATTATGATACTTTTTATTATTTTTTTTGTTTTTGTGGATTTATTGTACAAATTAAGCACTGATAAATATTTATAAGACATGGACTAACAAATAGTATTTTATCCTCTTTATTCTAGGTTATTATAATTTTACAATCATATCTTTATTTTTAGACTTCATGGGATAGTATAACAAAAATAAATTCTGGCAATGAAAATGAGCTGTGTTTCAAACCTCCATATGCAAACTACCATACCTCCTTCCAACTGTGAATAAGAAATGTTATATTATGCATGAAGCCTTTCATATAATGTTTTGATATAGTTACAATTCAGGTATTCATAACTATGTAAAGCACTTATTAAAATTGTGAGGGTCTCCTAGGAACTGAATCTGGGGAAGGATAGGATGGGGGGACACACACAGTGAGAAGATTTCCCCTTTTGGCATCACTACAATTATGATACTTTTGAATTCTTCTTTAGCCCATTTATTCCCAGCTACTACAGAACAATGGCATGACTCCTGTTCTTCATAGGGGAAATTTAGGCACCCAGCAAGCATCAGGCAGATGTGGGAACAGAGCAAACTTTGTGAATTGCAGGCTAACTTCTGTCTTGCCACCTCTGTGTGTGGATGAGGCCAATGGACCTCGGCAGAGATATTGAGACAGGGCTGGCTAATGTTGGACAAGCGTTTGAAGAGAAGGTGGTGGTTGGTACATGCACCCCTCCTTGTGAGGTCCTCCCCCATTTCCTGGGGCTCCCTCCTTCTGTCTCCTGAAGCACCCCTGATACAATCCAACATGCCCTCAGGGCAGGAAATGACCTAACAAAATGAGCTGGATAAAGCTATAGCTGGAAAGCAATTGCTTAAGGATTTTCCCCACTGAGGGATATTTACAAGACCAAAAAGACTTTTCTGGGGATGTATTTCTTAAAGTTAAAAAAAGTTATTTTGAAATAATTATATACTTAGAGGAAATTGCAAAAATAGTACAAGTTCATCCTTCACCCAGCTTCCCCCAATATCACAGCTGTAGTATAATATCAAAATTAGGAAACTGACATTGGTACATTACTCTTAATTAGACTACGGACCACATTCAGTTTTTAGCATTCAGTTTTCACCATTAAAAAAACCCTGTGTGTGTGTGTGTGTGTGGTTCTGTGCCACTACCACAAGCAAGATACAGAAGTGGTTCCCATCACCACAAAAGAACCACCTAATATTACCTCTTTGTACGTATTCACTCTACCCCCAACTCTTCTCCAGACTGGCTGCACCATTTTACATTCCCACTAGCAATGTGCAGAGATCCAATTTGTCTGTGTCCTCACCAGCATTTGTTATTTATCACTATTTTTTATTTCAACTGATATCTCATTGCAGTCTTAATTTACATTTCCCTAATGGCTAGTGGTGTTGAATATCTTTTCAGACACTTATTTGCCATCCATATCTCCTCTTTGGTGAAATGAATGTTCATGTCTTTTGCCCAGTTTCTAGTTGGATTGTTTCCTTTTTTTTATTGTTGAGTTCTGAGAGTTCTTTATATATTCTAGATATAAGGCCTTCACTGGGTATGTGGCTGGCAAATATTTTCTTCCAGTCTGTAACTTGTCGTTTCATCTTCTTAACAGTCTTTCAATGAAACAAATGTCTTTAATTTTGATAAAGTCCAATTCATCAATTTTTCCTTTTAAGGACTGTGCTTTTCACGTCAAGTATAAGAACTCTTCACCTAGTCCTAGGTCCCTAAGAGTTTTTCCTATATTTTGTTTCTAAAAGTTTTAGAGTTTTACATTTTACATTCACTCCTTGATCCATTTTGAGTTGATTTTTGTAAGGTTTCAGGTTTAGGTCAAGGTTCATTTTTTTGCTTATGAATATCTAATTGCTCCAGCACCATTTGTTGAAAAGGCTATCCTTCCTCCATTGGATTGCTTTTGCATCTTTGTCAAAAATCAGCTGGCTGTATTTGTGTGAGTCTATATGAGATTTTGATTTTGTTCCATTGATCTATGCCCATCTCCCTGCTAAGACAATAACTACCTTGATTACTGCAGCTATATAGTAAGCCATCAGGTATGATCCCTCCCAATTTACTCTTCTTTTTAAAGATTATTTTAATTTAATATTTAAAAAATTAAAAATTAGGTATGTCTTATTTAAAATTTTATTTTAATATTGCTATTCTAGGGCTTGTACCTTTCCATATACATTTTAGAATAAGCTTGTTTGTGTCTACAAAAGAACTTCAGTAGGAATTGCATTAAACCTATAGATCTATTTGGAGAGAATTGACATCTACAATATTCTCAGTCTTCCAATCTATGAACATATGTTTCTCCATTTATTTAGGCCTTTGATTTCTCTCAGCAGCGTTTTGTAATTTTCAGCATACAGATCCTGTACATGCTTTTAGGTTTATATCTATTTAATTTTCTTTAGCACACACCATAAATGGTATTTAAAAAAATATATATATATATATATATAAATTTATTTACTTATGGCTGTGTTGGGTCTTCATTGCTGCCCGTGGGCTTTCTCTAGTTGAGGCGATCAGGGGCTACTCTTCATTGTGGTGCATGGGCTTCTCATTGTGGTGGCTTCTCTTGTTGCGGAGTTCAGGCTGTAGGCACGCGGCCTTCAGTAGTTGTGGCATGCAGGCTCAGTAGTTGTGGTGCACGGGCTTAGTTGCTCCGCGGCATGTGGGATCTTCCCGGACCAAGGATTGAACCCATGTCCCCTGCATTGGCAGGCAGATTCTTAACCACTGTGCCACCAGAGAAGGCCCTGGTATTGTGTTTTAAATTTTTGTTTCCACAAGTATGTTGTTAACATATAGAAATGCGATTGATTTTTAAGTGTTGATCTTATATTCTGAAACCTTGCTGAACTCATAAGTTCTAGGAGGGTTTTGTTTTGTTTTAGATTCCTTGGGATTTCGTACAGTATAGATATCTGCAAATGGGGACAGTTTTATTTTTTCTTTTAAAAAATATGTATCTCTTTTATTTATTCTATTTTTTGGGTGTTATTTCACTGGCTAGAACTTCCAGAAGAATGTTGAATGAGAGTGGTGAGATGCATACATCCTTGCCTTGTTCCCGATCTTAGAGGGGAAGCATTCAGTCTTTCACAATTAAATAAAATATTAACTGTAAGTTTTTGTAAGTACTGTTTACCAAGCTGAGGAAATTTCCTTCTATTTCTAGTTTTTTTGAGGGTTTTTTTTTTAAATCATGAATGAATGTTGGATTTTGCAGATGCTTTTTCTGCCTCAATATCTCTTCTTGGTGAACTGATCCTTTTATCATTATGTAATATCCCTCTTTGTTTCTAGTAATTTTCTTTGCTCTGGAGTCTAATGTTAATATAGTCAGTTCTGCTTTTTAAAAAGACATAATGTGTTGTACATATTTTTCCATTCTTTTACTTTTCTGTGGTTGTATTCGAAGTGAGTTTCTTGTAGATAGGATATGGTTTGATTAAATTTTTTAATCCACTTTGCTAATCTGTCTTTCAATTGGTGAACTTAAACTGTTTATATTTAAGGTAATTACTGATAGGTTAGGGCTTAAGTCTGCCATTTTATTATATTTACATAGTCATAAATATGTCAACACCGAATATTGCTTTAGCCCCAAACCATGTAATACCTATGCTGGGAAGGTGGAAGAGAAACTTTTGTGTGCAGAATGCTGGAAGAGGAGAGGTAGATCATTGTCTTCTGTAGTAGGAAGTCAACTCACAATAAATAAAATTGAAAATAAATAAGAAATATCAGTATAATGATAAAAGATGTAAATAATTTAAGGGAATAGTTAAAAGGGTTGAATATGGGGCGTCCATGGTGGCACAGTGGTTAAGAATCCACCTGCCAATGCAGGGGACACTGTTTCAAGCCCTGGTCCGGGAAGATCCCACATGCTGTGGAGCAACTAAGCCCGTGCCCAACAACTCCTGAGCCTGTGTACCACAACTACTGAGGACCACGTGCATAGAACCCATGCTCCACAAGAGAAGCCACCACAATGAGAAGCCTGCACACCGCAATGAAGAGCAGCCCCCGCTCGCCTCAACTAGAGAAAGCCCGTGCGCAGCAACAAAGACCCAATGAAGCCAAAAATAAATAAATAAATTAATTAATTTTTTAAAAAAAGAGTTGAATGTGGTTGCCTCTGGGGAATGAGGATCAGGGATGGGAAGGGGTAGAGCAAGAAATTTCTTTCTTAAAAAGCTTTGTAGTAAGTACCATTTGACTTTTAGAACTTTATATCTATATTGCTTGATAAAAATATAATTAGTAAATCTAAATTTAAGAAATACTCAAGTCTTTCTTAGTGCAGTTTTCATCAACCCTAGCTGCCCACTGGAGTTGCCCAGGGGAACTTTTTAAAAATATGAATTTTCAGGCCCCAACCTACACCAATTAATTGGGTCTGGGGTTCAGGCATCAATATTCAAAAATTATTTCCCAGGTTATTTGAATGTGTATCTAGGGTTGAGGATGGCTGGTTTAGAACATATATTAACAGTAGACCTTTGGTAAAATGTTAGCGGCAGTGAGAAAGGTAAAACACGAAGCTCTTACCATCTTCAAGTCAACCCATTTATTGGAGATTGTTAGATCATACACTTTTGGGAAACCTTGCTTGAGAGAAATCAAACACAAGCTTGTAGATGGTGAATCAAACACATATTTGTAGATGGTGAAGCAGAGAGAGCTAAAGGGCATTAGAACTGCAATTTGGGGCCTCTGGGTTTAATTCATGTGATTAAAACTAAACAGAGGCTATGACAATTACATTTTCTCAGTCCATAGAGGAAAGCAGAAGAGAAGGAAAGAAGAAAACATAATTCCTAAATTTAGGGTATTTTATAGTCCTTACAATATGACCTGATATAGGTTATTGTACAAAGTGGCCCATGATACATTCTCAACTCATCTATTTGGGCCTCCATCTCCTTTTGGCAGTCATAATTAATGGACTAAGATACCAAGATAGAAGACATTGAAGCTGTGTCTGCAGATGAATATGGGACAATGACAAGAAACACGGAGAAGGTCCATTTTGTACAGGTGTCCAGAAGGATGTACATTCAGGAAGGCTTCAAAAGTTAAAAGATATGCTTCACTCATCACAAGAGGTAACTAGAAAATGTGCCCCTAAAGGGAATTATAGGATTTTTAAAAACTGTACAATTTATTAGGCTTTTTTTTAGTATATTCACAAAGTTGTACTACCATCACTACTACCTAATTGTAGAACATTTTCATCCTCCTCTAAAGAAACCCAGTACCCATTAACAGTTATTTCCCCTTCTCCCCTCCTCCCAGGCCCTAGCAATCACTAATCTATTTTCTGTCTCTATGGATTTGCTTATTTTGGTCATTTCATATAAATGGAATCATAAAATATGTAGTCCTTTGTGCCTGGCTTCTTTCACTTTACATAATGTTTTCAAGGTTCACCCATGTTGTGCCATGTATTAGTACTTCATTCTTTATTATGGCTGAATAATATAATTATATATGACATTCTGTTTATCCATTCATCAGCTGATAGATATTTATGCTATTTCAACTTTTTTTTTAGTGATTAATTGAAACTCATTTATTGGTTCTGAGGAAAAAATGTGATATTTTTCTCCATTTAAATAATCATTTTTGTTTCTGCTATGGTTTTTGTTACAGATGTATTTTTTAAAAAATATCTTTATTGGAGTATAATTGCTTTACATTGTTGTGTTAGTTGCTGCCGTATAACAAAGTGAATCAGCTATATGTATACATCTATCCCCATATCCCCTCCCTCTTGCGTCTCCCTCCCACCCTCCCTATCCCACCCCTCTAGCTGGTCACAAAGCACCAAGCTGATCTCCCTGTGCTATGCAATTGCTTCCCACTAGCTATCTATTTTACATTTGGTAGTGTATATATGTCCATGCCACTCTCTCACTTCGTCTCAGCTTACCCTTCCCCCTCCCTGTGTCTTCAAGTCCATTCTCTATGTCTGCGTCTTTATTCCTGTCCTGACCCTAGGTTCTTCAGAACCGTTTTTCTTTTTTTTATAGATTCCATATATGTGTTAGCATATGGTATTTGTTTTTCTCTTTCTGACTTACCTCACTCTGTATGACAGACTCTAGGTCCATCCACCTCACTACAAATAACTCAATTTCATTTCTTTTTATGGCTGAGTAATATTCCATTCTATATATGTGCCACATCTTCTTTATCCATACATCTGTCGATGGACACTTAGGTTGCTTCCATGACCTGGCTATTGTAAATAGTGCTGCAATGAACATTGTGGTACATGACTCTTTTTGAATTATGGTTTTCTCAGGGTATATGCCCAGTAGTGGGATTGCTGGGTCGTATGGTAGTTCTATTTTTAGTTTTTAAGGAACCTCCATACTGTTCTCGATAGTGGCTGTATCAATTTACATTCCCACCAACAGTGCAACAGGGTTTCCTTTTCTCCACACCCTCTCTAGCATTTATTGTTTGTAGATTTTTTTTTTTTTTTTTTTGCCGTATGAGGGCCTCTCACTGTTGTGGCCTCTCCCATTGCGGAGCACAGGCTCCGGATGCGCAGGCCCAGCGGCCATGGCTCACGGGCCTAGCCGCTCCGCGGCATGTGGGATCCTCCCGGACCAGGGCACGAACCCGTGTCCCCTGCATCGGCAGGCGGACTCTCAACCACTGCGCCACCAGGGAAGCCCCTGTTTGTAGATTTTTTGATGATGGCCACTCTGATCATGTGTGAGGTGATACCTCATTGTAGTTTTGATTTGCATTTCTCTAATGATTAGTGATGTTGAACATCCTTTCATGTGTTTGTTGGCAATCTGTATATCTTCTTTGGAGAAATATCTATTTAGGTCTTCTGCCCATTTTTGGATTGAGTTGTTTGTTTTTTGATATTGAGCTGCATGAGCTGCTTGTAAATTTTGGAGATTAATCCTCTGTCAGTTGCATCATTTGCAAATATTTTTCTCCCATTTTGAGGGTTGTCTTTTCGTCTTGTTTATGGTTTCCTATGCTGTGTAAAAGCTTTTAAGTTTCATTAAGTCATTTCTGTTTTTATTTCCATTTCTCTAGGAGGTGGGTCAAAAAGGATCTTGCTGTGATTTATGTCATAGAGTGTTCTGCCTATGTTTTCCTATAAGAGTTTTATAGTGCCTGGCCTTACATTTAGGTCTTTAATCCATTTTTAGTTTATTTTTGTGTATGGTGTTAGGGAGTGTTCTAATTTCATTCTTTTACATGTAGCTGTCCAGTTTTCCCAGCACCACTTATTGAAGAGACTGTCTTTTCTCCAGTGTGTATTCTTGCCTCCTATATCAAAGATAAGGTGACCATATGTGCGTGGGTTTATCTCTGGGCTTTCTACCCTATTCCATTGATCTATATTCCTGTTTTTGTGCCAGTACCATTCTACCTTGATTACTTTAGCTTTGCGGTATAGTCTGAAGTCAGGGAGCCTGATTCCTCCAGCTCCGTTTTTCTTTCTTAAGATTGCTTTGGCTATTTGGGGTCTTTTGTGTTTCCATACAAACTGTGAAATATTCTGTTCTAGTTCTGTGAAAAATGCCATTGGTAGTTTGATAGGAATTGCATTGAATCTGTAGATTGCTTTGGGTAGTAGAGTCATCTTCACAATGTTGATTCTTCCAATCCAAGAACATGGTATATCTGTCCATCTGTTTGTATCATCTTTAATTTCTTGCATCAGTGTCTTATAGTTTTCTGCATACAGGTCTTTTGTCTCCTTAGATAGGTTTATTCCTGGGTATTTTATTCTTTTTGTTGCAGTGGTAAATGTGAGTGCTTCCTTAATTTCTCTTTCATATTTTTCGCAGTGTATAAGATTGCAAGAGATTTCTGTGCATTAATTTTGTAGTGTATAGGAATGCAAAAGATTAGTGTGTAGGAATGCAAGAGATTTCTGTGCATTAATTTTGTATCCTGCTACTTTACCAAATTCATTGATTAGCTCTAGTAGTTTTCTGGTACCATCTGTAGGATTCTCTATGTATAGTATCATGTCATCTGCAAACAGGGACAGCTTTACTTCTTTTCCGATTCGGAGTCCTTTTATTTCTTTTTCTTCTCTGATTGCTGTGGCTAAAACTTCCAAAACTGTGTTGAATAAGAGTGGTGAGAGTGGGCAACCTTGTCTTGTTCCTGATCTTAGAGGAAATGGTTTCAGTTTTTCACCATTGAGGATGATGTTGGCTGTGTGTTTGTCATATATGGCCTTTATTATGTTGAGGTAAGTTCCCTCTACGTCTACTTTCTGGACAGTTTTTATCATAAATGGGTGTTGAATTTTGTCAAAAGCTTTTTCTGCATCTATTGAGGTGATCATATGGTTTTTCTCCTTCAATTTGTTAATATGGTGTATTTGCGTATATTGAAGAATCCTTGCATTCCTGGGATAAACCCCACTTGATCATGGTATATGATCCTTTTAATCTGCTGCTGGATTCTGTTTGCTAGTATTTTGTTGAGGATTTTTGCATGTATGTTCATCAGTGATATTGGCCTGTAGTTTTCTTTTTTTGTAACATCTTTATCTGGTTTTGGTATCAGGTTGGGGGTGGCCTCCTAGAATGAGTTTGGTAGTGTTCCTCCCTCTGCTATACTTTGGAAGAGTTTGAGAAGGATAGGTGTTAGCTCTTCTCTAAATGTTTGATAGAATTTGCCTGTGGATCCATGTGGTCCTGGGCTTTTGTTTGTTGGAAGATTTTAATCACAGTTTCAATTTCAGTGCTTGTGATTGTTCTGTTTATATTTTCTATTTCTTCCTGGTTCAGTCTCAGAAGGTTGTGCTTTTTGAAGAAGTGGTCCATTTCTTTCAGGTTGTCCATTTTATTGGCATATAGTTGCTTGTAGTAATCTCTCATGATCCTTTGTATTTCTGCAGTGTCAGTTGTTACTTCTCCTTTTTCATTTCTAATTCTGTTGATTTGAGTCTTCTCCCTTTTCTTCTTGATAAGGTTAACTAATGGTTTATCAATTTTGTTTATCTTCTCAAAGAACCAGCCTTTAGTTTTATTGATCTTTGCTATTGTTTCCTTCATTTCTTTTTCATTTATTTCTGATCTGATCTTTATGATTTCTTTCCTTCTGCTAACTTTGGGGTTTTTTTGTTCTTCTTTCTCTAATTGCTTTAGGTGTAAGGTTAGGTTGTTTATTTGAGGCTTTTCTTGTTTCTTGAGGTAGGATTGTATCGCTATAAACTTCCCTCTTAGAACTGCTTTTGCTGCATCCCATAGGTTTTGGGTCATGGTGTTTTCATTGTAATTTGCTTCTAGGTACTTTTTGATATCCTCTTTGATTTCTTCAGTGATCTCTTGGTTATTTAGTAATGTACATTTAGCCTCCATCTGTTTGTATTTTTTACAGATATTTTCCTATAATTGATATCTAGTCTCACAGTGTTCTGGTCAGAAAAGATACTTGATACAGTTTCAACTTTCTTATATTTATGAAGGTTTGATTTCTGACCCAAGATATGCTCTATCCTGGAGAATGTTCCATGAGCACTTGAGAAGAAAGTGTATTCTCTTGTTTTTGGATGGAATGTCCTATAAATATCAATTAAATCCATCTTGTTTAATGTGTCATTTAAAGCTTGTGTTTCCTTATTTATTTTCATTTTGGTTGATCTGTCCATTGGTGAAAGTGGGGTGTTAAAGTCCCCTACTATGAATGTGTTACTGTCAATTTCCCCTTTTATGGCTGTTAGTATTTGCCTTATGTATTGAGGTGCTCCTGTGTTGGGTGCATAAATATTTACAATTGTTATATCTTCTTCTTGGATCCAACCCCTGATCATTATGTAGTGTCCTTCTTTGTCTCTTCTAATAGTCTTTATTTTAAAGTCTATTTTGTGTGATATGACAATTGCTACTCCAGCTTTCTTTTGATTTCCATTTGCATGGAATATCTTTTTCCATCCCCTCACCTTCAGTCTGTATGTGTCCCTAGGTCTGAAGTGGGTCTCTTGTAGACAGCATATATATGGGTCTTGTTTTTGTATCCATTCATCCAGTCTACGTCTTTTGGTTGGAGCATTTAATCCATTTACATTTAAGGTAGTTATCGATATGTATGTCCCTATTACCATTTTCTTCATTGGTTTGGGTTTGTTATTGTAGATCTTTTCCTTCTCTTGTGTTTCCTGCCTAGAGAAGTTCCTTTAGCATTTGTTGTAAAGTTGGTTTGGTGGTACTGAATTCTCTTAGCTTTTGCCCGTCTGTAAAGGTTTTAATTTCTTCGTCAAATCTGAATGAGATCTTTGCTGTGTAGAGTAATCTTGGTTGTAGATTTTTCTCTTTCATCACTTTGAGTATGTCCTGCCACTCCCTTCTGGCTTGCAGAGTTTCTGCTGAAGTTCAGCTGTCAACCTTATGGGGATTCCCTTGTATGTTATTTGTTGCTTTTCCCTTGCTGATTTTAATATCTTTTCTTTATATTTAAATTTTTTTATTTTTTAACATCTTTATTGGAGTATAATTGCTTTACAATGGTGTGTTAGTTTCTGCTTTATAACAAAGTGAATCAGTCATATATATTCATATGTTCCTCTATCTCTTCTCTCTTGTGTCTCCCTCCCTCCCAACTTCCCTATCCCACCCCTCTAGGTGGTCACAAAGCACGGAGCTGATGTCCCTGTGCTATGCAGCTGCTTCCCACTAGCTATCTATTTTATGTTTGGTAGTGTATATATGTCCATGCCACTCTCTCACTTTGTCACAGCTTTCCCTTCCCCTCCCCATATCCTCAAGTCCATTCTCTAGTAGGTCTGTGTCTTTATTTCCATCTTGCCCCTAGGTTCTTCATGATCATTTTTTCCCTTAGATTCCACATATATGTGCTAGCATACGGTATTTGTTTTTCTCTTTCTGACTTACTTCACTCTGTATGACAGATTCTAGGTCCATCCACCTCACTACAAATAACTCAATTTTGTTTCTTTTTATGGCTGAGTAATATTCCATTGTATATATGTGCCACATCTTCTTTATCCATTCATCCAATGATGGTCACTTAGGTTGCTTCCATGTCCTGGCTATTGTAAATAGAGCTGCAATGAACATTTTGGTACATGTCTCTTTTTGAATTATGGTTTTCTTAGGGTATATGCCCAGTAGTGGGATTGCTGGGTCATATGGTATTTCTATTTTTAGTTTTTTAAGGAACCTCCATACTGTTCTCCATAGTAACTGTATCAATTTACATTCTCACCAACAGTGCAAGAGGGCTCCCTTTTCTCCACACCCTCTCCAGCATTTACTGTTTGTAGATTTTTTGATGATGGCCATTCTGACCGCTGTGAGATGATGTCTCATTGTAGTTTTGTTTTGCATTTCTGTAATGATTAATGATGTTGAGAATTCTTTCATGTGTTTGTTGGCAATCTGTATATCTTCTTTGGAGAAATGTCTGTTTAGGTCTTTTGCCCATTTTTGGGTTTTTTATTCTGTTTTTTTTCCCTTTTTTCCAGTTTATTGAAGTATGATTCACAAAACTACATATATTTCGATTGTAAAAATTGAAAGTTTCATTAAGATTTCCAAAATGATGATTTAATACAGATAGACATTGTGAATGATTACCACAATCAAGGTAATTAACTGTCACCTCACATAGTTTCTATTTGTGTGTTTCTGGGTGTTGAGAACACAAGCAGGTCTCTCATACTAGATAGCAAAAAAACAATACAGCATTATTAACTATAGTCAACATGATACATATTTGATACCTAGAACTTTGTCATCTTTTAACTGAAAGTTTGTACCCTGCACCAATATCTCCTCACTTTCTCCACCATCTACTCCTTACAACTACAGTTCTAATTTATGGTGTTATGAGCTTGATTTACTTAGATTCCACATATATGTGAGATCATACATTGTCTTTCATTGTCTGGTGTATTTCTATAAGCATAATGTCCTCCAGGTCCATTTACATTTTCACCAACAGCAAGGTTTCCTTCTTTTAATGGCTGAATAATATTCCATTGTCTATATATACACTACATTTTCTTTATCCATTCATTTGTCAAAGGACACTTGGTTGTTTTCCTTTTTTTTTTCACCTCCCTCATTACCAAGTATTATTTTTTTCACACACACACACTGTATTTTATTTTTACAAGGGATAAATAAACTGACACCAAGCATTGTAAATGGATGACCACAACAAAAGCAACAATGATTGCAGTTACCAAACATGAAACACACTCATACTATGTCATAATATTGACATTCAGTCCAGTAATCCTCCACTGTAACAGCTCCTTTACTTTGCAGTGAAAATTGATTTGTATATTTTTTGCCTCTGAGTCCTTGTGGGATTTTTTTTATTCAAACAGAAAGTCACATAAATTATAATCATCCTCATCAGTTCACTCAGTCCCATGTAATTAATTATTTTTATCTTGATCTTTTGTTAGCACTTTTATGAATTCATCAGTTTTCCATTAGAGTTCTGAAAATGCTTATTCATTCAGTTCAGCAGTATAGTCAGTTACCAGAAACCTGTACTTGTCAGAGTCTTTTCCATGAATTCCTTGAAGATGAAACCCTTTTATAGGAACATTTTTGCAAAAGCATCAGAGTACACCCAGAACTGTCTGTTAATGACAAAAGACTTAAAAATGACCACGGTTAAAGATTTGATGAAAGTTCATAATAATGCAATTGATGAGGAAATTTAGTTATTTCTGAGATATACATCTTAAAGTAATAACTAGAATTATGACTTATAACATTATAACAGAACATATAAAATTTTTAGAAATTTCATGTAATGTCTGAAACATTTATATTAACATATTTCCATACAAATAACCCCCCAAAAGTTTAGTATTAGTTGTTTTTTTTTTATACTGCAGGTTCTTATTAGTCATCAATTTTATACACATCAGTGTATACATGTCAATCCCAGTCACCCAATTCATCACACCCCAACCCCCACCACCCCTCCGCTTTCCCTGGTTGGTGTCCATACGTTTGTTCTCTACATCTGTGTCTCAACATCTGCCCTGCAAACCGGTTCATCTGTACCATTTTTCTGGGTTCCACATACATGAGTTAATATATGATATTTGTTTTTCTCTTTCTGACTTACTTCACTCTGTATGACAGTCTTTAGATCCATCCACGTCTCAACAAATGACTCAATTTCATTCTTTTTGTGGCTGAGTAATATTCCATTGTATATATGTATCACTTCTTCTTTATCCATTCGTCTGTCGATGGGCATTTAGGTTGCTTCCATGACCTGGCTAGTGTAAATAGTGCTGCAATGAACATTGGGGTGCATGTGTCTTTTTGAATTATGGTTTTCTCTGGGTATATGCCCAGGAGTGGGATTGCTGCATCATATGGTAATTCTATTTTTAGTTTTTTAAAAAACTTCCATACTGTTCTCCATAATGGCTGTATCAATTTACATTCCCACCAACAGCGCAAGAGGGTTCCCTTTTCTCCACACCCTCTCCAGCATTTGTTGTTTGTAGATTTTCTGATGATGCCCATTCTAACTGGTGTGAGGTGATACCTCATTGAAGTTTTGATTTGCATTTCTCTAATAATTAGTGATGTTGAGCAGCTTTTCATGTGCTTCTTGGCCATCTGTATGTCTTCTCTGGATAAACGTCTATTTAGGTCTTCTGCCCATTTTTGGATTGGGTTGTTTGTTTCTTTAATATTGAGGTGCATGAGCTGTTTATATATTTTGGAGATTAATCCTTTGTCCATTGATTCGTTTGCAAATATTTTCTCCCATTCTGAGGGTTGTCTTTTCATCTTGTTTATGGTTTCCTTTGCTGTGCAAAAGCTTTGAAGTTTCATTAGGTCCCATTTGTTTATTTTTCTTTTTATTTCCATTTCTCTAGGAGGTGGATCAAAAAAGATCTTGCTGTGATTTATGTCAGAGTGTTCTTCCAATGTTTTCCTCTAAGAGTTTTATAGTGTCCGGTCTTACATCTTCTAGAGAATTTTTAATTTCATTTATTGTGTTGTTCATCATTGTTTGTTTGCTCTTTAGTTCTTCTAGGTCCTTGTTAAACATTTCCTGTATTTTCTCCATTCTATATCCAAGATTTTGGATCATCTTTACTATCATTATTCTGAATTCTTTTTCAGGTAGACTGCCTATTTCCTCTTCATTTGTTAGGTCTGGTGGGTTTTTACCTTGCTCCTTCATCTACTGCATATTTCTCTGTCTTCTCATTTTGCTTAACTTACTGTGTTTGGGGTCTCCTTTTCACAGGCTGCAGGTTTGTAGTTCCTGTTGTCTTTGGTGTCTGCCCCCAGTGGGTAAGGTTGGTTCAGTGGCTTGTGTAGGCTTCCTGGTGGAGGGGACTGGTGCCTGTGTTCTGGTGGATGAAGCTGGGTCTTGTCTTTCTGGTGGGCAGGACTGTGCCCGGTGGTGTGTTTTGGGGTGTCTGTGAAGTTATTATGATTTTAGGCAACCTCACTGCTAATGGATGGGGTTATGTTCCTGTCTAGCTAGTTGTTTGGCATGGGGTATCCAGCACTGGAGCTTGCTGGTCATTGAGGGGAGCTGGGTCTTAGCATTGAGATGGAGATCTCTGGCAGAGCTCTCGCCAATTGATATTACATGGGGCTGGGATGTCTCTGGTGGTCCAATGTCCTAAACTCAGCTCTCCCATGTCAGAGGCTCAGGCCTGACACCCGGCCGGAACACCAAGACCCTGTGAGCCACACGGCTGGAGTGCCTTCACAGTTGGAGAAGCTGGCCTGCAGTGGCTCTCCTTCTGTGCTGCACATTAGAATCACCTGCTTCTTCCTTGTTTTGTCTCACAGGCAGTGTTACACAGAGGAAAACAGTAGCCTTGAAAATAGTCACGTCTCTGAGATGGCTTTTTTTTTTCCTTTGTGCTTAGTCGGGTTTCACTTGTTCACAGGGGGCCATGTGCAGGCCTTGCACCTGACTCTTCCGACCAGAGTTCCTAGTGCGGAATGGCTGCCACCAGCACCTCAGCTCAGGCAGGCTGTGTGCAGAAGTGGGGCAAAGGACACTGCATCCCTATTTCCACTTTTTGGCTATTGTGAATAATGCTGCTGTGAACACTTGTGTACAATTTTTTGTGTGGATATATATTTTCATTTCTCTTGGGTGTATCTCTAGGAGTGGAATCCTGGATCATATGATAATTCTATGTTTAAACTTTTGAGGAACTGCTAAACTGTTTTCTACTGCAGCTGCATCATTCTACATTCTCACCAGCAATGTATGAGCATTCCCGTTTCTCTGCCTCTTCATTAACACTTGTTATTATCTGTCTTTTTAATTCTAGCCATCCTAGTAGGTATGAAGTGCTTTCTCATTGTGGTTTTGATTTGCATTTTCCCTGATGACTAAGGATGTTGGGCATCTCTTCATGTGCTTGTTGGTCATTGGTACTAATTCTTTGCAGAACTGTCTATTCAGTTCCTTTGCCAAATTACCACCTCTGTTGCAACTTACTGGGCAGGCCAAACCACGACCTCTGCAGCAATTGGCCCTAAACCATCAGGATTTTATCAATTACTACCAGCTTTAACTCAGGACCAACCAGAGAAAGCAAAATCTGTTCCCCAAACCAATCACATAAGATGCCCTGCTTCTTATTAGTGCACCTTCAGCTTCCCCTGTCAACAGCCTCCAATCAGGCCTGAGAGACTAAATATACAAAAGGACAATGGTCAGACCATATTTAAAAATAGAATTTTGACCTACAACCTGCCGCAACCTGCCCAGGGGAAGTCAACCCTTTATCTACAATAACCAGCCCAGGAAGCCAGCCTGCTGTAAGTCAGACTTGTAGGAAGCCAGATTGCTATCTCTAGTGACAGCCCAGGAAGCTAAACTTCTGTAACAATCAGCCCCAAATGGCAAGGACTTGATTAATAATTGACAGCTTCCCTAATTTTCGTCCCTGCTTCCAATTTAGGACCAATAGTAGAAAGCCAAATAGGTAGCCCTAACCAATCACATAGGTTGCCCAGCTCCTAGTTAGCCTGTCTCTAGCTTCCTCACACCACCAGCCTCCAATCAGGGCACACCCAAAGCCTTTCCCTTTTTCCACTGTAAAGCTTTCCTATTGCTCTGCTGGCCTTTGAGTCTCTGCCAAAATGAAAGTAACAGTGTCTGACTCCCTTGCTATAGCAAGCTCAGAATAAATAGCCTTTGCTCTTCTCATTTGGTTGATCTTCATTTATTTCCACAAGGCATACCTGAAATCTTTCCTTTTATCACTATAAAGCTTTCCCACTCCCCTGCCTGCCTTTGAGTCTCTGCCAAGCACAAGTGATGATGGCTGACTCCCTTGCTATAGCAAGCTCTGAATAAATAGCCTCTTTTTTTCTCATTTGGGTTTTCTTTATTTCCGCAGTAGGGTTTCCAGATAAAATATAGGATTCCCAGTTCAATTTGAATTTCAGATAAACAACAAACAACTTTTAAGCATAACTATGTCCCAAATATTGCAAAATTGTGATTTGCTAATCTGGAACCCTAAGCATATGTAAAAATGTAAGTCCATAGAGACTCAGAAAGTGGTATCAGATACTGGCATTCTCAAAATAAGGCTGCTAAATAATTCTGCTCAGCTGAGCCCTCTGGTTTGTTAAGTGTCAATTAAATGACTTTTGTGTTTTCTGTTTTGTTTTGTTGTGTTTCTGTACCAGACCAGAGTTTATTCTCCAATCAATACATGCTTTGATTTGCCTTTATCAAGCTGAGGGACTTTCAAATTATTGTCTGGGTTTTAGCCCCAGACAATACAAAGCATTTCATTCTAAAAGCCCTTTTCTCCGTGTGTGTTAATTACAGTTGTTTCAACGGTCTCTGCTGCCAGTTTCCTCTGCTCTTCAATCTGAGTAATATTAATTCAGTCACCCAGGTCCCTGGAGATTCATGTAGGCTTCATTGCTGATTTATTTTTGTCCTGGCCAGATGGCTCCAGGTTCCTATGACTGCACAGGAGTCTTTTGGATTATCCTGTTTATCTTTCCCAAGAGCCCAAGGTAAGTGTCGATCTTCATGAACCACATTTGTCAGCAAGATAAGTCATTTATCACCACTGATGCTTGAACACCATAACCAAAGTTGTTAGATTTAAACTCCATGGCAAAAGCTGGAAGAGGATTGTTGGTTTGTTTTTCGATGCAGCCAGTGGAAGGGAAGCAGCTGGAAGGACTCAGCAGAGAGGAAGGGGACCCTACGGGGGCTCCAAAGTCCCCTCACTGAGCCTTTCTTCACCTTTGAAAGAGATAAGCAGACTATCTTTAATGAAACTAATAAACATGCAAAGGAAGATGTGATGTTTAAAGAAACAATAAATCAAAACTGACAAATGCAATATTTCACTGCAAGATTGAGGAATTCAATTCATCCAAGGGGAACACGGCTTTTGTTTAAAAAGAATCCTCAAATGTTCCTATACAGTGAAAGTTCTTATCTCAGCCCAAGCTAGAGCTGAATATGCTTTGGTTACTGTAGGTTTTGAAACCTTGAAAAACATTCAGGAAGCCACCCAACACAGAGGTTTGTGGCATTTGGACTTACATGTGCACCAGAACACATACAATCCAGAAATTATGAATTACCATTGTCAGGGGTTTCAGTCACCAAAAAGGTTTATTGTTCAAAATGCCATAAGGACTCACAATTAACGCATATTGTCAGATTGTTGGTTCTCATTCATAGATCAGTTCCTCTGATGGCCTACTTTTGCAATGCAGAATCCAAATGGACTCTAAAAGTAGGGGGAGATACTTGGCTTTTATCTTGGAGAACCCAAATCAAAAATTTCTGACTTTTGGGGTCTAGCTAGCCTATGTCAATGATAAAAATGTTGCCTGCCATATCAGTAAACAAAGGATGTTGCGGCCATCAAGCCACTACAGCTACCCTGGACAGTGAGCCTGGAGGGAACTCAGGATGGAGACAAACAGGCTGCTCTGCCCGTTGCCAAGCCCTCAGTCACTGCAGCCACTGCCCAACAATGCACTCTGAGGAGACTCAGGATGAGAAAGTACAGGATCCTGGCCCCAGAGAGCTGAGGTGCATATCGAAGGAATTATCTCAGTGAGCCCAGCCTCTTGCATCTCCCCATACATAGAAAAACACTAAATTCTTGAACTTGAGATGTCTGGTTTTCTTTGATTAACAGTAATCTTTTAAAGTTCCAACTACCTGGTCTTTGTTGCAAAAACTCCTATATGTCTGGCTCCTCCCTTACCCCTTCAGAGCTGTCCCTCAGAGCTATCTGAGAGGCTGTTTCCCGGGGTTAAGTCCTCAGTTTTGTCCGCCAAATAAAACTTAATTCTCACCTTTTAGGTTGTGCTTTTTTTTTTTTAATCGACACCTAATTAGAGGCTTTTGTCTGCAAAAGCAATTGTAACACAATGCTGTCCATGAAGAGTGCTATATAAAGGTAAAAAATGTGTTGAATGGTGGGCGACTGAATCTGGCAATTCTTTCCCGATTCACCTTTGACCTTGAAAGCTGAGAATGACTGTGATAGGTAGATGAGTTCTGCATGTGTTTGGGAGGGTTCTGAGTCTGGGGAGGGAGTGATGGTACCTTCAGCATAAACAAAGGTAGAAGCCAGAAAAAGCAGGGAATGTTTTTGAAACTGGGAGCACAGTGGTGTTTTGCAACATGGTTGTAGGAGGGGAGTGTGAGAGAATGAAGCATAGAAAGGCAATATTAACAATAGATAACCAAAATCACAATGCTAACAACTACTATATATTGCCTGCTTTATACTGGCATTTTGCTAAGTGCTATTCACCTGTTATCACGTTTAAAGCACAGAACTCTCTGAAGTATGTATTGTTATTTCTATTTTACAGTTGAGGAAACTGAGGCACAGCGAATTTATATAACTGAAGGTTTTCACGCATGCTTGTATTAAGTACCCTCACCTTCCTTTGCCTTTCACAGTTTATTCAAATTGTTAAAGTCCACCATGGCCACGTTCATGAACTATTGGTTCATGTGTGTATTTTATCTCCTCAACTCATCTTCTGTTTCTTTAAAGGAAGCGATCTTGTCTGTCCTTTTATTTTTTTTAACAACTTTATTGGGGTATAATTGCTTTACAATGGTGTGTTAGTTTCTGCTTTATAACAAAGTGAATCAGTTATACATATACATATGTTCCCATATCTCTTCCCTCTTGCGTCTCCCTCCCTCCCACCCTCCCTATCCCACCCCTCCAGGCTGTCACAAAGCACCGAGCCGATATCCCCGTGCCATGCGGCTGCTTCCCACTAGCTATCTACCTTACGTTTGTTAGTGTGTATATGTCCATGACTCTCTCTCGCCCTGTCACAGCTCACCCTTCCCCCTCCCCATATCCTCAAGTCCATTCTCCAGTAGGTCTGTGTCTTTATTCCTGTCTTACCCCTATGTTCTTCATGACACTTTTTTTCTTCTTAAATTCCATATATATGTGTTAGCATACGGTATTTGTCTTTTTCTTTCTGACTTACTTCACTCTGTATGACAGACTCTAAGTCTATCCACCTCATTACAAATAGCTCAATTTCGTTTCTTTTTATGGCTGAGTAAATTCCATTGTATATATGTGCCACATCTTCTTTATCCATTCATCCAATGATGGGCACTTAGGTTGTTTCCATCTCCGGGCTATCGTAAATAGAGATGCAGTGAACATTTTGGTGCATGACTCTTTTTGAATTTTGGTTTTCTCAGGGTATATGCCCAGTAGTGGGATTGCTGGGTCATATGGTAGTTCTATTTGTAGTTTTTTAAGGAACCTCCGTACTGTTCTCCATAGTGGCTGAACCAATTCACATTCCCACCAGCAGTGCAAGAGTGTTGCCTTTTCTCCACACCCTCTCCAGCATTTATTGTTTCTAGATTTTTTGATGATGGCCATTCTGACTGGTGTGAGATGATATCTCATTGTAGTTTTGATTTGCATTTCTCTAATGATTAATGATGTTGAGCATTCTTTCATGTGTTTGTTGGCAGTCTGTATATCTTCTTTGGAGAAATGTCTATTTAGGTCTTCTGCCCATTTTTGGATTGGGTTGTTTGTTTTTTTGTTATTGAGCTGCATGAGCTGCTTGTAAATTTTGGAGATTAATCCTTTGTCAGTTGCTTCATTTGCAAATATTTTCTCCCATTCTCAGGGTTTTCTTTTGGTCTTGTTTATGGTTTCCTTTGCTGTGCAAAAGCTTTGAAGTTTCATTAGGTCCCATTTGTTTTTTTTGTTTGTTTTTATTTCCATTTCTCTAGGAGGTGGGTCAGAAAGGATCTTGCTGTGATTTATGTCATAGAGTGTTCTGCCTATGTTTTCCTCAAAGAGTTTGATAGTTTCTGGCCTTACATTTAGGTCTTTAATCCATTTTGAGCTTATTTTTGTGTATGGTGTTAGGGAGTGATCTAATCTCATACTTTTACATGTATCTGTCCAGTTTTCCCAGCACCACTTATTGAAGAGGGTGTCCTTTCTTCACTGTACATTCCTGCCACCTTTGTCAAAGATAAGGTGTCCATATGTGAGTGGATTTATCTCTGGGCTTTCTATCCTGTTCCATTGATCTATCTTTCTGTTTTTGTGCCAGTACCATACTGTCTTGATTATTGTAGCTTTGTAGTATAGTCTGAAGTCAGGGAGCCTGATTCCTCCAGCTCCTTTTTTCGTTCTCAAGATTGCTTTGGCTATTCGGGGTCTTTTGTGTTTCCATACAAATTGTGAAATTTTTTGTTCTAGTTCTGTGAAAAATGCCAGTGGTAGTTTGATAGGGATTGCATTGAATCTATAGATTGCTTTGGGTAGTAGAGTCATTTTCACAATGTTGATTCTTCCAATCCAAGAACATGGTATATCTCTCCATCTATTTGTATCATCTTTAATTTCTTTCATCAGTGTCTTATAATTTTCTGCATACAGGTCTTTTGTCTCCTTCGGTAGGTTTATTCCTAGATATTTTATTCTTTTTGTTGCAATGGTAAATGGGAGTGTTTTCTTGATTTCAGTTTCAGATTTTTCATCATTAGTATATGGGAATGCCAGAGATTTCTGTGCATTAATTTTGTATCCTGCTACTTTACCAAATTCATACATTAGCTCTAGTAGTTTTCTGGTAGCATGTTTAGGATTCTCTATGTATAGTATCATGTCATCTGCAAACAATGACAGCTTTACTTCTTCTTTTCCAATTTGGATTCCTTTTATTTCCTTTTCTTCTCTGATTGCTGTGGCTAAAACTTCCAAAACTATGTTGAATAAGAGTGGTGAGAGTGGGCAACCTTGTCTTGTTCCTGATCTTAGTGGAAATGCTTTCAGTTTTTCACCATTGAGGATGATGTTGGCTGTGGGCTTGTCATATATGGCCTTTATTATGTTGAGGAAAGTTCCCTCTATGCCTACTTTCTGCAGGGTATTTATCATAAATGGGTGTTGAATTTTGTCGAAAGCTTTCTCTGCATCTATTGAGATGATCATATGGTTTTTCTCCTTCAATTTGTTAATATGGTTTATCACATTGATAGATTTGCGTATATTGAAGAATTCTTGCATTCCTGGAATAAACCCCACTTGATCATGGTGTATGATCCTTTTAATGTGCTGTTGGATTCTGTTTGCTAATATTTTGTTGAGGATTTTTGCATCTATGTTCATCAGTGATATTGGCCTGTAGTTTTCTTTCTTTGTGACATCCTTGTCTGGTTTTGGTATCAAGGCGATGGTGGCCTCGTAGAATGAATTTGGGTGTGTTCCTCCCTCTGCTATATTTTGGAAAAGTTTGAGAAGGATAGGTGTTAGCTCTTCTCTAAATGTTTGATAGAATTCGCCTGTGAAGCCATCTGGTCCTGGGCTTTTCTTTGTTGGAAGATTTTTAATCACAGTTTCAATTTCAGTGCTTGTGATTGGTCTGTTCATATTTTCTATTTCTTCCTGATTCAGTCTTGGCAGGTTGTGCATTTCTAAGAATTTGTCCATTTCTTTCAGGTTGTCCATTTTATTGGCATAGAGTTGCTTGTAATAATCTCTCATGATCTTTTTTATTTCTGCAGTGTCAGTTGTTACTTCTCCTTTTTCATTTCTAATTCTATTGATTTGAGTCTTCTCCCTTTTTTTCTTGATGAGTCTGGCTAGTGGTTTATCTATTTTGTTTATCTTCTCAAAGAACCAGCTTTTAGTTTTATTGATCTTTGCTATCATTTCCTTCATTTCTTTTACATTTATTTCTGATCTGATTTTATGATTTCTTTCCTTCTGCTAACTTTGTGGTATTTTTGTTCTTCTTTCTCTAATTGCTTGAGGTGCAAGGTTAGGTTGTTTATTCGAGATGTTTCCTGCTTCTTAAGGTGGGCTTGTATTGCTATAAACTTCCCACTTAGAACTGCTTTTGCTGAATCCCATAGGCTTTGGGTCGTTGTGTCTCCATTGTCATTTGTTTCTAGATATTTTTTAATTTCCTCTTTGATTTCTTCAGTGATCACTTCATTATTAAGTAGTGTATTGTTTAGCCTCCATGTGTTTGTATTTTTTACAGATCTTTTCCTGTAATTGATATCTAGTCTCATGGCATTGTGGTTGGAAAAGATACTTGATACAATTTCAATTTTCTTAAATTTACCAAGGCTTGATTTGTGACCCAAGATATGCTCTCTCCTGGAGAATATTCCATGAGCACTTGAGAAAAATGTGTATTCTGTTGTTTTTGAATGGAGTGTCCTATAAATATCAATTAAGTCCATCTTGTTTAATGTATCATTTAAAGCTTGTGTTTCCTTATTTATTTTCATTTTGGATGATCTGTCCATGGGTGAAAGTGGGGTGTTAAAGTCCCCTACTATGAATGTGTTACTGTCGATTTCCCCTTTTATGGCTGTTAGTATTTGCCTTATGTATTGAGGTGCTCCTATGTTGGGTGCATAAATATTGACAATTGTTATATCTTCTTCTTGGATTGATCCCATGATAATTATGTAGTGTCCTTCTTTGTCTCTTCTAATAGTCTTTATTTTAAAGTCTATTTTGTCTGATATCAGAATTGCTACTCCAGCTTTCTTTTGGTTTCCATTTGCATGGAATATCTTTTTCCATCCCCTTACTTTCAGTCTGTATGTGTGTCTAGGTCTGAAGTGGGTCTCTTGTAGACAGCATATGTAAGGGTCTTGTTTTTGTATCCATTCAGCCAATCTGTGTCTTTTGGTGAGAGCATTTAGTCCATTTACATTTAAGGTAATTATCGATATGTATGTTCCTATTCCCATTTTCTAAATTGTTTTGGGTTCGTTATTATAGGTCTTTTCCTTCTCTTGTGTTTCTTGTCTAGAGAAGTTCCTTTAGCATTTGTTGTAAAGCTGGTTTGGTGGTGCTGAACTCTCTCAGCTTTTGCTTGTCTGTAAAGGTTTTAATTTCTCCATCAAATCTGAATGAGATCCTTGCTGGGTAGAGTAGTCTTGGTTGCAGGTTCTTCTCCTTCATCACTTTCAGTATGTCCTGCCACTCCCTTCTGGCTTGTAGGGTTTCTGCTGAGAGATCAGCTGTTAAACCTTATGGGGATTCCCTTGTGTGTAATTTGTTGTTTTTCCCTTGCTGCTTTTAATATGCTTTCTTTGTATTTAATTTTTGACAGTTTGATTAATATGTGTCTTGGCATATTTCTATTTGGATTTATCCTGTATGGGACTCTTTGTGCTTCCTGGACTTGATTAACTATTTCCTTTCCCATATTAGGGAAGTTTTCAACTATAATCTCTTCAAATATTTTCTCAGTCCCTTTCTTTTTCTCTTCTTCTTCTGGAATCCCTATAATTCGAATGTTGGTGTGTTTAATGTTGTCCCAGAGGTCTCTGAGACTGTCCTCAGTTCTTTTCATTCTTTTTTCTTTATTCTGCTCTGCAGTGGTTATTTCCACTATTTTATCTTCCAGGTCACTTATCCGTTCTTCTGCCTCAGTTATTCTGCTATTGATCCCATCTAGAGTACTTTTAATTTCATTTATTGTGTTGTTCATTGTTGCTTGTTTCATCTTTATTTCTTCTAGGTCCTTGTTAACTGTTTCTTGCATTTTGTCCATTCTATTTCCAAGATTTCGGATCATCCTTACTATCATTATTCTGAATTCTTTTTAAGGTAGACTGCCTATTTCCTCTTCATTTGTCAGGTCTGTTGCATTTTTATCTTGCTCCTTTATGTGCTGTGTGTTTTTCTGTCTTCTCATTTTGCTTATCTTACTGTGTTTGGGGTCTCCTTTTTGCAGGCTGCAGGTTCGTAGTTCCCGCTGTTTTTGATGTCTGTCTCCAGTGGCTAAGGTTGGTCAGTGGGTTGTGTAGGCTTCCTGGTGGAGGTGACTAGTGCCTGTGTTCTGGTGGATGAGGCTGGATCTTGTGTTTCTGGTGGGCAGGTCCATGTCTGGTGGTGTGTTTTGGGGTGTCTGTGGACTTATTATTATTTTAGGCAGCCTCTCTGCTAATGGGTGGGGTTGTGTTCCTGTTTTGCTAGTTGTTTGGCATAGGTTGTCCAGCACTGTAGCTTGCTGGTCGTTGAGTGAAGCTGGGTGCTGGCATTGAGATGGAGATCTCTGTGAGATTTTCGCCGTTTGATATTATGTGGAGCTGGGAGGTCTCTTGTTGATCAATGTCCTGAAGTTGGCTCTCCTACCTCAGAGGCAGAGTCCTGACTCCTGGCTGGAGCACCAAGAGCCTTTCATCTACACGGCTCAGTATAAAAGGGAGAAAAAGTAGAGAGAATTAGTAGAAGTATGAAGAAAGAAAGAAAGAAAGAAAGGAGGGAAGGAAGGAAGGAAGAAAGAAAGAAAGAAAGAAGCAAAGAAGGAAAGAAGGCAAGAAGGAAAGAAAGGAGGGAGGGAGGGAGGAAGGAAAGAAGGAGGGAAAGAAGGAAAAAAGACAGAAAGAAAGAAGATACAGTAAAATAAAATAAAGTATAATAAAGTTATTGAATGAAAAAATAGTTATTTAGAAAAAAAGAAAGGGACGGATAGAACCTTAGGACAAATGTTGGAAGCAAAGCTGTACAGACAAAATCTTACACAGAAGCATACATATACACCCTCACAAAAAGAGGTAAAGGGGAAAAAATCATAAATCTTGCTCTCAGAGACCACCTCCTCAATTTGGGATGATTCGTTGTCTAAAGGAGGGAAGGAAGGAAAGAAAGAAAGAAAGAACGAAGGTAAAGTATAATAAAGTTATTAAAATTAATTATTAAGAAAAAAATTAAAAAAAAAAACATGGACGGATAGAACCCTAGGACAAATGGTGGAAGCAAAACTATACAGACAAGATCTCACACAGAAGCATACACATACACACTCACAAAAAGAGGAAAAGGGGAAAAAATCATAGATCTTGCTCTCGAAGCCCACCTCCTCAATTTGGGATGACTCGTTGTCTATTCATGTATTCCACAGATGCAGGGTACATCAAGTTGATTGTGGAGCTTTAATCCGCTGCTTCTGAGGCTGCTGGGAGAGATTTCCCTTTCTCTTCTTTGCTCTCACAGCTCACAGGGGCTCAGCTTTGGATTTGGCCCCGCCTCTGCGTGTAGGTCGCTGGAGGGCGTCTGTTTTTTGCTCAGACAGGATGGGGTTAAAGGAGCCGCTGATTCGGGGGCTCTGGCGCACTCAGGCGGGGGGGTGGGGGAGAGGGAGGGGCACTGCGTGCGGGGTGGGCCTGCGGTGGCAGAGGCCGGTGTGACGTTGCACCAGCCTGAGGCCCGCTGTGCGTTCTCCCGGGGAAGTTGTCCCTGGATCCCGGGAACCTGGCAGTGGCAGGCTGCACAGGCTCCGCGGACGAGGGGTGTGGATAGTGACCTGTGCTCGCACACAGGCCCTTTGGTGGCGGCAGCAGCAGCCTTAGCGTCTCCCGCCCGTCCCTGGGGTCCGCGCTTTTAGCCGCGGCTCGCGCCCGTCTCTGGAGTTGCTTTAAGCAGCGCTCTTAAACCCCTCTCCTCGCGCACCAGGAAACAAAGAGAGAAGAAGAAGTCTCTTGCCTCTTTGGCAGGTGCAGACTTTTCCCCGGACTCCCTCCCGGCTAGCTGTGGTGCACTAACCCCTTCAGGCTATGTTCAAGCCGCCAACTCCAGTCCTCTCCCTGCGCTCCGACCGAAACCGAAACCCGAGCCTCCGCTCGCAGCCCCGCCCGCCCCGGCGGGTGAGCAGACAAGCCTCTCGGGCTGGTGAGTGCCGGTCGGCACCGATCCTCCATGCGGGTATCTCTCCGCTTTGCCCTCCGCACCCCTGTTGCTGTGCTCTCCTCCGCGGCCCCGAAGCTCCCCCCTCCGCCTCCTGCAGTCACCGCCCGCGAAGGGGCTTCCTAGTGTGTGGAAACTTTTCCTCCTTCACAGCTCCCTCCCACTGGTGCAGGTGCCGTCCCTATTCTTTTGTCTCTGTTTTTTCTTTTTTTCTTTTGCCCTACCCAGGTACGTGGGGGAGTTTCCTGCCTTTTGGGAGGTCTGAGGTCTTCTGCCAGCCTTCAGCAGGTGTTCTGTAGGAGTTGTTCCACGTGCAGATGTATTTCTGGTGTATCTGTGGGGAGGAAGGTGATCTCCGCGTCTTACTCCTCCGCCATCTTCAAGGTCCCCCCTTGTCTGTCCTTTTGTATCTTCCCCAGAACAGGTAGCTTAACACACATGATGGTTCGTTAATTGATTAGGATTCCATCAAGAATTTCGCTGAAGCGCCTTCCTATCTGTCATGCTTGTTGACCGCCTTCATCATCAACTTCATCTGGGAAGGCAGCTTTTCTGCATATGTGCCAGATACAGTGCTGGGCACTGGCACTTAGTAATTTCACTTAATTTTCTCTGGGTGTGTTCTGTACATTCCCATTTTACAAGATGAGGAAACCGAGGCTCATAGAAGTTAGGTAACATATGTCAAAGAAGAACCCATAGACACTGTTATTATCATACTTATTTACTTGAACACAAAAAAACCCCCAATAGATTGACTTTATCTAACAAAGAATTTATCTACAAGAAAGATGAGAGAGGAAAGAAGGAAAAACCACAGCTGTAATTGGAAATGGTAAACTTTGTTTTCCTCTTGTTGAGTGAGCTGGCCACCAGCAAAGGGCCAAGTGGGGTGTTCTGCCCTTGGGCAGCAGACTGGGTCCTCAAAAAAAGCAGTTTGGTTGTTTATGGATTCCCCAGAAGACCTTGGGAGTTTAACTCTGAGCAGTGTGTGGCAGGCTATGTCTATACATCTTTCACTGTCTTCAGTTAGCACCTCCATCTCAGCTCGTGCATCAGCAACTTTCCCAGGATTTCTCAATGAGCCCTCTCAGTCATTCAGCAACCAAGCTGAGTTGACCATGAGGGCTGCAGGTTCCTTCTGATGCTGATCATGAGTTAACTGTTGCTTTGGGATCATGGTTGTGCAACAACATTTTAAGAACCTGGATGTTAGACAGTGGAGGGGGGCAAAAAGCCTAAGGATGATGACAAGAAGAAGAAATATTGGAATCCACTTCATGTCCCATGTCTTAGTTTGCCTAAGTCCAACCAAGAGTGCAATTCACAAGGATTAATTTGGTCAATATTAGGTAAGCAAGTGGCTTTTGAAATAATGGATTGATTTTTCCATGTCTTCTGAGGTATTTATTCAGGTACAACAAGATGTATTACCCATTGCCCAGACTCCACCTTGGCTGGTGAGCAAACAAAACTTCTATCTGATAAATTTATGCTGGGCTGTTGTACTTCTAATGCTTGAGCTATTTCTTTTGCTATTTGAGCCAGAGTCTAATATAGATTATGGATAACATGATCTAGTTCAGGAACTCCTAGACAGACTATAAATCCTTGTACAAATCAGTGAAATAGTGTCTTAGATACCTCTTGATAAGATAAAATGTCACAATGTTAATAAAATGAGAGCACTGGGAAGTTCTGTTTTGAATGCTTGGAAAGGCTGAATGAGTATAACCAAAGTGTACGGCATATTTTAATGTGACAAGCATAGGAGATCCATTTGATTACATGAAAAGAAAATCCCAGGGGTGCACATTGAAAAGGCACAGCTCTGTTGTTTATGGTGTCATTGACATCAGCTTGCACATACCCCTGGGTGCATATTATAGGGGAGCAAATTTTTTTTAAAATTTATTTTATTTATTTATTTTTGGCTGCGCTGGGTCTTCGCTGTTGTGTGCGGGCTTTCTCTGGTTGCTGTGCACGGGGTCTGCTCTTCCTTGCGGTGCACGGGCTTCTCATTGCAGAAGTTTTCTTGTTGTGGAGCACGGGCTCTAGGCCCGTGGGCTTCAATTGTTGTGTCATGCAGGCTCAGTAGTTGTGGCGCATGGGCTTAGTTGCTCCGTGGCATGTGGGATCTTCCTGGACCAGGGATTGAACCCATGTTCCCTGCATTGGCAGGCAGATTCTTAACCACTGTGCCACCAGGGAAGTCCCCTCTGAGGATTTTGAAGTGATGAGTGTATTATCATTAGAGCTAATGGTTAGACTTTAAGTCAGAGGAGATTAAACTCTTCTGAAAATTGGGATGATTTGGATTTTAAAAGATTTTGCCAAAATTTTATGGGTTAAGTGGACAAGGAAGTTTTTGCTTTATTGGGCGTACCTTACATAGCTGCTTAAGTATTTCACCTGTAAAGTGTCACTAGAGAGTAATAATATACTATCCAGGTGGGAAAACCAAAATTTATCTATTCTCTTTTTTGTTTTGGTTTTGCAGCACGGTATTAGCCTTTTCGCAAGGGAAAACTTCAACCCAAGCATAAAACTAACAAATCATGACTAAAGTGTTGTAAGAAAGGAAAAACTTTTCCTCTATCTTCTTAGTTCAGTACCAGGGTGGGGTGGGGAGGTGGCTTGTGAATTAAACTGACAAAAGACAGATTGGCAAGAGAAAAAAGTTTATTTCCATGTGCAATGTGCAGACAGGAGGGAATGCTGTGTGATAAGTCATTCAAAGGGGGTGGTTAGAATTGGGGGCTTATATGCTTTAGTAGGGAAAGGGCAGGGGTGGAGGAGAAAAGGCTGTTATGGGAAGAGCAAATAGGTTTCTTTAGGAAAGAGACAAATGGGTTTTTAGGAGAACAAATGGGAGATATGTTTGTGATGTTTGTTTATGTAGGTTTGAGTCAACTTTCTGTCTTCTTCATGGCTGAAACTTCCTGGGAGAGGGCATTTATGGTGGGTTTACTCTTGGTCTCTCTCCTGGGAGTAGACCCACCCTGAAGATGCAATTTATGGCAGCCTCGTTTCCAAAAGTTGCTGCTTTTAGATAGATAAGGGAATCTCTGAGAAGGCTTCTTTCTGCATCTGTTGATTCTCAGTTGCCTTCAGCTCCAAATAATCCTTATGTCAAAGGGGCATATTTTGGCATATCTTAATACCCTTCAGTATTATTCAGAATTTTGTGATTTGAGCAATTGAATGAAATCCATTTGGAAATGTTCAAATGGTTTTTGAGGCAGGGGTGCTTTATAGCTTTTCCTGGGTTATGATAATGACAGATAAGGCAAGATTTGGCCACCTGCCTTGAGTAAAATTTCCTCACCAATATTTTTGTAAAGTTTTAACAAATAATTTATTACCATTGTGAATAATTTCACAGAGAAAGCAGTAAGGGTCTGGAGATGGACTCTGGCAGCATTAAGCAGGCGTCTTGGCAATGCCGATGCCCAGTATATATTTGACAGTTTTTTTTTTCATGGAAAGGCATTTTATTTTAAATATAGCAGTGTGTACAGGTCATTTCCAAGCTCCCAATCTATCCCTTCCCTGCTCTGTTCCCCCCTGGTAACCATAAGTTCGTTCTCTAAATCTGTTTCTGTTTATATTTGACAGTTTTGAGATGGCCATTATTTCTTTTCTTCTGAGGGGGCCAATTTTCATATTTGAATAAACCTTTCAGGATTCATGAAATCAGATTCAGCAAGTGCCTTTAGAATACCTATGGTAGCAAAACCAGAAAGGACTGCTTGTTTTACATAATAGTCAGCTAGGAAATTCCCCTTTGCTTTAAAAGTACAGTAAGTCTCCTACATATGATCCTTCAAGTTGCAAACTTTCAAAGATGCAAACTTGGTTTCGCATGTCCAATCACGTAAGTTCGTTCACGTGTCTGGTGTACATTGTCACGCACATGCATCCTCTACAAGTGGTTGTGCTTTTGTGTACTTTACTGTACAGTACTGTATAGAGTACAGCAGTACTCTATATTTCAAACCCAGGATGTCCGGAAGCAAGCATAAAAGCAGTGGTGATGTGGCTAGTACAGTACTACCCAGACATCACTGGGTCCTTTTTTCAAGAGGGTGGATAGAATTGAATCCAGCAAGGAACCAGAACCTGTGCCATCAATGTCAGGTGTGAGTGAAATTGCAGCTTGCCTTCCGTCTCCTATTGCTGACGATCCTTCAGCTCTACCGTCTCCCACCTCCTCTCCCTCCTCCAGTCAGTATTTCTTCTTGCCTGTTCCCTCGATGCCAGCCCCTGGATGCCAGCTGTTGTACTGTGCTACTGTACTTTTCAAGGTTCTGTACTGTAAGATTAAAATTGTCTTCTTTGGGCTTCCCTGGTGGCACAGTGGTTGAGAGTCCGCCTACCGATGCAGGGAACACGGGTTCGTGCCCCGGTCTGGGAAGATCCCACATGCTGCGGAGCGGCTGGGCCTGTGAGCCATGGCCGCTGAGCCTGTGCGTCCGGAGCCTGTGCTCGGCAACGGGAGAGGCCACAACAGTGAGAGGCCCGCGTACCGCAAAAAACAAAAACAAAAATGTCTTCTTTATTTTTTTTGTGTGTTTTTCTTTTCTGTTTTTTTTTTTTTTTTTTGGCCGCGTTGGGTCTTTTGTTGCTGCGTGCAGGCTTTCACTAGTTGCAGCCAGCGGTGGCTTCTCCTGTTGTGGAGCATGGGCTCTAGGTGCACAGGCTCAGTAGTTGTGGCTCAGGGGCTTAGTTGCTCTGCAGCATGTGGGATCTTCCTGGATCAGGGCTCAAACCCATGTCCCCTGAATTGGCAGGCGGATTCTTAACCACTGCGCCACCAGGGAAGTCCTGTGTTTGTTTTTTATGTATAATTTTTGTGAAAAGTATTATAAACCTATTACAATACAGTACTATATAGCCGATTGTGTTCATTGGGTATGAAGGCTAACTTTGTTGGACTTACGAACAAATTAGACTTACAAACACCCTCTCAGAACAGACCTCGTCCTCATGTAGGGGACTTACTGTATTATCTTTTTTTAAAAATAAATTTATTTATTTATTTTTATTATTTATTTTTGGCTGCATTGGGTCTTTGTTGCTGCGTGCGGGCTTTCTCTAGTTGCCGCAAACGAGGGCTACTCTTCGTTGCGGTGCGCAGGCTTCTCATTGCAGGGGCTTCTCATTGCAGTGGCTTCTCTTGTTGCGGAGCATAGGCTCTAGATGCGTGGGCTTCAGTAGTTGTGGCACGCAGGCTCAGCAGTTGTAGCTCGTGGGCTCTAGAGCTCAGACTCAGTAGTTGTGGTGAACAGGCTTAGTTGCTCTGCGGCATGTGGGATCTTCCTGGAACAGGGATCAAACCCATGTCCCCCTGCATTGGCAGGCAGATTCTTAACCACTGTGCCACCAGGGAAGTCCCTACTGTATTATCTTTAGAAGTTTATTATCTGTATTTATCTGTATTTATTATCTGTATTATTATCCCTACTGTATTATCTTTTATAACTGATACTTCAGTTGGATGTTGTATTGTCTCCAACAAATGATTACATTTCTTCCACTTTATATGGAGTGGCTGAAGAAGTTAGAAAACCTCTTTGTTTCCATAATGTACTAAAATCATGAACATCTTCAAAGATATATCTATTAGTACAGATGTGTACTCTTAAATCTTTAGCAAAATGACATGCTTGTGATGTAGCTGTCATTCAGCTATTTGAGTGGAGTGAGCTGTAGGCAAAGGAGCAACTTCAATAGCAGAATATTCAGAAGTTATAACGTAGCCAGCACAAAATATGCCCTGTTTATTCTTAAGATATGAGCCATCAACAAACATCATATCAGGGTTGTCTAGGGCAGTGGTTCTCCACCTTTAGTTTGCCTCGGAATCATCTGGAGGACTTAGTAAACCACGGGTTGGTGGGCGCCACTCCTGGAGTTTCTGATTCAGAAGATCTGGAGTGGGCCCCAAAATTGCATTTCTAAATAGTACCAGATGATACTGGGGACCACACTTTGAGAACCACTGCTGTAAAGGACCATTAGTGAGGTCAGGATGAAGAAGACGTCGAGTTTAAATGGTTGCTAGACAGTCATGAGATTCAGTCATTCTGCAGAGGAAGTAGGACACCAGCATTTAGATTAGAGCAACATTGAACAGTTTTGCGTGAAGCAGACCTTAGAAGAATTTCATAGGAGGCAATGTGACTAGCTGCGAAATGTTGAGTGTTGTTCTGAAGTGGTAAGGCTTCTACCCCTAGGGAATCCTTAGGGTGAGGGAGAGGCTAAGGAGATGTCTGCTGTAGCTTCCAGCAGTCTAGCTGATGCTCTACACCATGGAAACAAGGCAGATGAGCCTTGACCACAGGGGCCAGAGATGTAAGTGATATTCTTATGATAGCCCCTGATTTTTGATGAAGTTTGCTTTCATGGGAAGAGCTTAGCACAGTTAGGAATGCCCAAAGTTAGGCTTGCTCAAGACTTGCTTAGGGGAAGAAAAGGCCTGCTGTTATCTTGAATCCCCAAAGCAGGAGCTCTGGGACATTGGCCTTATACAACTCATCAGTAGTTGAGGTCTAGCAATAGCTCCTGACTACAAGATATGTCTTCAGCAGTTGTCTTTTCTGAAGACCAGGGTTTCTTCTAGTATTCTAATTATTAGAGTCTAATAAAAGTGTATTAGCTGGTACTGATTCATGATAATATTAACCAAACAATAATATGGATGTATTTTCTATCTTTCAGTAATACCAAATCTATCTGATGAATGAATGGAAGAGATGCCATATATACAGATACTTCATATATATGAGGTATATTTTATTATACTTTGCCTTACATTTAGCAGAGGATATTATGCACAGTTCCAAACTCTTTTCTATAGACTTCTATTTTTTGAAATTGACCAGCAGTATAGTGGTTCATTTTATTTGATTTACTTCTTTTAAAAATCTCTTCCCTCAGTTCCACACAGCTGTACCTTACCCTTCTGTCATCATGCCTGTTTCTAACAACCCACTTTTAGGTCATTGCTTCTAATCTGCTGTAGGAAGGAATTAGACAAACAAGCTCGTTAGTAAGTGTTGTGTGTGGGGAAGAATTCCAAGACCGAACGAGGGCCCAGGGCAATGAAACAGTTCAGCTTTAGAGCATGGGCCTTTGTGGATGTGGCTGTCAGACCAACATCCCTGGAGGCCATCTCTGTGAATGTAAATTCTACCAGAGTCTTGTACAAGGTCCTTGTCTGGGTATATCAAAGAAACACATGACTCTCTGGATTCTTGGGAACTCAGTCTAATGTGGGATAGTAAATCCTCTTAAGAACAAGGCAACATATCACACATTCATCACATATGCAATGGTTCAGCACTGAAGGAACACATCATAAAGATTTCCTGGAAGAGATATGTATGGAATCAATTTTCCTTTGAAGAAATGACAACTAAGCTTTGGTGATATCAGGAAAGGTAAAATCACGACTCTTGTACAGATATAAAAATAAACACATGCTAAAGAATTAATTTTACTCCTATTAAACAGAACCAGAGCCTGATGGTAGTTAAAGCAGTAAAAACATACTTTATTCAGGAACTGTTGCATTAGGGGAAAAGAAACCTCAGTATAGATCTGGGCTCAATTGTGAATACATCAAAGACAGCTGTGGATTTATAGCCTAGGAGCAGAATGAGGGGGGTCAGTGGATGGAAAATTACTAAGAGGAAACATCAAGGAGATTTTTGCTAAACCGACCTAACGGGATTCTTGCTGGAGGCAGGCCAGGGCCATGAGATCTCAAGGGTGGGGGATTCGCTCTGTAATGACTTAGCAGGATTCTTGCTATAACGGGGCTATGCAAGCCCTTCAAGGATGCTGGGCCAACATCAAGGCCTAGCTGAGAAGATGGCTCAGGGAAGCCTGACCAAAGTTTGGTCAAGGAGAGTCTTTGTCACTTCTACAGTATGAGAGAACCAGGCAGATGTTATAACCCGTTCAAAGGAAAAGTCAAACCAGCATAGATTTATATGAAGTAAAAGACTGTTGAGATGAATTGCAAATGTCTCCCCAAATGGAAAAATCATGGTTTTTCCATTTTGGAGGAAGGGAGCTAATTAGAATTACTACCAAACAAGACAGAATTTACATATCTACCAGTTACATATAGCTTGCAAAGAATTGCAAAGTAGCTCAAAGGCAATGAACAGGGCTAGAATCACATAAGGAGAACCCTGGGCAGGCATGCTGTAAACGATGCAGAGTTTCTCATTGAAACACAAATATTTCTCTGCAAGGCTTCTGGCAAGGTGAATGGTGGGGTGAAAAGCAAAGAAGTTAAAGAATAGGAATGCAGGAAGGGTAAAGAAGTCACAAAATGTTAACTAACCCCTTTGGTTGGACTTGCAATATGATCAGCAGGAGGCACAATGATTTCTTTCCCTGGTTTGAAAGAGAAGGTTTGATTTCAGCCTCTCTAAATCTTTGTTAAAAAATGAGATATAGTTGATTTCCAATATTATATTCATTTCAGGTGTACCACATAGTGATTCGAAATTTTTATAGATTATACTCCATTTAAAGTTATTGTAAAATATTGGCTATATTTTCTGTGCTCTACAATATATCCTTGTAGCTTATTTATTTATACATAGTGATTTATACAGAGTCTCTAAATCTTTAATGCGTGGAGTTCCAGTGTGTGCATATTTGATCCTAATGGCTTGAGGATTCCTATCAGCTGATTCCAGCTGCTTCTAGTTCCTGTGGCTACAGACTGTTTCACTGGGTCTTCTCTGAAGTTGTTCATTATGAGGTTTGTTGAAAACTTTTGAAAGCTTGGAACTGAATGGGGGATGGAGAAAAACAGGAGATGAGAAATTTGATATATTTTATCTTTCTGTGTTGGCTTTTATTTTTAAAATAACTTTGTACTCCTTTTCAATTTTCCCCTCAGGACAGTTTTTCCTCTGCACACTCTTTTTCTTAATCATTTTAATGGCTACAACTTTGCTCTGGCGAATCAAAAGGAGTGGCCAGAGTTTCATGAACCACCTGCTGGAACTGAGGGACCAAGTTACCGAGGAGGGGTGGCCGCTAGGGGGGGATAATAAGGTGAGAAGAGGAATGTGGATACAGGTAAGCATGGTGGGAGGCAAGGGGGAGTGAGGGGAGACATAAAAGACAAGAGAGCTAGGAGAGCTCATCATGACAAATGGTTTAGCATGGAAGGTGCTTCTGCTGTTTTCTCAAACTCCATCAACTAAACTATTCAATACGCCAAGGTGCCAAATTATGGGGTAGCATGTCCTGATCCCCATCACAGTCAAGAAACTTCATTCCTCTTTTTATTAAGAAATATTTTTTATTAAAAATAATCTTTATATTTTCTTCTACTATAGAATCCCCACAGAAACCTTAGGCTTTATAGGATTTGAAGGGATATTTATGCACACTCATTGGGTCATTTTAAAAAAAGAGACATAATTGACATACAACAGTGTGTATGTTTAGGGTGTACAATGTATTGATTTGATACATTTATATATTGTAATGTGATTAACACCATAGCATCAGTTGACACCTCTCTCACATCAATAATTATCATTTCTTTTTTGTGATGAGAACATTTAAGATCAGTCTCCTAGCAATTTTTTAAAATAAATTTATTTATTCATTTATTTAATTTTTGGCTGCATTGGGTCTTCACTGCTGCATGCGGTTTTTCTCTAGTTGCGGCGAGCGGGGGCTACTCTTTGTTGCGGTGTGCAGGCTTCTCATTGTGGTGGCTTTTTATGGAGCACAGGCTCGAGGCTTGTGGGCTTCAGTAGTAGTGGCACATGGGCTTCTGTAGTTGTGGCTCGTGGGCTCTAGAGCACAAGCTCAGTAGTTGTGGCGCACGGGCTTAGTTGCTCCGTGGCATGTGGGATCTTCCCGGACCAGGGCTCAAACTCCTGTCCCCTGCATTGGCAGGCGGATTCTTAACCACTGCACCACCAGGGAAGCCCTGTCCTAGCAACTTGAAGTATATAATACAGTATTGTTGACTATAATCACTATGGCTGTACATTAGACCTCCAGAATTTATTCATCTCCTAGTTACAACTTTGTACCCTTTGACCAACTTCTCCCCAGTTCCCCCACCTCCCAGCCCCTGGTAACCACCATTCTACTCTCTGTTTCTACAAGTTTGGCTTTTTTAGAGTCCACATATAAGTGAAATCATACAGTATATGTCTTTCTCTGTCTGACTTATTTCACTTAGCATAATATCCTCAAGGTCCATCCATGTTGTTGCAAATGGCAAGATCTCCTTCATTATTATGACTGAATAATATTCCATTATATTGAAGGGGAGCAGAATATGCCACCCCAGAATGTGCCATGTTGTGGATTATTTTGAGCTGAAGGTGATCAAGACCCAGCAGACTCAAGAATGTCTTTTGCCTCTCTCTTAACTGCCTAAAAGGATTTAGATAGGAGATCTGGTCCAAAAAGAGAGCTATTATCAGAGATAAGTTTTTATCTGAAAGACTTACCCGCATGGCAGGGCAAACATCTGCTCTTCTTATCATCCTGTGAATTGCCCTCCTCCCCTTTGAAGTCCCTTTGAGTGCCTATCCCATTCCTTAGCTCAGGATGGCATATAAGCCTCAATTGCCTGTCTGCCTTTGGACCTCATTTTTTGTGGGGCTCCTGTATGTATGAGATTAAATTTGCTTTTTCCCTGTTAATCTGTCTTATGTCCAATTTAACTATTAGACCAGTCAAAGAAACTAGAAGGGTAGGAGGAAAAATTTTTTTCCATCCTGACAGTATATATATCACATTTTTATCCATTCATCTATTGATGGGCAGTTAGGTTGTTTCCATATATTGGCTATTGTGAATGATGCAATAAACATGGCAGTGTAGCTGTCTTTTTGATATCCTATTTTCATTTCCTTCAGGCACATACTCATGAGTGGGATTGCTAGATCTTAGAGTAGCTCTAATTTTAATTTTCTGAGGAACCTTCATACTATTTTCTATTGTGGAATGGTGGCCGTACCATCAACAGTGCACAAGAGTTCCCTTTTTGCCATATCCTCACCAATACTTGTTTTCTCTTGTCTTGTTAAGGGTAGCCATCCTAACAGGCACGAAGCAATATCTTATTGTGGTTTTGATTTGCATTTCCCTGATGATTAGATGTTGAGCATCTTCTCATATACCTATTGGCTATCTCGATGACTTCCTTGGAAAAATGTCTATTCTGTTCTTCTGCCCATTTTAATTAAAAAAATTTTTTTTCTTCTGCCCATTTTTAAATTGGATTTTTTTTGTTATTGAGTTGTGTGAGTTCTTTATATATTTTGGATATTATCCCTTATCAGATATATGGCTTGCAAATATTTTCTCCTATTCCATAGTTTTCCTGGGTCATTTCTGGTTAGATGACATTTCTCCTTTCTTTTTTGTGAGTAGAGCAGGAAGCAACATGGACCTAAGATATAAAGCCAGAGGCTCAAATGCTACATTTGTGTCTCCAGCTCCATTTAGACCATGGTCACAGAGTGCCCTTGGAGTTCAGATGACACCTGATAAATACTGTGGTCAGCTTTAGTTTGAGCTCAGAAGTGACAAAGACTCTTTCCGTAATCAAACTTTAGCAGGCTCCTCTGAGACCTCTTTTCAACTAGGCCTTGTCCTTGGGCCCTGTCTTCTGCCTACCTTGTCCAGTTGTAGCAAAAATCCTACCAAATCAGTTTAAAGAGAATCCCCTCATCCTTGATATCTGATCACCCTGGCTTGCCTTCAGTAAGAATCCTGTAGAGTTGGTTTAGCAAGAATCCTCCTACCCTTGATGTCTCCTCTTAGTAGTTTTCCATTCACTGACCCCTCATTCTGCCCATTGCTATAAATCCCCACTTGTCCTCATTGTATTCAGAGTTGAGCCCTATCTCTCTTCCCTACTGTGAAAGTCTTGACACTTGATGGAGTCCAGAATAAGCCACTGTGGCATTAAAATTATTTTGAGAAGAAGGCAATTGAGATCCTGAAATCTCTTATCTGCCTAAAAGCAGAGCCTCCCCAAAGAACTAAATTGTTGTAAATCCTCTTTCCGGGGGCAACCAGGGAAGACTGACTCTTATCATCAGAGATGAGAAGCCTCCGCATCGCACATAAACAGATATTTTACAAAACTACCATATCTCCCATCTGTTCTTCTAAGGGCCCATTTATCTTTCCAAAAACTTATTTGTTTTCCCTTAAGTTCTCTTCTTCTCCTCCTTTTCCCTATTAAGATGGTACATAAACCCCAAATTCTAAATGCCTCCTTGAATCACATTTTTCTGTGAATTCCTGTAAATATGTACATGAATAAAAATCTGTCTTTTCTCTTGGTAATCTGTTGTAGGGGAGGGAAAATATCTGTTTCTTCTACCCATCCTAGGTTCATTGGCTGGGGTCCTGCAAATTAGACTGACAAAAGACAGATTAACAAGAGAAAATCAGACAGGTTTATTAATGCCTGCATTGTGCATATATGCATGGAAATAGTGCTGAGATACCCACACGAATAAAGGCTCCTCCCCACCTTTCAGGAGCTTCAGCTGTAGGGAAGACAGACCCACACCCACAAAGAAATTAATTTCATTACATTAAAGTCTAAATAAGAAAAAGATTTGTACAGGATTTTCAGCCAAGGTTCTTAAAGGAGGTGACACTTATGATCGACAGGTTAATAAAATAGAAAGGAAAGAACATTCTAGAAGGAAAGTCATAAAGTGTTGGAGGAAAGAAACAGCATCAGTTCTCCAAAGCCCTGGCTGATTCTACTTTGCCAAACCATGTATACATTTCAATTTTGGGGTGAACATGCAGAAGGTGATCTGTAGCTCTCAGAACCTTGGAGAAGAAAGAAAATTCTGCAAAGTTTGAGGGCTCTTGGATTTTAAATTCAGTGCCAAGCCAGTCTATCTGCAACATACTCGCTCTACTAGGAGAAGAAAAGCATCATGGCTAAGAAATGGAGCTAGAACTGCACCAGGCAGTTCTCAGGTGGAATAGTCACAGATGTGTCTGCTTTCACATCTACATGGTACATGACTCATTACTTCAGGGTGAGAGGCTACTGCACATAAGTGCAGCTGATAGTGAATCTGGACCTGCCCCAGCAGACTGTGTAGACAGTTACATTTTGGGGGATGATGTGGTATGCTTTGAGTGGAGTGAAGAAAGAAGAAAGGGAGGTATTTTGTTAATTGCTAAATATCCTGAATAGTCAATGTTTCTAGTCATTATTCTCTAATTTTCTTATTGATAAAATTTAATAATAGCCAACATATATGTATTATCACATTTATTATAAAAGACATCAGGAACAATAGTAACAATTTTTAAAAGGCATATTTGTTTTTATTTATTTATTTGCCCTTTTCCCTATTTCTTTTTTTTAATTCTATTTTTTTATTGAATTATAGTTGATTTACAATGTTGTGCCAATCTCTGCTGTATGGCAAAGTGACTCAGTTATACACATATAGACATTCTTTTTTATATTCTTTTCCATTATGGTTAATCCCAGGAGATTGGATATAGTTCCCTGTGGTATACAGTAGGACCTTGTCGTTTACCCATTCTAAATGTAACGGTTTGCATCTACCACCCCCAAACTCCCAGTTTATCCCTCTCCCTCCCTCCCATCCCCCTTGGCAACCACAAGTCTGTTCTCTATGTCTGTGAGTCTGTTTTGTAGAGAGGTTCATTTGTGTCATATTTTAGATTCCACATATAAGTAATATCATATGGTATTTGTCTTTCTCTTTCTGACTTACTTCACTTAGTATGATAATCTCTAGTTGCATCCATGTTGCTGCAAATGGCATTATTTCATTCATTTTTTTATGGCCGAGTAGTATTCCATTGTATATATATGTACCACATCTTCTATCCATTCATCTGTTGATGGACATTTAGGTTGTTTCCATGGTTTGGCTATTGTGAATAGTGCTGCTATGAACATAGGGGTGCATGTATCTTTTTGAATTATAGTTTTGCCTGGATATATGCCCAGGAGTGGGATTGCTAGATCATATGGTAGTTCTATTTTTAGTTTTCTGAGGAACCTCCATACTGTTTTCCATATTGGCTGTACCAACTTACATTCCCACCAACAGTGTATGAGGGTTCTAAAAGATGTATTTGTAAGCTCATGTTAATGATGTTACTCTCATTATTTTGCCACTGTTCAATATAGGAAGTTTCTTTCCTTTTTTTTTTTTCGCCATTAATGCACCCACATTTTATAGTATTACAGTATGAGGTTTTTGATTTATTTTTATAAATTTATTTATTTTTTGGCTGCGTTGGGTCTTCATTGCTGTGCACAGGCTTTCTCTAGTTGTGGCGAGTGGGGGCTACTCTTCGTGTGGTGCACAGGCTTCTCATTGCGGTGGCTTCTTTGTTGCAGAGCATGGGCTCTAGGTGTGTGGGCTTCAGTAGCTGTGGCACATGGGCTCAGTAGTTGTGGCTTGCAGGCTCTAGAGCGCAGATTCAGTAGTTGTGGTGCATGGGCTCAGTTGCTCCGCAGCATGTGGTATGTTCCCAGACCAGGGCTTGAACCCGTGTCCCCTGCATTGGCAGGCAGATTCTTAAACACTGCGCCACCAGGGAAGTCCTAGGAAGTTTCTTGATAAACTTTTCTTAAAAAAAAAAAAAGAAAGGAAAGAATATTCTAGAAGGAAAGTCATAAACAAAGACTTGGAGGAAATAAACAGCATGGTGTATAGGGAGAATTACGAAGAATCTAGTACAGCCACTAAAATAAATCACAGAGAAGGGAGTTCCTGGAAATGGTTGTGAAAGGTTTATCTGGCTATACTGTGGAGGAGAGATTTACGGGGGCCATGCTTGTTATCCTTCGTGTATTACCCTACACTCACTTTATGCTTTTTCTCTGCCTTGCTCTGTGCCCAAAAGATTAAGCCCTCACAGACTGCATCCCTTAGACTCTCTGAGTTCCAGTTATCTATAACTGCATAGCAAACCACCCCAAACCTAGTGACATAAAGTGATCACAATTATTTATTATCTCTCACACATCAGGGGTATGACTGGGCTTGGTTAGGCAGTTGTCAGTTGGGGATCTCTCATGTGGTTCCAGGCAGATGGCTGACTGTTTCTGGAGTCATCTTGAAGGCTTCCTCACTTACTTATCTGGTGGTTGTACTGGCTGCCAGCTGGGACCTCTGCAGGGGCACACATGGCCTATCTAGGTGGCTTGGGCTTCCCCATAGCATGGCTATGTCCCAAGGGTAAGCATTCTAAGAGAGAGAGCCAGGCAGAGGCTGTGTTGCCTTTTATGGCCTAGCTTTAGAAATTATGTGGCATTACTCCCACCACATTCTGTTTGCTAGAGGTGAGTCATTAAGTCCAGCCCATATTTAAGTGGAGGAAAATTAGATTTCACCCCTTGATGAGAGGACTGCAAAAGAATTTGAAGATTTTTTTTTAAACCACTATGTCCTCTGACTTCTGCTTGATTTTGGACAATGTATGTATGTGTGTGTGTGTGGGGGGGATGGGTGAGTGGGAAGAAGTGGGCACCAGCAGATCAGAGTGTGGTTAGAGAGAGAGAGTTTGTGGGTATTTATCTGTCCCCCACCACCCCTCCCTCCATGACTGGCTGTGGATCCGTCCGTGGTTGTGGTTCTCTACCTACAGCCACTGCTCCTGTCTGCTTGGCCCTTCTTCTACTACCTTGGTTCTCACTGGGTTCCAGAAACACCTCTTCCTCCCCTTGCCCTTTCACATCTAGGGATGGTAATGGCTTCTCCCTGTTGCTATTCCCCAGATGTCTCATCACCCTTAATTGGCTCCTTTTAAACTCTGCTAAAATCTCTGTGAGTGGCCCATTCATTCAAGTCTTTCTATTTAAACACTCTGAACAAACTATCTTTTTTATTGCCATGAAGCTGACTAAATCCAGGGGCCAAAATGGAGGTAGAGAGACTAGTTGGGAGGATGTTATAACAGTACAAGTGAGAGATGATAAAGGCCTGAGAGTAATGGAAGGACTCTAGATGGACTATTAAGGTAAATTTTTTAGAACTTTGTGACAGATTATAGATTATAGGGACTAGGTAGTATAAATCAAATCTATAAGGGGTCAATGTCAAGAGGAGAAGATAGAAGACTAGGACAGATCAGGCAGTTACCAGAGGTCAATGTTTTGGAGGTCACAGGGCAGAGATGATGACCCCAGGAGCCAGAGATGCCCACATAAGCACTGATCCTAAGCCAGAGGTATTTGACTCAGTCTCGTCGTCTTGTTAGAAGAAATATAAGAATTAAATGAACTAAAGTCATACAAAAAGCTCTACAATATCGTAAAGCACTATATATGTGTGAAATGCAATGGAAGTCAATGTTACGATTAAAATAATTATTGTAATTCTTTCTGGGTATTTGTATATCTAGATTAATAAATCTTGATCATTTACAGAAGGGAATTTGAACTTGATTGAGGAAGTGATAGAAATAGTATTCCCCCATGGTTCTTTTGTTTAAACTGGAGAGATTCTCTAATTTACAATCCCCTCTTTCCCAGAATGCTCATTTTTTAGTATCTGTGTCTACTCATTGTCATTACATACTGTTCTTTGCCTTTAAGGAAGGGAACAAAAACAAAAACACAGATGATGCTCCACAATCGTGTTAGTGTCTTTGCAATTTCTAAATCTCATTCAGTGGGGTGGATGCTGCCTCTGAGTGACAGTAAATAAGCCACTTGACAGGGTACTAAGGAGGAGCTATAGGTTGGTCCAAAGTGAACTACCAAGCAGATAATGCAGAGATGAATAATCCAGTTAAAATGCTCAATCCTTATATTTTTAATCATGGTAAAATATATATAACATAAAATTTACTATCTCAACTAGTTTTAAGTGTACAGTTAAGTACAGTACTTCCCTCTTAGAACTGCTTTTGCTGCATCCCATAGGTTTTGGGTCGGTGTGTCTCCATTGTCATTTGTTTCTAGGTATTTTTTTATTTCCTCTTTGATTTCTTCAGTGATCACTTCATTATTAAGTAGTGTATTGTTTAGCCTCCATGTGTTTGTATTTTTTACAGATTTTCCCCTGTAACTGATATCTAATCTCATAGCATTGTGGTCGGAAAAGATACTTGATACGATTTCAATTTTGTTAAATTTACCAAGGCTTGATTTGTGACCCAAGATATGATCTATGCTGGAGAATGTTCCATGAGCCCTTGAGAAGAAAGTGTTTTCTGTTGATTTTGGATGGAATGTCCTATAAATATCCATTAAGTCCATCTTGTTTAATGTATCACTTAAAGCTTGTGTTTCCTTATTTATTTTCATTTTGCGTCACCTGTCCACTGGTGAAAGTGGGGTGCTAAAGTCCCCTACTATGATTGTGTTACTGTTGATTTCCCGTTTTATGGCTGTTAGCATTTGCCTTATGTATTGAGGTGCTCCTATGTTGGGTGCATAAATATTTACAATTGTTATATCTTCTTCTTGGATTGATCCCTTGATCATTATGTAGTGTTCTTCTTTGTCTCTTGTAATAGTCTATATTTTAAAGTCTATTTTGTCTGATATGAGCATTGCTACTCCAGCTTTCTTTTGATTTCCATTTGCATGGAATATCTTTTTCCATCCCCTCGCTTTCAGTCTGTATGTGTCCTTAGGTCTGAAGTGGGTCTCATGTAGACAGCATATATATGGGTCTTGTTTTTGTATCCACTCAGCCAGACTATGTATTTTGGTTGGAGCATTTAATCCATTTACATTTAAGGTAATTATTGATATGTACGTTCCTATTACCATTTTCTTAATTGTTTTGGGTTTGTTTTTGTAGGTCTTTTCCTTCTCTTGTGTTTCTTGCCTAGAGAAGTTCCTTTAGCATTTGTTGTAAAGCTGGTTTGGTGGCGCTGAATTCTCTTAGCTTTTGCTTGTCTGTAAAGGTTTTAATTTCTCCATCAAATCTGAATGAGATCCTTGCTGGGTAGAGTAATCTTGGTTGTAGGTTTTTCTCCTTCATCACTTTAAATATGTCCTGCCACCCCCTTCTGGCTTGCAGAGTTTCTGCTGAAAGATCAGCTGTTAACCTTATGGGGATTCCCTTATGTGTTATTTGTTGTTTTTCCCTTGCTGCTTTTAATATGTTTTCTTTGTATTTAATTTTTGGTAGTTTGATTAATATGTGTCTTGGCATGTTTCTCCTTGGATTTATCCTCTATGGGACTCTCTGTGCTTCCTGGACTTGATTGACTATTTCCTTTCCTATATTAGGGAAGTATTCAACTATAATCTCTTCAAACAACTATAATCTCTTCAAATATTTTCTCAGTCCCTTTCTTTTTCTCTTCTTCTTCTGGGACCCCTATAATTCGAATGTTGGTGCATTTAATGTTGTCCCAGAGGTCTCTGAGACTGTCCTCAATTCTTTTCATTCTTTTTTCTTTATTCTGCTGTGTGGTAGTTATTTCCACTATTTTATCTTCCAGGTCACTTAACCATTCTTCTGCCTCAGTTATTCTGCTATCGATCCCTTCTAAAGTATTTTTAATTTCATTTATTGTGTTGTTCATCGTTGCTTGTTTCATCTTTAGTTCTTCTAGGTCCTTGTTAAATGTTTATTGCGTTTTCTCTATTCTATTTCCAAGATTTTGGATCATCTTTACTATCATTACTCTGAATTCTTTTTCAGGTAGACTGACTATTTCCTCTTCGTTTGTTTGATCTGGTTGGTTTTTACCTTGCTCCTTCATCTGCTGTGTATTTTTCTGTCTTCTTATTTTGCTTAACTTACTATGTTTGGGGTCTCCCTTTCACAGGCTGCAGGTTCATAGTTCCCATTGATTTTGGTGTCTGCCCCCGGTGGATAAGGTTGGTTCAGTGGCTTGTGTAGGCTTCCTGGTGGAGGGGACTGGTGCCTGTGTTCTGGTGGCTGAGGCTGGATCTTGTCTTTCTGGTGGGTAGGACTGTGTCTGGTGGTGTGTTTTGGGGTGTCTGTGAAATTATGATTTAGGCAGCCTCTCTGCTAATGGGTGGGGTTGTGTTCCTGTCTTGCTAGTTTTCTGGCATGGGGTGTCCAGCACTGGAGCTTGCTGGTCTTTGAGTGGAGCTGGGTCTTAGCATTGAGATGGAGATCTCTGGGAAAGCTCTCACCAATTGATATTATGTGGGGCTGGGAGGTCTCTGGTGGTCCAATGTCCTGAACTTGGCTCTCCCACCTCAGAGGCTCAGGCCTGACACCCAGCCAGAACACCAAGACCCTGTCAGCCACATGGCTCCAAACTCTGGAACTCCATACTCCAGAGGCCCTCCTTTGAATGTTCTGCCTCTCCCCTTCTGCACAGGTCCTCTGGAGTGCCAAGTTTTAAGTATTTAGTGTGCTCTGGTTAGGCTGTGAGTTCTGTGATCTCATTGGAATTCTATGCCCCAAGTTTTGAGTTTGAGGCAATTGGGGACCCATGAAGTCTCTGAACTTTTAGAGAGTCTCTTCTCCAAGGGTGAGTCTAAGGTATTTGGTGAGTCCATATTCAGGATGTGAAATCTCTGAAATAGTTCAGGAGTCTGTGTTCCAGTGTTTGATTATGAGGTGTTTGGGAGTTCATGTTTAAGGAGAGAAATTCTCTGAACTTTTAGAGGTTCTGTGTCCCAAGTTGGTTTTCTTTTTTAAAATTAATTAATTAACTTTTGACTGCATTGGGTCTTCATTGCTGCATGCGGGCTTTCTCTAGTTGTGGTGAGCAGGGGCTACTCTTTGTTGCAGTGCATGGGCTTCTCATTGCAGTGGCTTCTCTTGTTGTGGAGCATGGGCTCTAGGCGCACGGGCTTCAGTAGTTGTGGTCCGTGGGCTCTAGAGCGCAGGCTCAGTAGTTGTGGCCCATGGGCTTAGTTGCTCCGTGGCACGTGGGATCTTCCTGGATCAGGGCTCAAACCCATGTCCCCTGCATTGGCAGGTTGATTCATAACCACTGCACCACCAGGGAAGCCCCCCAAATTTGGTTTGAATTATTTGGGGTCTGAGTTCACAATGTGAGGTCTTTGAACTCTTTCATTGTCTTTCTTTCAATTTTTAATCTGAGATTTTGGGGTCCATGTTCAAGGTGTGAGGTCTTTGAACTCTTTGAGCGTTTGTATCCTAAACTTTGAGTCTGAGGTCTTTGGGTCTTGTTCAGGGTGTGACATTTCTGAACCCTTTTTTCTTTTTTTTTTTTTTTGT
>NW_020838015.1:10033531-10248636 GCF_003676395.1 Aethalodelphis obliquidens
GAACCCGTGTCCCCTGCATCGGCAGGTGGACTCTCAACCACTACGCCACCAGGGAAGCCCGGGCCTCTCACTCTTGTGGCCTCTCCCGTTGCCGAGCACAGGCTCCGGACGCGCAGGCTCAGCGGCCATGGCCGACGGGCCCAGCTGCTCCGCGGCATGTGGGATCTTCCTGGACCGGGGCACGAACCCGTGTCCCCTGCATCGGCAGGTGGACTCTCAACCACTGCGCCACCAGGGAAGCCCTCTAAACCCTTTGATAGTCTATGTTCCAACGTTTGAGTCTGAGTTATTTGGGGGTTGACGTTCAAGGTATGATGTCTCTGCACTCTGTACTGTTCTGTTTCCTAAATATTTTACTCTGAGATATTTAGGTGTCTGTGTTCAGGGTGTGAGGTCTATGAATTCTTTGAGACTCTGTGTCCTCAGGTTGAGCCTGAGGGCCTATGTATAGGTCTGTGACATGAGAATGAATCTAAAAAGGACCCAATCTTCACCTGAGGGCTATCCTATTTGTCTCACATATATTTCTCTGCTGAATTATGAAAAGCACCTACCAATAATGGGAGAAAACACCCATTGGAGCAGCATAGAACCACTCTGAATCTCTGAATGTCACTCCACGGTGCAGTCTTAGGGTTTGATCCATGTGACAGGCTGCTCTGAGAACTTAAACCACTACTTAACACTGAATCCTCTGGAATCTTGGGGAGATTAACTCTGGGGTGGGTGGGTCACAGACAACCAAGAAGTCCTCTGAGCTCTGCTTCTTAACAGATTGTGTATAATGTTTCCTGGGGGCACAGCCCAAACCAAACCAAGAGAAAAATCAACACACTTAACAGCTTAGCTAAAGTCAAAACCTAGTGTTACATGGACACGTCCAAATGAATAGAGTCTAGTCCTGGTAGCCCAAGTGCTTGGCATCCAGGAGGTATTCACATTACAGGATAAATGTGAATCTGAGAGGCAGTGGAGTATGGAAAAAGAGGTTTTATTTGCCAGTAAAGGGTTCTGAGCTTACAGTCTAGCTCTAACTATTTCATCTTGTGTGAACTTGTGTAGGTTAATTCATGCCTTTGAGTCTCAATGTCTGTTTTACCTCTAAAACAGGCATCATCATACCTATCAGACAGGTTTATTGAGAAGATGTAGAGACGGCTTATTTACACAAACGGAGGGCCTAAGGACAGTGCCTGGGCTAAAGCAGAGCAGGACTAAAGGTCATTGTTAGGGCAAATTATCACAACCTCTGCTGCTAGGCACTGCTAGGCCATGAATGTGTGGTGTTCACTCAGTCAGTGGTTTGCACTCCTGCACTGGCATATTCTCTGGTGGTGTTCATCTGCTGGAGCACCACACCAAACTTGACCACATAATAATTACTCTCTTCCAAGATCAGCTATCATCATTTCTGCAGTAACTTCCACAGTCAGCACACTGCACACATATTGTTTCTAATTCTCACAACAGGAAACAAGGTAGGGATGTGAGGTGCACTTAGAGATTTGGAAAGTGAGCTCAGAGAGGCTAATAAGTAACTTGCCCCAAGTTACATAACCCATAAAGAGCAGCAATAGGTAGAAGGGCTGCATCAAAGCTCTAGGATGGCCATAGTAGATACCATCTCATAAGAGACCGCAAAACAGTACCCAGGAATAAGTTCATATGTTTCAGCCAGTGTGTGGAGCCCCATCTTTGGAGCTACCCAAGACTGGACGAATCAAGGCCAGTGAGAAACAATGCATTGCCAAGAGAATGGAGTACACTTATTTTTTTTTAATTAGTATAGTTGATTTACAGTAGTGTGTTAATTTCAGGTGTACAGCAAAGTGATTCAGTTATATATATATATATTTTTTCAGATTATTTTCCATTATAGGTTACTACAAGATATTGAATATACTTCCCTGTGCTATACAGTAAATCCTTGTTGCTTATCTAATTTATATATAATAGTTTATATCTGTTAATCCCATACTCCTAATTTATCCCTCTCCCTTCCTTCTCCCCTTTGGTAACCATAAGTCTGTTTTCTATGTCTGTGAGTCTGTTTCTGTTTTGTATATAGATTCATTTGAATCATTTCTTAGATTCCACATGTAAGTGGTATCATATAATATTTGTCTTTGTCTGTCTGGCTTACTTCATGTAGTATGATATTCTGCTGCAAATAGCAATATTTCATTCTTTTTTATGTCTGAGTAGTATTCCATTGTATATATATACCACATCTCCTTTATCTGGTCATCTGCTGATGGACACTTAGGTTGCTTCCATGTCTTGGTTATTGTAAATAACACTGATATGAACATTGGGGTGCCTGTATCTTTTCTAATCAGTGTTTTCATTTTTTCTGGATATATACCCAGGAGTGGGATTGCTGGATCATATGGATGCTCTATTTTTAGTTTTTTAAGGAACCTCCACACTGTTTTCCATAGTGGCTGCACCAATTTACATTCCCATCAACAGTGCAGTACACTTATTTTTCTTTTGCTGCTTTCAAGATTTTCTTTTGCTGCTTTCAAGATTTTCTTTTTGGCTTATGGCTGTCAACACTATTACTATGATATGTCTAGGCATGGATTTTAAGTGTTTTTTTTGATGTGGACCATTTTTAAAGTCTTTATTGAATTTGTTACAGTATTGCTTCTGTTTTATGTTTCAGTTTTTTGGCCACAAGGTATGTGGGATCTTAGCTCCCTGACCAGGGATCAAACCCACACCCCCTGCATTGGAAGGCGAAGTCTTAACCACTGGACCACGAGGGAAGTCCCCTAGGCATGGATTTCTCTGTGTTTATCCTACTTGCATTTTGTTGAGCTTTTTGGATGTGTAGATTAATGGTTTGCATCATATTTAGGAAAATTTCTATGGTTATTTCTTCAGATAATTTTTCTGTTCATTTCTCCTTCTTCTACTCCCATTATGTGCATGTTGGTACACTTCATTGTGTCCCATAGGTCTCTGAGGCCCTGCTCATTTTTCTTCATTCTTTTATCCTTTCTGTCCTTCAAATTGTATAATCTTGAGTGATCTATCTTCAAGTTCACTGATTCTTTTTTCTGCCAGATCAAATCTACTGTTGAGCTCCTCTAGTGATTTTCTTTTCATTTCAGTTATTGTACTTTTCAACTCCAGAATTTCCATTTGGTTCTTTTTTTTAAATTCTCTTTATTGATGTTCTTTATTTGATGAATCATTGTTATAGAACTTTAAGTGTTCACACATGGTTTCCTTTATTCTTTGAGCATTTTTATAATAGCTTTGAGGTCTTTGTCTGTTAAGTCCCACATCTGGGTCCCCTTAAGGTGGTTTCTGCTGCCTGTTTTTTTTTTTTAATGTACAAAAATCACACTCTCCTGATTTCTTGTATGTCTCATAACTTTCTGTTGAGCATATGGCACTTCAGATAATATACTGTAATAACTCTAGATTCTAATTAGCTCCGTACTCCCTCTGAGGCTTCTTGATGTTTTTGTCTTTTTAATAGCTTTCCTGGATTAATTCTGTGAAGTATATTTCCCTTGCAGTGTGCAGTCTCTGATGCCACTGCTTAGTATTTTTTCCCTCCTTGTTTTTATTTTTAAGCCTAGCTTCCTAGAAGTTGCCCCAGGAAAGCATAGTTTAATATTCAATCAATGATTATTTAGAGGTTGTGCTTATACTCCTTGACCAGTAATGGGGATCAGAACATGCTACCCCAAAATATGGCACCTTGGCATGTTGAATATTTTAAAGCTGAAGGAATTTGAGAAAAAGGCAGAAACAAGAATGTCACTCTGACCTTCCCCTCACCCTTCTTCCCTGAAGTATGTCATGAGAGCCTCATGTGAGAGGTGCCCTCCCTATACCCAGAGGAAAGGAGCATCCTTATCTATAAAGACAAAGGGAGTTGAAAAGAATTTGAACAAACAGGCCCTGCTAAGTTCTCCCAGTTTACTACACTTACCTCATACTCTTTGATCTATTATATTTCTCCACAACTGTCCACTCTTCATCAAACCTAGCATAAAAATCCTCAGGTCTTTTTTTTGGGGGTTTTCATTTTCTGATGAAGGCTTCTGTGTTATGTAAAACTTCTTTTGTTTTTGTTTTTTGGCCACACCACATGGCTTGCAGGAGCTTAGTTCCTTGACCAGGGATTGAACCCGTGCCCCCTGCAGTGGTAACTTGGAGTCCTAACCACTGGACCCCAAGGGAACTCCCTAAAACTTATATTAAATAAATAAATTTGTATGCTTCTCTCCTCTTAATCTGTCTTTGTCAGGTTAACTAACAGGCCCAACCAGGGACCTTAAGAGGGTCAAGGAAAACTTTTCTCTCTCCTCCACCAGTGAGGGTTTAGGCCTTTGCTGATGGATCTGTGATTGGTGTGGGGAATGCTTTGCATTCTGCCACATGTTCTAGTGGAGGCCAGCAGCTCTCAAGTGCCCGCTTCAGTTGCTCTTTAGTGGGTGCAGCCTGGCACATATGCACCACCTCCATGACCCCCAGGGAGAAGTATGATCATAATAGGGAACTTGTGAGCTGTCTATTTCCCTATTTCTCTTTGTTAAACTTCTGGCTGATTTGCTGTTTTATCTTTTGGTACTTATTTCATGAGACTATTAGTCTTCTCTTAATTGTCTGATAGTAAGATCGTTATTGTTTTGGACTACACCTTAAAACATGATTTCCTCCTGTAGGAGAGAAAAACATTTTCCTTCTACCATTCTAAGTTCTTGGCTGGGGTTTCCACCACAAAAGACAGATTTACAAGAGAAAAACAAACAAAGGTTTATTAACATACATACCTCATGTATACATAGGAGATGGCCAGGGAAAAATGAGCAACTCTCAGAGATGGCTTAGAACTCAGGCTTAAATAGCATATTTGACTAAAGACCAAAGAAAGGAAGGTGTAGGTGCTGTTATGGGGAGGTGACCAGGAAAAGTACAATAGACTAGGATAAGGTTTGGTATGCAGATTTAAGTCAGAGCCTTCTCCACTGATAAGAATTTCTTATGATTTAGTCATCTTTCTCTTCCGGATCCAAAGAGGGAGACACTCTTACAAATGGAGATTTCCTCTGTAAACATAAATGTCCCTTACAAAAGGGTTACTTCTACTCTGTTTTCAGAGCTTGTCCTATGTCTGCTGTTCTCAAAATAATCCTTATGCCAAAGAGGCATATTTTAGGGTGGCATATTCTGGTTTCCTAAGTCATATTTTGGGGTGGCATTTTCTGGTCTCCTATACTTCACACTCTTCCAAATAAAATCAGCTCCTCAGGGACTTCCCTGGTGGTCCAGTGGTTAAGAATCTGCCTTCCAATTCAGGGGACACAGGTTTGATCCCTGGTCGGGGAACTAAGATCCCACATGCTGCAAGGCAACTAAGCCCGTGTGCTCTAGAGCCCATGTGACACAACTACTGAGCCATGATTTGGTGAGGCAAGTAGATATGGATATTACTTCCCATTTTACATAAGAGAGGGTTGGTCCCACCAAAGTTAATATCAGGGAGTTTTCTAGGGTCATATAGCACAGGATCCCCAAAGTAAGAACAGATCTGAGGTCCTTCAGCCCCTTGCCTAATGTCTAGTTTCTTCCAAAGGTTCTACAATTAGGAAATATCCTCCCCCAAAGAGCAATCTGTAGCTCAGGTTAGAACAGAATTTGGTGTGCTGAGAATTTTCAATCACTTGAGATGGGGCAAGAGATATTCAGTTGTTCACTGAACTCTGCAGGTAATTTGCAGACATCCATTTTCTTTCAGGATCCTCCTCCACAAAATCAATGGCTAAAATGTACAAATAGGGCTTCTCTCTAATCCTTAAATTTTTAATTGCTGGCAGTAATTCCAGCTCCACTTCCCAGCAGTATGGATTCCCACTTTCTGGGCTGAGTTGCTTTGATGAGCCTATGTTAACAGATTGTCACCCAAAGTCCACAGTTTACCTTAGGGTTCACTTTTGGTATTGTGCATTCTACAGGTTTGGACAAACATATAATTACATGTATTCACCATTATAGGATCAAACAGAGTAATCTCAGCAGTGGTAATTTTTACCTTGTCTTTTTAGGGGCAGGGTTAGCTCCAGTCCTGAAAGATTGATTTGAAAACCTCAGAGATGATTAAAAATACTTTAAAAATCCCTGAAGGTTGGAGAGGGCCTATTAATGCTACTCATCATCATTGGTTATATGACAACCCCTCTAACTAGGAAGCATTTGCAGTGGTTCAAACTGTTCTCTTGAAATCTCCGTAGCAGGTTGGTCAACATTATTCTTTCACCAGAGAGGTCTGGAAGGGAATGCCATATACGGCCTCGCAAGTTGTGAACTGTACAACTCCAGGGGGTGCTATTCACATAGACTATGGCTTAATCCCATTCCTTGGAATTGTGTAATGTGGAAACCTTGATTCCGGGAAGGGTCTAGAAAAATCTGTTTAGAAGGTTTTAGCTCAGTGTTTAACCAGAATGTGCTAAAATCAGATTCTTGTTAGTCATTTTCAGATTCCACTATGTCCAAAGAGTGTGAAAAGCTCTACTACAAATTATTTCCTTTAGATAAGAATTCCTAATCGTCTTCCTGTGGAACTGCTTTCTTTATCAATAGTCTTTCTGACATAGAGGGATGGAAAGACTGACTCGATGTTTAGAACTTCAAACATGGTGCCCCCAGATGAAAGATGCCCTTGAGTGGGGGGCTCTTAAACTTCAAATAATTCTGTCGTGCGTGGCCACCTATTCCTCCTTCCAGGATTCTCCTTCTCACAGGGTTGACCTACGGTGAAAAGGATAAGGTTTTTGATTTTCAGTTATGAATATGCCCAAGGGTGTATGGGTATGATCCATTTTCATGATTCTTCTATTTCTCACTGCCATCAGTAGCTGAGAGTTGATGACATTGAAGTTGTTATGCTACCAAATTGAAGGCCAATGACACTCATTGTGTCATTAATCAAATTTCACTCATTTAACTGATTATACAAAATGCAAATGTGGAAAAGCGCTTTTTAATTTTTTTCTTATTTATACCTGCCAGTAAAGAGTCTTAATTAAGCCTTCAAGAGAAAACATTCTATAAGATGGGCTTTTCCTTCATCCTGAATAGTCACTATGCTAAATGTCCTTTTCACTCCAAAATTAGGAAAGGATGGCTGCCAACCTTTCACTTCAGTCTTGTCTACATAATCTCCATTTTTTAAGATCATTGCCATTGCATTTTCTGTGCTTTATACATTGCCATAGTGTAACTTTAGCTAGATTAGGACTACATAGACTAATAAAAGTGGTGGCTTTTATTTTTCTCCTTCAAGAAATCATCATAAAAAAATAATAGTCCCATCTAACTTGCAAAAAGGGCAACGGGCTTGATTTATGTTACTTGAAGAACTGACAAGAACTTCAGAAAACCTCAGTCATGCATTTCAGTAAATAAGTTTGGTCCCCTAGCATTTTGTTTATTTTTTATACTTCATTTTAAAAAATCCCTGCTAATTCCTGGAAATATGGGATCCTCCTCATGCTTTCACTGCTTTTTTTTTTTTAACAACTTTATTGGAGTATAATTGCTTTACAATGTTGTGCTAGTTTCTGCTGTATAAAAAAGTGAATCAGCTATATGTATACATATATCCCCATATCCCCTCCCTCTTGCGTCTCCCTCCCTCCCACCCTCCCTATCCCACCCCTCTAGGTGGTCACAAAGCACCGAGCTGATCTCCCTGTGCTATGCGGCTGCTTCCCACTAGCTATCTATTTTACGTTTGGTAGTGTATATATGTCCATTCCACTCTCTCACTTTGTCCCAGCTTACCCTTCCCCCTCCCCGTGTCCTCAAGTCCATTTGAAGTCACCCCCTACCCATATTGCTGGATCTCCTCTTCTTCCTGTTCTACTCACCTTGCTAATTTCTAAGATCCCAGAGCTTCCAATGCAGGGCCAGGGAGTGCACAGGAGACCACTGAGGGTCAGACCAATTAGCATACAATGTCCTTTAGAGGGGGCGTGTGGACAGCTGTGCTGGACGCTCGGCCATCTTCTGCCTTCACAAAACCTCTTTATGTGCACAAAGACTGGCAAGTGCAGTATGTAAATGACCATACAAGTTGCCATTTCTTTCCTTTTCTTAAAGACACATCCTGAAACACTTATGAAATCAAAAGGGGGAATATACATGCTTTTGTTTAACCCCCTTTTTTTTTTTTCGCGGTACGCGGGCCTCTCACTGCTGTGGCCTCTCCCGTTGCGGAGCACAGGCTCCGGACGCGCAGGCTCAGCGGCCATGGCTCATGGGCCCAGCCGCTCCGCGGCATGTGGGATCTTCCCGGACCGGGGCACGAACCCGTGTCCCCTGCATCGGCAGGCGGACTCTCAACCACTGCGCCACCAGGGAAGCCCTGTTTTCCCTTTTAACAGCACTGATTGTCCTCTGCCCACCTCCACCAACTTTCTCACATTCCCAACATTATCATCTAATCATCTTTCGAATATAAATGCTCACCTCCCCAAGGATCAAGAGGAGCCATAGAAGAGCAAAACAGAAGGGGAAGATGCCAAGAAAGACACTGACACCCTAAGGGAGAATTTTTTTTCCTTGGGAAAACTGACCTTCCAGAGAAAGCAAATTAAATTATCTTCCTTATCTTTGTGCTGTGACATCATTAACATGCACATTATGTACCAAGCCTCTTGCTTTGTACTCATAACCTTAAACCAAAATTAATCTGTTGTTACAGGGAGTTAGCACGTTTGTTAACATTGACTAACCAAAGCCTGAATTATTCAGGAAAAGTTTTGGATTCAGACAACAACAGGGAGAATTATGTAGTGGCCATGGAACATTCTCCTGCTTGTAGAGGAATAACACTCCCATCCTCTATTTCTGGGAACTTCTGCTCTGCTGTCTGAAGTGAGGTTTGAGTGCCCAGAGAGAAGAGAATCCTCAATTAATATGGAGCAGATCTTCAATGCATTCATTTAGTTAGTGAGCATTTATTAAGCACTGATTTAGAGTCCAGACCCTTACCATACATTTTTCCATTCGTACAGTTGTTGAGAACATATGACTTGTGAGTATCTGCTGGAGAGTCAGTCATTTATGAAAAGTTCATGGCCACTGCCTTTGAAAAGCTTTTAGTCCTGCTCGGAGAAAACAAATCAACAGCCATGTGTGAGATACAGTGTGACTGCACAGGGTGCTATAGGAGTATAGAGAGAGTCTCAAATAAGGGCAAATAAGGATGGTGATAAGGTGGTGTCTAAGCTGAACCCATGAGGACTGCATACAACAGGTAGGGGTTAATTAGCCTGTGAAGGAGGGCAGTTCCATTCCAGGTTGGGGGAGCAGCAGGGAAAAGGCCTGCAACTGTATTATGAGAGTAGAGGGCATTGGGAGGCAATGCAAAGCCATAGAAGAGTTGTAGGGAAGAGTGGATCTGAGCAGATTTGCATTTTAGAAAGCTGTCTCTGGCTTCAACGTGGAAAGTTGACTATGGAAAGGCAAGCCTGGAGGCAGAGAAACTTAGTGGTCTTCATGCCCATCTGTGAAGGTGGCGATGGCTGGTTGGAAGGTAATGGTGTGGAGGGTGGAGAGAAATTAACATTTTCAATGTGCATTTAGGAGGAGGAAGAGTCAACCCGATTGGCTGGATGATTAGATGTGGAGGAGGGGCAGATGTGGGAAAGACAGAAGTTAATGCAGAGCTTCTGCCCTCCAGGAGCTTACAGAATGCTCGAAAGACACAACCTGTAAATGTAAACCTTGGACATGTCAGACACTTTAGCATAGTAGAAAGAGTCTGGGCTTTGAAATCAGGCAAACTTGCATTGACTTCCTGTCATATCATTGATTAGGCACGTGAGAGACATGGATCACTTGAACACATTGCATCTCAGTCTTTTACTGCCTTACAGGTGGTTATGAGCTTTTGTGTGTGGCATCTAAGAGATGTTCTATAAATATTAGTAAATATTTCTATAAAATAAGAATCATTATACCTATAACACTAGGCAAATAATATCAGTCATTATTAAGTAAAACTGTTAAAAAACAAATATGGGTTAATGTATATAATTTGGAGGGTCAAATATATATTGAAGGATTTTTTGCTCTTAAAAGGTTCTGAGGAAGAGAAAACTCCTATTGTGTAATTAGGAAACCAAATAGAAATCTGTGTCCTGTTTCTGAGTATCCCTGGTCAAGGGGTACCTTGGATCAACATTTTATCCCAATGATGGTCAGGAAGTTCTTCCACATATCTGACTGCAATCCCTCTTGCTTTATTTCTTAGCCTGTTTGCTTTTGCCCAGTCCCCTTGGATTTCTTCTTGCTGCTTCAAGTGTAGTTATTCTCTTGTCAGGGAGTGGTTTAGCAATATTGTCTCAAACACTTTTGTGCTGGGACTTTAACTATATTGCTCTGATTTCCTAGCTCTGCCTAAAGAATATGTTAATTTATTTCCTGGAATTGGCGTTTTCTTCTCCATAGACCTTGCTCATTATTTTTCTATTTAGAGAAAATATTTACACATTTAAATTCTTTTTCACAATATTCCCTTCTCTGATGGAAATATTCTGGAATTAGATAGTGGCAAGTGTTGAACAACATGGTGAATATACTAAAAACCACTGAATTGTGCACTTCAAAATGGCAAGATTTCTGTTATGTGACTTATATTTCAATAAAATTTAAAAAATAAAAAGCTTTGGTTAAAAAAATATGTTCCCTTCTTCGATGTCTTTTTGGTGACCTAACTTGATTTTGTCTCCCGGATCAATGTATTTGACCTGTGTTTCCATGTAAAACATTGCCCAAGCCAGCATCCAGGGAAGCCATTCTAGATCCCTAATCTGTGGAAATGTTTATCCCTACTTTATAGCTGGAGACCTGAGGCAAAAAGAGGCACCTGATTGACTCAGAATCACCCAGCTGCCATACACCCACACAGAATTGATCAGACAGCACCAGCTGGCTGCTGCAGGCGAACTGAACTTCCAATGTCTGTCTTTAGAGTGTCCCCAACCTCCTTCTTCTTCAGGGGGACCTGCAGCCAGCCCTTGCCCTCTTCTATTTTTCCTTCCTCTGTTCAAGTTTGCCCCTGGAAAGGATCTGGTCTACTCTTGGCATGTATTTCAGATCAGGTACTATTGATCTCTGGAAGATTTTCATTTAAAACTTACCTGTATTTAGGAACTGGAAAGGATTGTTCCCTGTAGAGGAAAGCAGGCACTAAAAAGCTGGTGGGGCAGCTCAGGGAGGGAACGATCTGGGTCTTCCCCAGAGCTCTTCCAATGCTGCCACATCACTGCCATCTGGTCTACCTCTATCTAAAGCCAACAGTACAGCTGAATAATGACTCCGTTCTTCCATTCAGCTATCAATGATATTGATTCTGAGGCTGTACCACTCAGTGTATGCAACACCCACAGTGCAGGAGGCCATGTGGTCAACAGACCCAGTCTCTGACCCAGGCCTGCCCTCAGATTGCTGGCAGAACTTGGGTGGGTTATTTTGAGCCTCAGTATCCTGGTCTGCAGTCTGGCCACAGGAATCTCAATTTTATAGGATTCAATGGAAGCAAGTGTGGAGTTTCCAGCCTGCCCAGATTGCAGGGCCTTGTAAATTCCCTTTCCTCCCTGCTTTGTTGAAACCTCTGAGTATGGCCCATGTTCCCACTGAAGTTCCTGTCTTCAGTCTTAGTTCCTGAGGCATAAAGAAAGAAAAAGAAAGTGATCTTGGGAGGGCTGCAATTTGTAATGAGTCAGTGTGCCACATGGAATCTTAAATATGCTGCCTGTAGTGGGTTGAATTGTGTTCCCCAAAATATGTCCAAGTCTTAATCCTTAGTACTTGTGAATGTGAACTTATATGAACATAGGGTCTTGGCAGAAGTAATTAAGTTGAGATCATCTTAGGTCCACCCTAAATCCAATGACTGATGTCTCTTATAAAAGAAAAAGGAAAGGGAAATTTGAGACACAGAGACACAGAAGAGAAAGCCTTGTGAACATAGAGGCAGAGACTGGAGTTATGTTGCTACAAGCCAAGGAATGTGTGGGATCACCCGAAGCTGGAAAAGGAAAGGAATGATTCTCCCCTAGAGCCTTCAGAGGGAGCATGGTCCTGATGACACCTTGATTTCAAATTTCTGGCCTCCAGAACTGTGAGAGAATAAATTTCTGTTGTTTTGTGTCACCAAACAACAATTTGTTAATTTGTTATAGCAGCCACAGGAAGATAATACACTGCCTGAAGGAAGGACAATCAATATGTACAGAGAAACTAGCATGTGTATTTGCTAGTGCATTCCCAACTGGGTGTGTCTAGAGCATCAGGAGAGGCAGGAAGCCTCCCAGCAGCCATCTGGTCTCTCTCCCCAGCTCCGGGCAGAGCTGGCATCTGCACATGGATGGTCCCATGCCACGCCCAGATTGCATGTGATGGAGTTACCGACTGTGATGCGTTATATGGGGGGCATCTATAGACCTCTTCACATGGAGGCAGGATAAACACATGGCTCTATAAATGTTCTCCCAGAAAGATCTGGCCTGAAGCACTATGGCAGGTGTGGTAATTACATCTCACCAGGAACACAAATTGTCAGTTACCACGCTGCTAAGCAGTAGCTGACAACTTTTTTCTTTCATCCAAAGATTTCTGGAAATTGCTTTTGATGAAATAGGATCAACATTAATTTCCTTTTAATGCATTGTATCTATCAATTGAAATGGAAGAAGAAAGCCATTATCAGCTTTCATAGATAGATGATAAATAGAGAGATATATGATTTTTCCCCAGGACTCACAGATGCAAATGGGAAGGAAAAGTTGAAATACTAAGTGTACATATTTTGAGGGCAAGATAAATAAGAACAAAGCCCTGCTGGCTCACATGGACAGCTCTGTATCTCTGCCTGCAGGACTCTGTGTTGTGTGTGTGTGCCAGAGGGAAGCTGAGGTGGCCACCTCTTCACAATCTCTGTCCTATAGACAGTTGCTTACCCCACTCCTCACCACTAGAGTAAATTCATTTGAAATACATAGCATCTAAAAGTGCTAAAATGTACAGTGGGCCCAAGTAGCAGTGATTCATCCCTATGAGGCCCTCAGCCAAAATCAACAAGGAGAGAGCTGGGCTGCTGTCAGTGTCACAGCAGCTCATTGTCTACATACCAAAGGCAATATCACAGATTTAGGGGTTGTTTGTATTCTCCTGTTTGCTGGAGGCCACTTTGGTACCTCAGCTCTGAGGTCTCCTTTGAAGGGAGAGGAATGTGTGCACGTTTTGATGGTGAATTCAACATCCTCTCTTCAGCTGAGCTAAAGGGCCTATTTTCCAAAATGACCCCATCTGACATTTAGATAACTCTGGATTCAGTCCATCCCTCTCAGAGGAGCTTACCGGTGGGACCTCTGTCTAAATGCTGGGAACAAGAGCAGAACAGCCAGCTGGTTTTCTCACAAAGGACTCTGAGTGGTACTCAGCCCACTCAAGCTCCTATCTGATACTTCTTAATGGAGCAAAGTCATGCTTGGTAATAAGCAGGAAGTAGATCTGTTATGCATTTTGCCATCATTAACCAATCCCTGGATGAGTTTCTAAAATCTTATTGAAGGGAAATACTTGGACAAGATTGGGGAGGTGGAACTCAGGTTTCTCTTTGAATTTCTACTTGGGTAGAATCAAAGAAACCTGAACGCCTTTAGCATTTTAACCTTGTCCATGAAATATGTGACAATCCAGTGTGCACGTGTGCATGTGCACACAGGTGCTTATACTGGAGGGTACAGTGAGTGCTTGAGTACTTATACCTTATAGTTGCTGATGCAAGATGGTTTAAAGACTTGACATTTTTTCATCCATACATGTAATTTATTTGTTCAAATTGGACAAAGTATGAAAAAGAGCCAGAAAAATGATTGGAAGAGTGAGGTGAAGTTAAAAGAATTCAGTGTGTAGAGCTCAGGGAAACTGCTAAGGAGAGTTGGGAATGTGCCTCTGACTCAGGGCTGTAAATCCCAAGAGGAATCTGCAGGGCAGTAGAGGGCACCACTAAGAAGGAAATGGGCAGAAAGGAGTTGAGGTGCATCTTAGTCAGCTCAGGCTGCCATAACAAAATACCAGAGACTGGATGGTTCAAACAATAGAAATTACTTTTCTTACAGTTCTGGAGGCTGGGAAGTCCAAGATCAAAGTGTCAGCAGGTTTGGTTTCTGATAAGAGCTCCTTTATGTGGCTTGCTGACTGCCACATTTTTGATGTGTGTTCACATGGCTGCTTCTTTGTGAGTGCACAGAGACAGGGAAGATGAGATCTCTGGTACCTCTTCTTATAAGGGCACTAACCCATCAGATCAGGACCCTGCCCTTATGACCTTATTTAACCTTAAATACCTTCTTGTAGGCCCTATCTTCAAATACAGTCACACTGGAGATTAGGGCTTCAACATCTGAATTTTGAAGGGGGGACACAGTTCAGTCCATAGCAGAGTGAAAACTACAAGCAGTGGAATAGGCTCCCAGGAAAATAAAAGATCTAGTTCCACAATATGCTGGAGGGATGGGAAGGGCCTATTCTTGGCCTTTTGGAGATGTGAGGAAGGGCAGGGCAGACTAAAAGCTCTAGGTTGCTTGGAAACATCATTTAATGAATGCTTTGATCTGGTAATCTCTCTCTCTCTCCCTTCTAATGGATTACTAGTATATTCTTATTAGATGGACAGAACTAGGTTAGGAAGGAGGGAAGGAAGGAAAGAAAGGAGTATGGAAAGAAGGAATGAAGGAAGGAAGGAAGGAAGGAAGGAAGGGAGAAATTAGAGCTAGTAGGACTAGCTAGTGGGGTTGCAGTTACAATCCCCTGGGGGAAAAACAGGGAATGAGATGCTGTATTTTCTCTTGATCATGCAAGAAGTTACTGGCAATTTGTTCTGGCCAGTAAAACTTCTGATATCATGACTCCAGGTGACTGTGTAATGACCAACCTAGGAACAGAAATAGAATCGATTTTTTCTGCCTGAAGAATTTTTTTTTCTGTCATTTGATTTAGAGGTCAAAGGCTATTCACCATGTCACTAAGAATTAGAAAACCTTGGGCTTCCCTGGTGGCGCAGTGGTTGAGAATCCATCTGCCAATGCAGGGGGCATGGGTTTGATCTCTGGTCTGGGAAGATCCCACATGCCGCGGAACAACTAAACCCGTGCGCTGTAACTACTGAGCCTGTGCTCTAGAGCCCATGAGCCACAACTGCTGAGCCTGTGTGCCACAACTACTGAAGTCTGCGCGCCTAGAGCCTGTGTTCTACAACAAGAGAAGCCACCACAGTGAGAAGCCCGCGCACTGCAACGAAGAGTAGCCCCCGCTCGCCACAACTAGAGAAAGCCTGCGCACAGCAACGAAGACCCAACACAGCCAAAACTAAATAAATAAATGTATATATAAAAAAAGACAGTGTCATATTTTTTTTAAAAAAGGAGAAAACCTTTATGAAATATTGATTAAACTTTTGAATTGAATGTGTGATAGAGAGGAAAGCTGGGCTGATTAATTTATTTTTTATTGGTATGTGGGATCTTAGTTCCCCAACCAGGGATCAAACCCATGCTCCCTGCAGTGGAAGCATGGAGTCTTAACCACTGGACCACCAGGGAAGTCCCAAGCTGGGCTAATTTAAATTCCCTACTAGACCTGTCTTAATGAGGTAACATGAGATATAAAAATTATAGCAGCAAAGACTTCTGTGGAAGCCATCACACCCAATGCTGTGAGCTCACTGATTGTCATCTCCCTGGTGGCTGAATGGGAATCAGGCCAAAGGGAATGCAAAGAAATGCTCCTCTCTTACTCTGATTGTGTAGATCTCGTGGGCTTTTCAAAATGGCATGTGGGTCAGTGTTTACTGGATCCTGTACTACTGCATCCTCCTTCTGGCATCTTAAGGGAAACAATCCCCAGGCTTGGTAGAAGCCCTTGATCTTCTCACTTAGAAAAGTTAGAAGTCAATGAATATTCACATCCCCATCTCACTTTTTCCCTGATTTGCTAACCTGATCCTTGCCAAATTAGGCTGAAAAGAAAGCTGTGAGAATCTTGACCTTCCATTTTGAGACAAGTACCAACCTTTACATTAAAGGCTCTACAAATATTTGTGAATTTATCATGGGGACACAGAATTGGTGAGGTGATCCCCTTCACTCAGCATGTGTATATATATACTTATATATAAAGTTTACATCATTTATAATGATAGATAGATAGATAGATGATAGATCAGTTGCCATGATGGACAGAAGGAGGGGAAAAGACACAAACTCATCAGTCTGTGTCACATCATGGTAGAACACAAGGCTGGAATGTAGGTTCAACCCTTGTTGAAACCCAGCTGGTCTGACCTGGGGAAGGGCTTCCTCTCATTGTTTTAGCGTCTCCATCTGCTAATCCAGAGAATGAATTCGTCTTTACTAAAGACCCATCCAATCTTGTGATTCTATAATCATAAGTATGGTGATAAGATGCTCCTCTATACTTAGGCTGCCACCTGGAGAGTGAATTCTGCTTTCATTTCCCATTTTGGTGATGGAGAATTTGAAGTCAGGCAAGGTTATGAGAGGCCCAAAGCAATTAGCGATGGAATCTAATCTCCAATTCAAGGCTTTGGATCCTGGCTTCCTGCTGCATTAACTGCTGTTTACAGTGTCTGCTGGCATCATATTGGGCTATCCAAAATGCTCTTCTGAATGACACCATCGACTGGGCAGAAATGTTGCACTATTAAAATATTTTGTAGAGTCTTCTCAATGATATTTATACTCCTAGAGAGCAGAGATATTAGCAAGCATATAAGGCATATGTAGTATTGTTTTATTTAGTTCCTATTACCAAAAATTTTGAAGCAGTTTCACTAAAAACATAGGAATAACAATCTTAACACTCCAGGAGGAAAATTTGGGCAGAGAACTCTCTGAGAAGCACCCCCAAACTAATGGCTGGTGAAAATAAACTTCTCCTCTCTACTTTCTTGATTTGTATTAAGTTTTCTCTTTTCTAACCTTTTTCTTTTCTTTCCCATCTACCTGGTTTAAAGCAAATTGAGACAGGTTTATGAAACTTAAATTCAAAGACATCCTAATGGATACATCATTTAATTCTCATGGCAACTCATTAGGTACAAACTATTATTATACACGTTTTACACATGAAGAAACTAGGGGCACAAAGAGGTTGAGAAAATTGCCTAAAGTCACACAACTGATAAATATGTGGAGCTGGAACTTTGATCAAGAAAGTCTGAATCCAGGGACTGTACCATTAACTATTACAATATATGCTGGTAAATGTGAAGCCAGATTTTTTTTTTGGCTGCACTGCGCGGCTGGTGGGATCTTAGTTTCCCCCAACCAGGGATTGAACCCACGCCCTCGGCAGTGAAAGCATGGAGTCCTAACCACTGGACTGCTAGGGAATTCCTGTGAAGCCAAATTTTAAACCATGTCTGTTTGACTTACACCTCACTGATCTTGACTACTAGGCTATGCTACGTGTGATAAAAATGATGATCATAATAATGACAATAACAGTAATTATTATAGTTGACATGTATTGAGCTTTTATAGTGGGCCAGTATTAGTCTAAATATTTTAATAAATTAACTCATTTAATCATCACAAAAACCCTCTGAGGTTGGTACTACTATCATCCCCAGTTAAAAAACTCATTTCTATTCATATTTATAAGCTGAGGAACAGAGAATTTATTTTTAAGAATTAAAAAAATTTTTACTTATTTATTTTTGGCTGCGTTGGGTCGTTGCTGCATGTGGGCTTTCTCTAGTTGCCATGAGTGGGGGCTGTTGTTGCGGTGCACGGGCTTCTCATTGCGGTGGCTTCTCTTGTGCAGAGCACGGCTCTAGGCGGTCGGGCTTCAGTAATTGTGGCACGTGGGCTCAGTAGTTGTGGTTCGTGGGCTCTAGAGCATAGGCTCAGTAGTTGTGGCGCATGGGCTCAGTTGCTCTGCAGCATGTGGGATCTTCCCGGACCAGGGCTTGAACCCGTGTCCCCTGCACTGGCAGGCAGATTCTTAACCACTGCACCACCAGGGAAGCCCAAGAATTTTTAATTAAGATACAATTCACATACTGTAAAACTTACCCTTTTAAAATGTAAAATTTAGTGATTTCTAGTCTATCCATTATGTTGCAAAACCATCATCAATACATAATTCTAGAACATTTTCATTGCCTACAAGAGAAAGTCTGTTTGCATTAGCAGTCACTCTCAATCCCCTCTGCCCCCCACCTCCTGGCAACCACTAATCTACTTTCTGTCTCTATAGATTTGTCCATTCTGGATATTTCATATAAAAGGAATCATACAATATGTGTCCTTTTGTGTCTGGAATAGAGAAAAACAGCTACCATTTATTGGTTGCCATGACTACCATGTCCTAAGCACTGTTATTTGGGACGTTTGTGTGCATTATCTCTAATTCTCCCAATAACCTTGTGTCAGAAACTATTATCTTCATTTTAATGAGGAGACTGAGTCACAGAGCTGTTCAGTAACGTGTATAAAGAGCAACAGCTCATAAACGGCAGAGATAAAATGCAAACCCAGGTCTATCTGTATCCAAATCCCATACCCTTTGTACTCCATCCCTCTGCTTCATGGCCACAAGAATGTGGGCTAGTAATGTGGTGGTCTTGAAGCCAGGGCAAAGGAGTCAAATTAGCCTGCTGGTGGTGGGAAGTACAGCCCCAAGTTCTCCTGGACTTTGTGCCTGGTAGTGGGGTGGGGGTAAGGGGTGCCCTCCCCCGTTCCTGAGCCTGTGCTCTAGATCTCAGTAAATTTGTCTGCTGAGGTCCTGCTTGACCTCTTCTCTCTGGAACTGCCTTGTGGCCCCAGCTGATGTGTAGGTTGAAGAGCTTTTAGGGTGGAATTTCTGTATTTCTTCATCTGGCTTTGGGTTACGCATGGAATCATGATGAAGCAAGTTAAGACTTCTACAGAGGGAAGGAAAAAAAATTGATGGAATCTCTTCAAGCATTCCCCAAAGTCTGCACCTTGGGCACATTTGCTTCTGAGATTCATTGAATGGGCACTAGCTCCCCTTGTGTGGATGGGCACCCAAGGCTGACAGCTTATATATGCCACCAGAGGAGGTTTGCCCAATGGTTTGGTGCACAGAGAGCCATTTATGCTGTTGACCTATACTGACATTTTCTCCCAATGTGAAGCTCTTTAGGGTGTGACCTGGAGGGATCTGGGGTAATGCACTTTAAAGAGAGAGGACTGGTTGATAAAGCTGAGATTTGCACTGTGCAGTGGTGATAATGATTCTTTGATGGCTTTGGAGGATTTCACATAAAAGAGAAAAATTTATCTCAAAGAGCAGACTCCAAGAATGTTAGAGATGGAAGCGACCCTAAGACTAAGTATTCAGCCCTTTTTTTTTTGAGACAAATACATTTACCAAGTCTAAGAAAGAGGTCTGGCACAGAGCTGGAGTGTGTGAGGTATCTGTGCGTGCCAACGGGACAGCCCACAGGGGTCATGGTGCTCTGGCTGCTATACCCAGTGAAGCCTTAGCCCCAGTGATCCCTGAATTTCAGTGACACACAAATATATCAGATGGTGCTTGTACTGTAGACTCTTTTGGCCCTTCATGCTGCCACTTCACTGGCTCTCTTTTGTGAAAACATGCCCTCTGCAGGGTGGGCCCTTGTCACTTCCCAAAACACTGATGATAATGATGGCAATGACAATGACAATGACAACATCATCTCAGAAAACCTGGAGAGTGGTGGACATGACTTGTGCTCTAGTGATTTGCAAGGATGCCTTGGGGTATCAGACCCCCCAAGCTGCCACCTCAAAGCCACCCCTCTCCCTCTAAAGGACCACCGGGGCAGCCTTACGGTGGGGAGGAGAAAGTGCAGGTCCACAGAGCAGAACCAAAACACCCAACAGTACAATTAGCTCTCCCCATGGACCAGCCCCAAGAGCTCTTTTATTTATATACTGTACAAAAGCAGATGTTTATACTAATGCTTGTGGACAATGAAGAATTAAGTGGTGTTTTCCATGTTCTGTATAAGTAGACACAGAAATGGATACTGCTTTTCTAGAAATAGTGCCTTCCAAAAAAGTTTGTTTCAATGATTTGGAAAATGCAGGTCCAAACAGCTCATTTCTTCAGATTGATAAACTGACTTGCTGTTACTGCAGCTAAAGGCCTTTAAGAGTCACTGTTGGGTTCACAGAGGAAGTGAGAAGGTGGCAGGAAAGAGGGTGTCTGAAGGGAAACCTCTGTCTTTTTGACTTTGGGGATAGTGTGTCTCTGGCTCCCCCTTTTAACTTTTTACCTTGAGATAGTTTTAGACTTACAAAAAGGTTGTGAAAATAGTAGAATTTCTTAATGTCCTTCGCCTAGCTTCCCCTTATGTTAACATCTTATATAACCATAGAATATTTATCAAAAGTAAGGCAGTAAGGCTTCCCTGGTGGTGCAGTGGTTAAGAATCTGCCTGCCAACGCAGGGGACAGGGGTTCGAGCCCTGGTCCGGGAAGATCCCACATGCTGCAGAGCAACTAAGCCCGTGCGCCACAACTACTGAGCCCGTGCACCACAACTACTGAGCCCGTGTGCCACAACTACTGATGCCCACACACTTAGAGCCTGTGCTCTGCAACAAGAGAGGCCACTGCAATGAGAAGCCCGCACACCCAACGAAGAGTAGCCCCCGCTTGACGCAACTAAAGAATGCCCGCGTGCAGCAATGAAGACCCAACGCAACCAAAATAAATAAATAAATAAATAAATAAATTTATTAAAAAAAAAAAAGTAAGGAGTAATAAAAAAGAATGAAATGATGCCATTTGCAGCAACATGAATGGACCCAGAGATGAACATACTAAGTGAAATAAGTCAGAAAGAGAAAGACGAATATCATATGATATCACATATGTGGAATCTAAAATATGATAAAATGAAGTTATTTACAAAACATAAACAAGCTCACAGAAATAGAAAACAAACTTATGGTTACCAAAGGGGAAAGGTGCGGGGGAGGGATAAATTAGGAGTTTGGGATTAACATATACACACTACTGTATATAAGGTAGATTAACAACAGGACCTACTGTATAGCACAGGGAACCATATTCAATATCTTGTAACAAACTATAATGGAAAAGAATATGAAAAAGAATATATATAACTAAAAGTATATGTATATATATATATATATATATGTAACTGAATCACTTTCCTGTACACCAGAAACTAACACAACATTGTAAATTAACTATACTTAAATTTAAAAAAATAAAATAACAAAGAGGAATTAAGGTTCCTCTCCTCAAAATCTTTATCTCTGCGTCAACTATTAAGAGCATTTTTTATTTAAATTTATAATCATATAAAGGTTTTTAAAATGTCAAAAAAAAGTAAGGCATTAACCTTGATACAATACTATTAACCAAACTACAAAATTTCTTCTGAGTTCATCAGTTTTTCCACTGAAATCCTTTTTCTGTCCCAGGATCCAATCTGGGATTCCACATTGCATTTGTTGCCTTAGTAACGTCAGGTCTCCTTAGTCACCTCCTATCTGTGACAGTTCCTCAGACTTTGTCTGTCATGACCTTGACATTTTTGAAGAGTAGTGGTCACCTATCTTGTAGAATGTCCCCCAATTTGGTTTTTTCTGATGTTTTCTCATGATTAGAATAAAATAGAAATGTCTCATGATCAGTTAGAAATAAATTGAAGTTGGAGGGGGCCCTTTGGGGGCTAAACTTAAGAAAGGGAAATTACATTTCTCTGGCATCTTGCACCCTTCCTCAATGCTCTCTGTCCATCTCCAGTCCTCTTCTTTCTACCCTTAGTGGGGCCAAGATTTTCTAAGCACTTGCTGTGTCCAACCCAATCATGGAGGCATGGAGCACTGCAGAAGAAAGGTGCCTTTTAAATTTTTCATTTTTTTTCACAAGTGTCCTCAAACTCTAGGAAGGAATTCCAATCTCCTACATTGAGACTACACGGAGGCAGTATAGTGCTCCTTTTGAAAAGATTTGAGCAGAGGCAGTTCCTCCTGCACCTGGAATTCATTACATTACTTATTGTGTGAAAAACAGTGATGCCCCATCAGCAAACTATTAAACTTGCAATGTGTGTACTATATTTTGGGGAAGCTTCCTGAAGTTGCCTCCTTAATTGGGTGATGTGATGTTTCATCTCAGAGGTTCTGATATTTCCTACTTTTGGTGGAGGGAGAAATAGCAACTCAGTGTTTTTGGAGTTTCAAGGGAGATGAGAAGTATTATGAAATCATCAACGTTGAAGCTCAGAACATGATCCTTCCAACTGATGCCACTGGCTAAGATTTATTATCTTTTTCTGAAAAAAGTTTGGGGATTTTTTTCATAGCTCTATTGAGCATCAATGCTAGAAGAAGATGCTGTTCACAGTCCTGCCATTTTACACATGAGATCACTGAGACCAGAGAGGGAAAAACAACCAATTACTCAATCAATGAAATCTCTATTGCCCATTTTCTAGGTGCTCAGTTCTGTACTGGTTGGTATAAGGGCATATAAGTTTATAGAACATTGTTTCTATCCCTAAAAAGCTTAAAGATCCAGCATGGGAATGATTACTACTCCATTTAAAGTGACAGTGAACAAGGCAGGATAGTGTGTTACGGTGTTGATGTCATAAGAATTAATAGACAACTGCAGTAAAAGCTTGAAAAGGCCTTAAAGGGGAGGATCTTTAAAACTGAGCTGGATCTTTAACAATTGATAGGATTTGGAGAGATTAAAAAACCAGACTGTGGAAGGCCCCAAAAGCCAGGCAGAAAAGGTTGGAGGATTTGGGGCACACGAGGGGAGTAGTGTTTATAGATGTTTAATCTGCCTGAGATGTGCAGTGGGAGTCATTGCCAGGTGAGTGTAACATTTATTATGGGCCTCCCAGAGGCAGTGCCAAAGCACTGTGGTCCACTGGTGAGACTAGGAATCAGGTAGGAAAGGAAAGCTGCTGTATGGAGCAAGTGAGAGAGAATTTTGGGAGTAAATGTATCTCTGAGTGTTTTGGGCCAGCCAAAACCCAAAAGAGGGAGAGTGGTGCACCTAATCCTAGATCATTTAGCTCTCCTGTAAAATCTTGGTGCCTCTGACACCAGGTGTCCCACTTTTGGGGCGGGTGTGTGCGGTCCTGAAGGCTCTGTGACTTGGGAGAACAAACCCTCTCTAAAAGAGCTCAGGCTGTAGACTTTGCTGATTAAAATCAGGGTCTCCAGAAAAGGGAATCTTCCTACACTACCGTTGGGAATGTAAATTGGTGCAGCCACTATGGAAAACAGTATGGAGGTTCCCCAAAAAACTAAAAATAGAGTTGCCATATGATCCAGCAATCCCACTCCTGGGCATATATCCGGAATTGTCCAGAAATCCACTTTACTTTTTTGCATCTCAAATGTTTGCCACAAACCTTTGTTTTCATGGAGAACACAAGCTCGATAAAAATATAATTGCAAACTATAGGTAGCTTTAGAGAAAACCATAATAGTAATGATAATATGCACCATTTATTTAGTGTATATGCTATGACCAAGAGCTGAGCTGGATGCTCTACACATGATATGTCCATTTTCCCTAAAAATCACACAAGGTGAAAATTACTGAACACAATTTACAGGTGAGGAAACTGAGTTGCAGATGTGTGGCGCTACTATCCAGGTCCCACAGATAGCAGTGGTGATGGGATCTTAACTCGAATTTCTTGGGCTTCAAATGACTTGTTCTTTGCCCTATGCGTAGATGTTTCTCATTTCCACTCACTAAGTGCTGGCCCTTCAAGTTGGTCTGGTTAAGAGGCTGTATTTATTTTTCAGAAGCTGTAGCCAGACCATGAAGCCTTCCTTGTGTTCCTTTTTCAGAGCTGGTTTTCAGAAATACACAAAGAAATCAGCCCTGCCCTTTCCAGCCATAGCCTGTTCAAGGATCAGTGGCATTTGATCTTTGGATTCCCTACCCTATGGACCAGCTGTGAATCTAAACATCATCCGAAGAGTTCCCATAATGAAAGTTCATACTCAAAAAACACCCTTTTGCCGCGGTTGTAAATATTTGGGATACTTATGCTTTGGGATTCAAAGGCAGTTTCAAAAACAAGTGTTCCAGAAATGGCTTCAGTACTGGTAACACCATTGAGATCCTAAGATGACTACTCTAAAAATGAACAAACCCATTTGGAAGTTGAAGTGCTGACAAGGTGACTAAAAACAAGATATGATCCCCTCCCCATCTCCTACTCCAACCAAGTTAGTACTCCATATCTGTAAAATGAGTGGAGGGTAAATTGGTGTGTGTGTGTGTGTGTGTGTGTGTGTGTGTGTGTGTGTGTCAGGTGGGTGTCCTCCAAGGTAATGAACAACAGGAGACTGAGATGTGGAATTATCCTGCTACCTGAGTTCCTTGCCCTAAACCTAGACCAAAGGTTTTTTTTTTTAGATTGATAAACAAGGACATTTGTTTCCATTTAAATTTCCTATGTTACAACCAACACTAATTTTCATGTTTATAGGACATTTATATTGTTTATGTCTTTTGCCCACTTTTCATTGGTGCATTGGTTCTTTTTTATTTCCTCTATAGACTTATGGCATAATGATGACAACCTTTTTCCATATTTGCTGCATGAAGGTTTTCTCAGTTTTCTTTCTGCCTTTCAATTGTCTTTATGGTGGTGTGGTGGATATTGTTATTTTCCACCTAAACTTGTTCTCCCCTTTTCCATAGTCTAGTATAGCTGGACATGTGGCTACCTAGCTAGGGACTACATGTACTACTCCTCCTGTAGTTAAATGGAGCCATATGACTAACTCCTTGCCAATGGAATGTGAGCAGAAGTGATGGTTGCCATTGTCTGACTAGGTCTTTAAGATAGTGGGAGTGCTTCCTTCCTACACTTCCCCATGCTTCCCAGCTGGAAATCTGGATGTTAGGCCAAAGGTTTTTTACCTTTATTTTTTGCCCTATGAACCCCCAGCTGCTGCTCTGGTTGATGTGGAAACGGGAGTGGGGGGAGGTCAAGCCCCACCCACACAGACTCTTGCTAGCTGTGGGCAAGTATTTGCCTAGCACAGATTATGTGTTTAGGAGGCAGCAGCTCCAAGAGGAGTTGAAAAACCAAAGTTCTGCTTGCACTGTAACCTCTAATATGCTATATGACCTGGAGCAAGTTATACTGTCTGGCACCAGTTTCTTCTTTAAAATGTCAGGGTTAGGCTAGATAAGCCTTAAAGCCTTGGTTCTAAAATTCCTTTGATCTCTTTATTGCATTAAACACAGAAGTACAGAAAAAGATGTGTCTTAGAGAAAGTAACATCATGCATAGCCCTGTTCCTGAAGAGGGGTGGAGAATCCGATTGAAAGGCAGGTTGGGACTACATTGTGAATGGCCTTGAAAGACAACTGAAAATGTTTGGACCTTACCTTATTGCCAAGGGGAATCACTGAAGGTTTCAGACTAGGGCAGTAGGGCTGAGGAAAGTTTTAGATAATAGAAAAATATATCCCCAGAAAGAAAGGGTAATAGGATAAGAACACTATGGAATGTATCAGGAAGGTCTTCTTGGCAGACTCAAATATTTCACCTGTACCTCTTCTGTTTTCATAGATGCATTTGTTTTGTTTTTAATAATGTAGCATTGATTATCACGATTTACAAGTTTTTATTTGAAAAAAAAACTACCAAGGAGGAAGCTACTGTTTCCTCCTTACTACTCTTTTTTTGGGGGGTGGGGTGGGGATAAATGATATATTTTAAATGTCTTGTCAGAGAGAAAGAGCCATTTAGTATAAGGCTGCTGGCTTTGCTCTCCCTAGGGAAGTAGGGTCTCTAGAGTCAGAACACTCCAGCTCCTTTATGGGAATCAATGATGTTTGAGGGATAAAATAAAGTGATCTGCTTGACATTTATTTAATTGGAATAAGTTTATTGATAGCTTCTAAAATAAAATCTGGCACCACTCCTCACCAAACTGTTCACTCTTCCTATGCCTCCATTTTCTCATCTGCAGGGTTGAGCTAATGAAAGTACCTACCTCACAGGGTTATGAGGATTCAATAATGTGATTTTTTAAAGTGGGACTTTTCATTGTTCAATAAATGTGGATGAGAGAAGAATAAATCCCAGATGAGTTAACAATGAACATATTTTCAAAGATACTGAATCTTTACTAACAGAGAAGAAAAAGTATAGAAAAGTGGGCTAAGGACACAGACAGTTAACCAAGTACAGTTATTATGTGGAGTACATAGCCCTTTAACTTGGAAGCGTCACTTCTAAGGAAATGGAGATGCAATGACGATGTACTCATAGGATTTAATTCTTAAATATTGAGTATACATGGTGGAGTTATGGATGAACTTTTTTTTATTGATCTGGATCTTCGTATTCCTCTTCTCCTTCTAACAATAAATATGTATTACTTGTATAGCAGTTTTTCTTTTTTTCAGAGAAAAGTTGTCCTGGACAAAATGATGAAAATAAAGAAGTTTTGCTTCACTTTGTGAAACCTGTTTCCTTTTCCACACTACTTCTTCCCTCCTGCCAGTCCAATTCTCCACATGGTTTCAAAGATTCAGCCCTAACTCTTAGGCACACCTGGTTCCTAATCCAAGTCACATGCAATTTCACTATCCTTCAGCCATTGTGGTACTTCCAAACTTTACCAATTTCTTCTAGTACTCGTTGCTACTGGCTAAAAGGAGTGGATGTAGTTATGTGAGGCAATCTCCATTAGTCTATTGATAAGTTAGAATGCAGTCTCTGCTGATGATGGAAAGGGGTTCAGCTGTTTCATCTTTACAGAGGAAAGGTGGCACTGTGCATTATGATTGATTCACATGTCCTGAGTAAGATGGAGCATTTCCAGGAGGCACAATGGGAAACCCCTGGCATTCCTGCCAGCAGCCTCTAATGGTTACTCCCTTGGAGGACATGGCAAGTCTATTACAGCAGTCTTTCCAGCTGAACCCTAGCGCAGCCTCCAAATCCTGACCCAGGATTCCTGAGCACAGTGCTTTATTCTAGCTCCTCAGAGTATCATCTTAGCTTGTTAGAGATGCAAGTTCTCAAGCCCCACATCAAATTTACTGAATCAGAATCTGGGCTTCATGTTCAGGAAGTCTTGCAGAGTATACAGCTCTGGCAGAGAATTACCTAAATATAACCCAATCACCCATTGCATTGTTTCGTCAAGCATGGTTTGAAGTCAGTTTGTATTAAATCACCTAGGATGTTTATTACAAAAGCCGATTCCTAAGTTCCTCCTGAGAACTTAGGATGATGCCAGGAATCTGTGTTTTAAACAAGTGCCCCAGAGAATTCTTAAATGTAAACTGGGTGGTGCGGGGTGTTCAGATCTAACCTGGCTGGGCCTCTGGGCTTTCCTTCTAACACATGGGACAGGGTGGGGTGGGGCTGGGGTGTCCCTAGGTATCCATTGATAAAGGTCCTGGCCTCTCTGAGGACAGGTCAAGGCATAAATTATCCAGTGTGTGAATGTGGAAAACAAAGGCTGTAGAGTAATACACCATTTACTAGGTGAATGTAGCTTTGCTGAACCGTAACTGTAACATAATGATAATCACACCTGACGAAATATCATGGGGAGAGTTCCATTAAAAACTGTATTTAAAACTTCTGGTGCACAGTAGGCACTCAAGCTTTCATGTCTATTGCTGTATACTATTATTTCCATTTATTCATCATTCTGAATATATGATCAATAATAAACAAATAGCTAATATTGAGTGTTAATTATATACCAAGTACTATGTGAAGCATTTTATATACATTATCTCATTTATTCTTCACAACAACCCTACTGGGGTGATACTATTATTCTCTTCATTTGACAGATAAAGGGAATTGAAACATGAGGATGGGCCAAATGTTCTGAGGGTCTTTAACCCTAGACACTGTCAAATATTCCAGGCACCAAGTGAGTTTGGTGAAGGAAAATGATGTATGAGACAAGGTCTTGGAATAAAATTTTTTTATAATTTTGAAGCATGCCACAAATAACTAAGAAGAAGAAGTATCCAGAAGTTCCAAGGGGTGTACAGAGCATGTCATAAACTTTCAAAGGAAGAAGAGGTCACTTTCAAGCTCAATGATCAGGGCAGATTTTATGAAGAAGGCACCTCTTAAATGTAGCCTTGTAAGGCTACAAGATTTAAGGGTCCTGGTAGGAAGAAATTGAATGTTACTACATGGAAAGTATAAAGATCTTAAACAGCATCTGGCACAGAGGAAATGTTCAGTAACTATCAGCTATTAAAATGTATCTATACTACTACTATCAGTATTATTAATACCATTACCCTTACGGAGGAGAGAGAGTAAGGGCTTCTACAGAAGCCACATGATGGGTACAAATCCACTAATTTCACCTCACCTAGAATTCATCTGTCTCTCAAAGAGGTTATTCTGAGAAACTTCATGAAAGACTACATTTTATATATGAGTTCCCTTCCTCAACAAGCCAGTCTGTTCACTGTCTGAAAAGACCATGAGAAGTGGGTGTGATGTGACTTTTTGTAAACTCATCCACATCTTGCTGCCTAGACCATGTAGATGACTACATGGAAGTAGTAGGTGACTACTTCCTTCAGACTATCCCCTGGGATTGAGGGTCACACCCACAGTCCAGAGGGTCACATCCCCCTGAACTGATCTGTGGAGATCTCATTGCTGGGAATTTCTTCTGTGTCCCTTGAAATCAGCCATAGAATGGGTCCCCATCTCTCAGAGGATAGACACGATCCACCCATCTTGTCCTGAAATGTTGGGGTCCACCTCACCTCAAGCCTCACTGGCACCCCAAATAATCCAGGACTTGCGGGTTTTGGAGCCAGGAAGCCCTCATTTCAAAGCCTGGAGCTCTCAAGTCCTGGTTGTATGACCTTGGGCAAGTCATCTGTCCTCTCTGAGTCTCAGTAAAATGCCCATCTTTGAGGGTATCTATGCATCTTAGTGACGTGTGCCAAGTGCCTGGCTCCTGGCCACTTTCCACAAGAATTTTCTGAGCACCTGCTATGTGCCCAAGTGCTGTTCTAGGTGATGGGGATACCACAGAGAACAAAACCAACAGAGTCCCAAATTTCATAGAGTAGGTCAGTATGTATATAGCACATCAAAGGGTAGCAAGTGCTACATAGAAAGATTAGGCCAGGTCAGGGGAAAAGGCATACTGCCGGGTGGAGGGATGTACTTAAGGTGGGCAGGGAAGGCCTCACTGATAGGTCATTTGAGCCGAGACAAGAGGGAAGTGATACTAGAGTGTCGCACTCTGACCTCAGGGTTTTTATCCTGGATGCTTCCCCTGCCTGGGACACTCTGCCTCCAGAGAGCCCCATGGCTGAGTCCCTAACCTCCTTCAAGTTTCTCTGCTTCATACTTCCTTCCTGGTGAGGCCTTCTCAGACACTTCCTTTGGAAAATAGTTGCACACCACAGTCAGTCTCTGCCTCCTCACCCTATTTAATTTCTCTCCATAACACTGATCACCACCTGGTATATATTTATTATGTACTGGTTCAATAACTGTCTCTAAAAGAGAGGTTGGCAGACTATAGCCATTGGCCAAAACTGGCCCACTGTCTGTCTTTGTAGATAAAGTTTTATTGGAATACAGCCACACTTGTCCCTTTGCATATTGTCTGTGGCTGCTTTCCCACTACAACAGCAGAGTTGAGTAGTTGTGACAGAGACCATATGACCCTCTTAGCTTAAACTATTTGCTATCTGGCCCTTTACAGAAAAAATTGGCTGACCCCTGTTCCAGCATATAAACCCTGTAGAAGCAGGAACTTTGTTTTATTTATAGCTGTCTTCCCAGGTTGTAGCACAGTGCTTGGCATATAGAAGACCCTCAATAAATATTAGGTTGCTGAGTGAATGAATGAATATAGGAGAAGTGTGATTGGAATAACTAGAAAACTAGGCCTGGCTTGAGTCAGATCTTGAATGCTGTGCTAAAAGGGCTTGGCTGTTCTCTGATGGTGGTGGAGGTGTCCTACAAGGAGGAGAGTGAGGGAATCTCTCCAGGTTCTGTCCATGAAGAGGTTAAACAGCTGTTTCTACCATGAGATTGCTATTATTCATGACAGCATAGATATTAGAGGTATCCTATGTAAAGTATGGGCATGTGGGCACCATTGACTGACATTTGGTACTATTATTCTAGGCAGAATAGAGGTTGTTTAAGGGCAGGACACCCCGGGTCACAAAGTATATGAATACTGCTTCCCCCACAGACTAGCTGTAGAGCCTGGAAAATTTAACGAACTTCTCTATACCTCAGTATTCCTCATCTTCAAAACAAAATATTAACAGATCCACCATCATTGGGTTGTTTGTGGATTTAATAGGTTGTAAAGCGTTTGGATCAGTTTCTGGTACGTAGGAAATTCTTCATGAATATTAGCTGATATTAGTGATTCTCCATTATTAACCACTCTCCACGATGCCCCCTCCCATGTGTGTATTATTATCACAGTGTATGATGTTGTATAGTAAAGAATTTAACCTCACCCCAAGAGAGGTCTGGCCTTTGCCCTTGGCTTCTGGAAGATAATATCTAGGCCTTGGAATGTCATGTGTGATAGGAATGTCTTTGTTCGATTGGGAGTCTTAATCCAAACAGATAGTAACTATGTGATTTAGAGTGGGGGCTCTGAGCCACACCAATAGTGTGATTTAGTGTGGGGGACTTGGTCCAGCCAGAAGATAACTATGTGATGTACAGTGGGGACTCTGAGCCACACCAAAAACATGATGAAGGGTGGGGGCTTTGGGTCATGCAGCTTGACCTCCTGAGGGCTGGAAACTGAGATCAGCCAAGTGGGCAGGCAACTAGGCCTACAAGATGGGGCCCCATTGGAGGCTCTTGACACCAAGGCTTGGGTGAGTACCCTGGTTGGCAAAATTCCATGCTATTGTCAGACATCAATGCCAGGAGAGTAACGCTGTCTTGATTCCATGAAAAGAGGACAACTGGAAGCTTTGCGTTTGATATCCTCCTGGATCCTGCCCTGTTCATCTCTTCCCTTAGCTGATTTTAATTTTAGTCTGTATCCTTTCCCTGTAATAAACTGTAACCATTAGTATAACAAGCTTTCAGTGAGTTCTGTGAGCCCTTCCAGCAAATGATTGAAACTGAGGGTGGTCTGGGAAACCCCCTGAAATTGCAATTGCTGTTAGTAGTGACAGTGGTCCTTTGTGGACTCTTCCCTCTAGCTTCGCAGTTGGCTATCTCTTTGCAAATGTGCAGAGTGGGGGCCTCCTTTTACCCCAGGCCTCTTTCCCACCTGCCGCTTGAGAGGTACTGTGTCCCCACATATCTTCCCCAGGAGACCTACACCTTCCTTGGCCTCTCCCTGTCTCTGAAACTGACAGAAGGGACAGGGCCACCACCTCATCTCAGAGGCACCATCTCATAGGGGCCACGGGACTGGACATTTCTGACAGAAATGGGGATCTGGGAGGGAGGACGATACATGTTTCCCTTCTTTCTTTTCTAGAACTATGTGATGAGTGCCCCTATCCTCATGCTGTGGCCTCACACTAGGGCCACAGAGGTGAACAGACAGGGCCTACCCTAGGGGGAGTGAGGTCCCTATCCCGAGGGGGAGAAAAACACATCAATACATAATAAGGACAACAATCATAATATTAAAAATTAGCAAAACAGTTTGTTCCTCCTATGTTTGTGCACACAGCTCTGTGCACATGTGCAAGTGTTTCTTTATGACACATTCTTAGAAGTGGAATTGCTGAGTCAAGGTAGTTTATTCACTCAACAGATGCCTAATGAACACGTATTTGGTATACCAAGCACTGTTCTAGGTGGTGGACAACTGTTATTCTCTTGGGCGTGAGGTCCCTGAGCTCTTAGCAGTTTTTTCTCCAGACTGTAGTAAGGACCCTGACCTGCTCAAGGGTGTCTGTTCAGAGTGTGCAGTGTCTAAACGGTTATGGGGTCTGTGTCTTGGGTATGTCATTTCTGAACGCTTGGGAGTTCGTGTTCCAGGAGGTGAAGTCTCTGGGCTATTGGGGGGATCATTTCTCCAGTGGATGAGGTCTCTGAGATTTGGGGGGGATCTTTTTCAGGGTATAAGATTTCTTTTTTCCCCAGCTTTATTGAGATATAATTGACATATAACATTGTGTAAGTTTAAGGTGTATAACATGTTGATTTAATACGTTTATATTTTGCAAAATGATTACCACCATAGTGTTGGCTAACACTTCCATCCCATTACATAGTTACCATTTCTTTTTTGTGGTGAGAACATTTAAGATCTACTCTCTTAGCAACTTTCAAGTTTATGATACAGTGTTATTAACTATAATCACTATGGTGTATATTAGAGCTCCAGAAATCGTTCATCTTATAACTGGCAGTTTGTATCCTTTGACCAATCTCTCCCCACCACCCCCGCCCCTGGTAAACACCATTCTACTCTCTGTTTCTCTGAGTTTGGCTTTTTTAGATTCCACATATGTGATATCATAAAATATTTGTCTTGTCTTTCTCTGACTTATTTTACTTAGCATAATACCCTGAAGTTCCATCCAAGTTGTTGCAAATGGCGAGGTTTCCTCCTCTCTTATGGCTGAATTCTATCGATCTACCTATCTATCATCTATCTATCTGTCTATCTATCTATCTATCTGTCATCTGTCTATCATCTATCACCTATCCATCTATGACATCTTCTTTATCCATTCATCCACTGATGGACACTTAGGTTGTTTCCATATTTTGGCTATTGTGAATAATTCAGTAATTGAACATGGGGGTGCAGATATCTCTTTGAGATCCTGCTTTCACTTACTTTGGATAAATGCCCAGATATGAGATTGCCAGATCATAGGGTAGTTTTATTTTGAATTTTTTGAGAAACCTCCATACTGTTTTCCACAGTAGCTGCACCAATTTACATTCCCATCAACAGTGCACAAGGGTTCCCTTTTCTCCACACCCTCACCAACACTTGTTATCTCTTGACTTTTTTGATGATAGCCATTCTAACAGGTGTGAGGTGATATCTTTTTGTGGTTTTGATTTCTCAGCGTGTGAGGTTTCTAAACAGTTTTGGGGGTTTGTTTCTCAGTGTGTGAGGTCTCTGAGTTCCTCGAATGTCTTTGTCCCTGGTTGTAATGTTTCTGAGCTTTTTGGAGGTCTGTATGCCAGGATGTGAGATCTCTGCATTCCTGGAGAGTCTGTGTCATGATGTATCTGAGCCCATTGGCAGGTCTGTGTTCACATATGAGCTGTCTGTCTATTTGGGGGTCTATATCCTGGGTTTGGGGTCTCCTAGCTATTTAGTGTGGTCTGTGTGCAGGACTGGAGGTCTCTGGACTCTTTGTGGGTTCTGCATCCAGGATTTGTGGTCTCTGAACTCAGAGTGTGAGTTCTCTGAGATGTTTAGGGGTCTATGTCAACGTGTGAGATCTATTAGCTGGTTAGAGTCTTTGTTTTTGAGTGCCCTGGTTGGCTGACTCCCAGGGTATGAGATCTCTGGCCATTTGGGAGCATGTATTCTTGGTGTATGATCTGTGAGACAGTTTTGGGTATGTGTCTAGGATATGTCTGTCTGCAGGTCTCTGAGCTGTTTCGGTATCTATTTTCAGACTGTGAGGTCTCTGAGGTATTTGGGGAGTCTGTATCCAGAGTGTGATGTGTCTCAACACTTTGGGTATCTGTGTTCGATGGAGTGAGTCCCCGGAGCTATTTGGAGATCTCTGTTTATGAGCTGTGTGGGCATCTTTCTGCAGAGTATGAGATCTCTGAGCAGTTCAGGGGTCTGTGTCTAAAGTGTGAGTTGTCTGAGCAGTTTGAGGGTCCTCATCTCAGAATATGAGGTCTCTAAATTGATTGTAAAATGTTTAATGTTTGTCTGCTGTTTGGGGATTTGTGCTTAGGAGTGAGATCTCTGAACTCTTTGGTGGTCTGTGTTTCAAGGTATCAGTGTGAAGTATTTCAATGTCTGTGTTCAGGGCGTAAAGTGTCTAAACTCTTTGAAGGTCTGTGCTCCAAGTTTGAATCTATGGTATTCGGAGTTCTGTATTCAGGGTGTGAAGTCTCTGAACTCATTAAGGGTTTGGGTTCCACAGTTTGAATCTGAAGTATTTCCAGTCTGTGTTTATGGTGTGAGGTCTCTGAAATCATTGAAGATGTTTGTCCCAAGGTTTGAGTCTATGTATCTGGGGTCTGGGTTCAGGATCTGAGATTTTAAACACTTGAATGATCTGTGTTCTAAGATCTAAGTTTGACGTAATGGGGGATCTTTGTTCAGGATGTGTGGTCTCTGAAATCTATGAGTGTCTATTTCTTGGGGTTTGAATATAGCATACTTGGGGGTCTCTTTTAGAGCGTGAGGTCTCTGAACTATCAGAGGGTTGGTGACGAGGTTTGAATTGGAGGTATTTGCAGTCTGTGTTCAGTCTGTGAAGTCTCTAAACTTTCAGAGGGCCTTTGTTCCAAGGTTTTAGTGTATGTTATTTGAGGCCTCTGTTTAGAGTGTGAGGTCCTTGAATTTTTGACGGGTTGAGTCTGAGGTGTTTGAGCATCTGTGTCTAGGGTGTGCAGTATTTGAATTTTTAGAGTGTGTTCCAAGTTTGGGTTGGAGGTATTTGGGGTTTGACTTCAGGGCGTGAGACCCTGGCTCTTTAAGGGTCTGTATTCCAAGTTTTCAGGGTCTGTATTCTGAAGTACTTAGAGGTCTGTGTTCAGAGTGCTAGGTCTCTGAACTCATTAATACAGATTCTGAACTTGGTCAGTATTCCAAGATTTCAGTTTGAGGTATTTTGGGATCTGTGATCAGGGTATGAGTTCTCTGAAATCTTTGACTTTGTGATCCAAGGTTTGAGTCTGAGGCATTTGAGCGTCTCTGTTCAGGATATAAAATCTCTGAACTCTTTGAGGATGTGTGTCCCAAATGTTTTGTCTAAGTTTCTGGAGGTTTGTGTTCAGAATGTGAGGTCTCTACACTCTCTGAGGGTCTGAGTATCAAGGTTTGAATTTGAGGTATTTGAGAGTCAATATTTAATGGTATGATGTCTCTGAAAACTTTTGAGGGTCTGTGTTTTAAGGTTTGAGTGTTGTATTTGGAGGTCCAGGTGTGAGGTTTCTGAACTTTTAAGGGGTTACCAAGGTTTTATGAGTCAGTTATTTAGTGGCATTTTTAAGGGTGTGAGGTGTCTGAATTTGTAGGTTTCTGTACCTCAATATTTGGGTCTGAGGTATTTGGGGGTCTGTAGTCAGGGTGTGAGATCTCTGAACTTTTAGAAGGTCCTTGTACCAAGTTTTTACTGTGAGTTATTTGGGTTCTGTGTTCAGGAGTGGACTCTGTCCTATTTGAGGGTCTTTGTTTCAATTTTTGAGTCTGAATTGTTTGGGAGTCCTGTTCAGGGTGTGTTGTGCTTGAACCCATTGAGCTCTGTGTCCAAAAGCCTTAATTGGAAGTATTTGGGTCTAATGTTCAGGGTGAGATGTCTCTGAACTTTTAGAATCTTTGTTCCAAAATTTTTAATGTGAATTACTTCAAGTTTGAGGTCAGTGATTTTTTTTTTTAGAGGGTCTCTGTCCCAAGTTTGGGTTGGTGGTATTTGTGGTTTTAGGGTGTGATGTCTCTGAATTCACTAAGAGTCTGTTCTACAAGGTGTGAGTCTGAGGAAATTGGTGGGGGGGTCAGTGTTCTGGTCATGAGGCCTCTCAAATTTATGAGGGTCTGACTTTTAATATTTGAGTTTGAGGTGTTTGGGGATCTATATTCAGGATGTATGGCCTCTGAATTATTGAGGGTCTGTGCCCCAGGGGCTGAGTTTGTAGTATTTGGCAGTCTGTTTAGACTGTTAGTTCTCAGAACTCTTGGAGAACCTTGGTTTTAATGTTTGAGTCTGAGATATTTAGGAATTTGCGTTCAGGGTGTGTGGTCTCTGTATGCACTGAGGCCTGTGCCCCAAGGTTGAAGACGAGGAGGTTGGGGGTCAGTATTCAAGATGTCAGGTCTCTGGATTTTTACTGTGTCCTAGTGTTTGAGTCTGAGGTATTTGGGGGTCCATACTCAGAGTGCGAGGTCTCTGAAATCTTTGAGAATATGAGTTACAAGGTTTTAGTCTGAGGTATTTGGGGGACAGTGTTCAGGTAGTTTGGCTTCTCAAATCTTTGATGGTCTATATTTTAATGTTCGAGTGTGACATATGGGGGATCTGTATTCAGGGTGAGAGGTCTCTGAACTACTGGGGTTCTGTGCCCCACGATATGAGTCTGTAGTGTTTGGGATTTTTTTTTAAAGTGTTAGGTCTCTGAACTCTAGGGATCTGGGTTTTGTTACTTGAGTCTGAGGTTTGGAGATCAGTGTTCAGGGCATATGGTCCTTGACTCTTTGAGGATCTGCATCCTAAACTTTCAATCTCAGGTATTTGGGGGTTATTGTTCAGTATGTGAGGTCTCTGAACTTCTAATTTCTTTTTCTTAAGGTTTTAGCATGAGGTTATTGGGGTCAGTGTTCAGGGTTTGTGGTCCCTGAATTTTTAGAGGGTCTGTATACCAAAGTTTGAGTCTGTGATATTTGGGGTTCTGAGTTCAGGATGTAAGGTCTCTGAAATAATTGAGTCTACTTCTAAATTTTGAGTCTGAGGTAGCGTGGGGTCTCTAAGGTGTAATGACTGAAGTTTCAGGGTCTGTGTCACTAGTTTGAGCTGGAGGTATTAGGGGGTCTGAGTTCAGGGTGTGAGGTCTGTAAACTCTTTGTGGGTCTGTGTGCCAAGATTTGAGTCTGAGGTATTTGGGGATTTGTTTTTAAGGTGTGAGGTTCTGAAATCTTCGATGGTTTCTGTTCCACAGTTTGAGTCTAAAGTATTTGTGTTCTGTGTTCAGGGTGTGAGATTGCTGAGCTCATTGAGAGACTTTGTTCCAAAGTTTGGGCCTTAAGTATTTTGTGGTGTATGTTCAGGGTGTGACGTCTCTGAACTCTCTAAGGTCTATGTCACAACTCTGTATAAGTCAGAGGTATTTAGGGGTCTATTTTCAGTGTTTGATATCTCTGCATTCTCTGAGGCTCTTTGTCCCAAGGTATGAAGTGAGGTGATGAGGATCTATGTTTGGAGCCTGAGGTTTCTCAACTCCTTAAGCATGTCCCAGTGTTTGAGCCTGAGGGAGTCTGTTCATGGTGTGAGGTCTCTGAAGTCTGAAGTCTTTGAAGTCTGTGTTGTAAGGCTTGAATCTGAGGTACTTGTGAGTCTGTATTCAGGGTATGAGATCCCTCAGATTTTTGTGGGTCATGTTTTAATGTTTGAGTCTGAGGTATTTTCAGGCTTGTATTCAAGGTGTGAAGTGTCTGAACTCTTTGAGGGTCTGTACCAAAGGTTCCATGTGAAGTATTTGGGGGCCTATGTTCAGAGTTTGAGGTGTCTGAACTTTTAGATAGTCTAATCCCAATATTTGAGTCTGAGGTATGCAGGTCCATATTCAGGGTGTGAGGTCTCTGAATTCTTTGGTGGCTTGTGTCCCAGTAATTGAGTCTGAGATATTTGGGGGGCCTCTGTTCAGGGTTTGAGGTCTCTGATCTCTTTGAAGGTCTGAGTCCCAAGGTTTGTATCTGGAAGTCTCTGTTCCAATTTTTGAGTCTGAAGTACTTGGGGTCCATATTCAGGGTGTGTTTTGTTTGAGTTCATTGGGGTCTGTGTTCTAATGTTTGAGTCTGAGGTATGTGTGGGTCAATTTCAGGGTGTGAGGGTCTCTGAATTTTTATAAGACCTTTGCTCCAAAGTTTTAGCATGAATTATTTGGTGTCTGAATTCAAAGTGTGAAGTCTATGATATTTAGAGGGTCTCTTTTTCACTTTTTGGCTGGTGCTATTTGTGGGGTGTGTTCAGGGTATAAGTCTCTGCACTTACTGAGGGTTTATGTTTCAAGGTTTGAATCTGAGGTACTTGGGGGTCTGTGTACGGTTTGTGAGAGCTCCAGAATCTTTGAGGGTCTATATTTTAATATCTGAGTCCAATATATTTGGGAATTTGTATTCAGGGTATAAGGTCTATGAACTATTGAGGTTCTGTGTTCCATGGTATGTGTCTATAGCATTTGGGGGTCTTTTTCTGTGTGTCTCTGAATTCCGGAGGATCTGGGTTTAATGTTTGAGTCTGAAGTATCTGGGGATCTGTGTTCAGGGTGTGAAGTTTCTGAACTCTTTGAGAGTGTGTCCCAAGGTACGATTTTGATGTATTTGGGGTCTGTGTTCAGAATTTCAAGTCTGTGAACTTGTAGAGGGTCTGTATCCCAATATTTGAGTTGATATATTTGTGGGTCTGTGTTCAGGGTGTGAGTTCACTGAACTCTTTGGGGGTCTCAGTCCTAAGGTTTGAATCTGAGGTTTTTGTGTAATTGTATTCATGGGGTGAGTCCTCTGACCTTTTCGAGGGTCAGCACTCCAAGGTTGCATTTGAAGCATTTTGTTGTCTGTGCTCAACCAGATGTGAGTCCTCTGAGTTGTTGGAGGGCCTGTGTTTCAAGTTCTTAATATGAGTTACCTGGGGGTCTGTTTTCAGTGTGTAAAGTCTATGAAATTTTTGTTGTCTGTGTTCCAAGGTTTTAGATATTTTGGGCCTGTATTCAGGGTGCGAGGTCTCTGAGTTTATTAGTTGTCTGAGTCTCTTGACTGATTGTGGGTGAGCTCCCTGAGTTCCATGGGGGTCTTTCAGGCTGTATACAGTTCTGTGTGTAGGATGTAAGATCTATTTATTGTTTGGTGATCTGATTCCTAGGGTATGAGTGCTGTGGCTTTCAGGGGGTTTGAGTTCAGGGTGTGGATTTTCTGAGTTCTTTTGGAGGGGTTCTGTGTAAAGGGCTCTAAACTATAAGGCTGCACTGTGAGCTTTCTACGTATTTGATGGTCTTTTTTCCAGTATGTGTTTTCTGTGGCTGTTTGGGGATCTGTGCCCCAGGATATGAGGTATCTGAACTTTTGGTGAGTCTGTTCAGTTGAGGTTTGTGCGGTTTTTGGAGGTTTGTTCCGAGGGTGTGAGGTCCCTGAGTTCTTTGGTGTTCTGCGTCTAGCACATGAGCTCTCTAAGCTGTTCAAATGTCTGTGTCCCAAGTGTGAGTTGTCACAGCAGCTTGGATGCTTGGATAGCTCTCTGAGGCCTTTGGGAATCTGTGTCCAGGATTTTAGGACTCTGACCTTTGAAAGGTCTTCACCTAGGCACAGAGGTCAATGAACTCTTTGGGGATCTATTCTCCAGGTTGTGAGGTCTGTGGATACTTAGGGGTCTACGTCAAATGGCCTAACTCTAAGAGGGTATTTGTCCCAAATGTGAGGTTTCTGAGCTTTTTGGGTATGTATGACCTAAAGTGTGATGTTAGCAGGCTGCTCGAGGGTCTGTTCCAGGGTGTGAAGACTCTTTACTGTTTGGGACTTTCCATTCTGGGTGTAAAGTCTGTCAGCTGTCTAGGGGCCTGTGTCCAGTCCCGGGTGTGTGGTCTTTGTGTTATCTGTGGATCTGTGGCCACAATGTGAGGTCTATGGGGATGTCCTTCCATAGTGTGAAGTCTCTAAGCTGCTTCAGGGTCTTTATCTCAAGGTAGGAGGTCTAGGACCTGTTTGGGGGTCTGAATGGAGGACATGAATTTGTCTTCAGCTCCTGATGGACAATATCTTCATGACAATCATCTCCTCACTGCTCTGTGACATCTCAGTTGCCTTAACCTCTCGGAGCCTACCTTCCTCATTTTTTACTCAGAGAAATCCACACTCCCCTTACAGTGACTGTTCTGAGGATTAAGTGTGACCAAGCTTTGTGAAGTCCCTGGCACACAGCCCAGGACCTCATTGGCTTTCATCAAAGAGGGTCCCTTAATTATGTTTCCCTCACTCTCACCTCTCTGTTGAAGAGATCAGCACCCATAGGTCTGTGGGAAAAGTTTTCCTCAGTGCGGGCAAAAGCTCTTCTTTGCCCTTCTGAAGGACATCTGTGTCTATCCAGCAGGTGGTTGCCCCTCTCCATCCTGTCTGGGCCCACATCCATCCATTCATCCATCTGGGAAAGAAGAGGCCCATGCCCTCTTCTGATCCTTCCTGTGGCCCAGTCAGGGTGGGAGTGGGGGTATCCAATGGACTCAAGAACAGGCTGGGATGGTTCTGGGGCCTAAGCAGGGATTTATGTGAGGATTTTCATATTCTTGCAGCATGACCTGGGGTTCTTTTGTTTCATCAGGTTGATGTTAGGACTAAAATAATGACAATAATTTGGATAGGTAATAAACTCATACATACATTGGATAAAACACAAATGCACCTATATCCGGAGAAAACTATAATTCAAAAAGATATATGCACCCTATGTTCATAGCGGCACTATTCACAATAGCCAAGACATGGAAGCAACCTAAATCCATCCTTCCAACCTTCATCCATCAACAGATGAATGGATAAAGAAGATGTGGTATATATATATATACAATGGAATATTACTCAGCCATAACAAAGAATGAAATAATGCCATTTGCAGCAACATGGATGGACCTAGAGATTATCATACTAAATGAAGTAAGTCAGAAAGAGACAAATACCATATGATATCACTTATATGTGGAATCTAAAATATGACACAAACTCATCTGTGAAACAGAAACAGACTCACAGACATAGAGAACAGACTGGTGGTTGCCAAGGGAGTGGGGAGAGATGGAGTGGGAGGTTGGGGTTAGCAGATGTAAGCTATTATATACAGAATGGATAAACAACAAGGTCCTACTGTACAGCACAGGGAACTATATTCAGTATCCTGTGATAAACCATAATGGAAAAGAATATGAAAAAGAATGTATACATGTGTATAACTGAATCACTTTGCTGTATGGCAGAAATTAACACAATATTGTAAATCAACTATACTTCAATAAAATAAAAAAAACCCCACAAATGCACCAAAAGACAGTACAATAAACTTCCTTTTCCTGACCAGTGTCAATGGTGACCAGTTTCTTGTCTCTCCTGAGGTGGTCTCTGCACACATTAGTGTGTGCATACATGTTACCATCCACTCCCACTCCACTTTGTCCCCAAGTGGAGACACACTGTCTGTCCTTTGGTGATTTCACTGAACAATGCACCTTGGAGACTGTTCCCCAACAGCCCGCATGTTAATCACTGCCCACGATCCCACCACACCGTGAGGATGAAAATACATCATTTGTTCCTCATCCCCCATGCCCGAACAAGCAGATTGTCCCATCTTCTGTGATAAGCAGAGCAGTCAGATTATTATCATTGTTGAGTTTCGGTCTGAGAGGGGAGTCTTTGAGCCCAGGATCTTGTGTGGAAAAGTGGCCATGTGAGGTGGTGAAAGCAGGCCCAACCCTGGTGCCTGGAGACTTCAAGATGATGGAATCATGTCAGAAAGGTGGGTTGGTGGGGGGGCGGGGGCTCTCTGCACTTGGCTGAATGCCAGACTGGTCAGGGAAGGGAGAGAAAACCTTCTGGGCTCTGAGGGAAGAGGGGCTTATGTTGGGCCCCTCAGAAGGTGGGGTGAGGAAGGAGATCCTAGTAAACTAAACCTCCCCCATTCCTGTAGATGTTGTTTCTGACTTATAGAAATAGAGACCCCTGGACCTGGGACCTGTCCACACAAAGGTATGACCCTGAGTGACAAGACATTATTATTCTTGGAGGAGTGGGTGGGGACTCAGGTAAACTGGGATGCCCTCACCATGCAGCCCCCAGGAGCTGGCTCTGCAGGGAGGGTCACCCCTGTGAGGAAGTCTGTGCCTCAGAACATGCTGGTCAGGGAGGGTTTATGTCGGTGTCCACATCTGTCCATATCCCTGGCCACGCTTGCTTCCCCACCTGTCTGCCATAGCCTGTGCCAATCCCCAGGTCTCAAGTTCCACAGAGTGGTGATTCTCTGGGGTTTTTCCTACAGATCCCCAGCCCCCAAAGGCTTTAGTGGACCCAGTCCTGGCCTCTGGATCTCTTTATTCCCATCTCTAGAGCAGGCACAAGCCTCCTCACCCATGTCTGCCCTCCTTCCCCACTCAGGCTTAGGCCCTGGACTTCTAGATAAACCCTAATCTCAAGTGATGTGGTTCATGTTCTTGTTGGTAAAAGGGCCAGACAAGTCCTCCTCTAGTGGGCCATCCTGCAGAAATCTGACCTTCTTCGGCTGGCCCCAATGCACCTGGCTCTTACTCTAGGGCTGAGGGTAGAAGGAAGATGGGAAAATAAAACATACTTAAGGGGACAGCAAGGGATGATGTGGGGCATTGTATATCATTTGGGGCGATCATGAAGAGACTCTAGGATGAGGTGGTTTGAACAGAGGGCCCCAAAAGAGTAGGCAATGAGCCAAGTGCAGGGCTGTGTGGACTAGACACAGGACCCAGCCAGCGAAAAGGCTCTGAAACTTGACTGCCTTGGGGCAGGAACGCTGGGTTCCTCTTTTGGCCCCAGGCTTAAGTCCTATGCAAGGGGCTCTCAACCACATTCCAGGAAGTTCTGAGGCCAGGGAATGGAAACTTGGCCTTTGATTTTGACAAAATATTCAGGGTTTGGGACAATTCATTTCCAGGTACTGTGATAGCAAAATAGAAAGGGACAGTCCAGGGTGTGTGAGCATTGATGTGGACAGAGGACTCCACTGAGTGATTGGGAAGGGAGCTGCAGATGGAGCGTTCCACTAGTGTAGTGTGGGGGGACACAGGGAGGAAACAATCCACTGGGGGGAGGGGCTGCATTTGGACCTGTAAACTGTAGGTCAGGGAGGAGGGGAAATTAACACCATCCCTCATGGGGATGGGAATCTGACAACCCTGTCCTCCCAGCTTCCACCTGAGCAGACACCCACTCTCCAGCTTTGTGACCACTTACTCTGTGGCCCCCATCATGGATCTCAGTCCCCATCATCCCCTGCTTGTCCACTTTGAATTGGCCTTAAGATTGTGAGTCCCTGGAAAGACATTGGCTCTGGGATGAGTGGAACATGAATCATGATCCTTCCTGGGCTCTGACTGGTCTTAAAGAACATTCACATCCCAGTTCTGCCCAGTTGCAGGGGATTTCTGGAAAACCCCATACATCTAACCCCTTCCCTGGAGTGCTGTGCTTTTATTGGCTACTGATTTGGTTCAGGTGCCTTGGTTTCTGGGTCAGTTTTCAGGACTAAGGAGGTGAGGCTTCAGCACAGGAGTATGATGAAAGTTAGAACCCAACTTGGAGCATCTGTGATCTTCCTATAAATGACATTATCCCTGACTCTTCCCTGTACTCCTCTCCCTGCAGAGATCAGCTAGTTCAGTCAACTGTATCCCTGCTCTAATGATGGGGGCTGACCGTGTGAGCTCCTGCAGTGTCGTGTTCCCCATTCACCTCTAAAGTAAGTCAGAAGCCCAGCAGGCACCTCTGCCCCCAGTCAGTCATCCCTGAAGTGCATTCATGCATTCAACCATTCTCTTCTTTACTCAAAACTAAAATTGGATTTGTTTTTTTGGAGGAACTTCACAGAAGTCACTTCATTAAACAGGAATCCTGTCCTGGTGGGAGAAGCACGGCAGGTAGCCCAGGGTCCTTGATCCCAGAACACAGAGTCAAGAGAGCTGAGCTTGTAACACTTGAGTGGATGTGAGCGGAGGATATGAGAGTGTGAGGGGCAAGGGCAAGAGGAATGAGGAGGTAAGAGGGAGGGGGTAAGAAGCAATAAAGGCAGAAAGGAGAAGTCAAGGGATCTTAGAATAAAAGCTCAGACTCATTAATGCTTGTTATGGGCCAGACATGTGTTTAGCAATGCATATCAAAAACCTAGAAGGAAATGAAGGGGATCAGGGTATGCCACCCCCTAATATGCTGCTTTGGTATGAGAATTATTTTGAGCTGAAGGAATCTGGGTTTCTGAAATCCCTTATCTGCTTCAAAGTAGAGCCTCTCTAAAGAACTCAAAAGAACTCAATTGTAATAAATACCCTCCTTGAGAGCAACTCTTATCTTCTCTTCTCCGAGAGAAGTCCACATCCAAACAGACATGTCACAAGACTATTATATCTCCCATCTATTCTCCTAAGGGCCCGTTTATCTTTCCAAAAAGTCATTTGCTTTTCCATAAGTGCCCTTTTCCCATCTCCCTTTCCCCTACTAAATTAGGTATACAGACTCCAAATTCTAACTGCCCCTTTGAGTACTCATCGCTGAGTGCTCCCAAGTGTTTTGGATGGAGGTGTTAATTACTTCTGTTTATTTTTTCTTTCTAATCTGTCTTTTGTCAATCTGATTTGCAGGGCTGCAGGTGAAGAACCTAAGAGGGTGGAGGGAAAAAGTTCTTCTTCCTCCACAGAAACTATACCATATATTATACGGTATTCTTGAGTGTGAAACTCTGGATAATTTTCCAATAATATTTTTCCCAGTTTTACTACTTCCTTGCATTTTCTTAGTTTACATTAATCATCCGTTGTTCTGTTTACAATTTAAAAAACGATTTTTCTAAAGGCTCATTCTCCTAGTCCTCTAAATATTTCAGGGTAGCAAATTGTTTTGACATCTTTGTCAGGTTAGAAATCAGTGAGTGACCAGCGGTAGTATTAACAGAAAAAGAAAGATCTTAGATGCAATACTGACTGCTGGTGCGGGGAAGGATTGCAGAGGGGATAGAAGGTCAGCAAAAGCCTGTGAGTATTCTGGAAGATGCCAGGGCAATATAGGCAAAACACAGGTCCCTAAGGAGAGGCTGTGCACTGTCAAGGCAAGTGTCTTTATTAAGGCTTCCTAGACTTTTCCCCAGTTCAGGCTCCAGTGGCTCATTTGATTAGGCTGCAGTTCACATAAAGCAGTACTGCTTGTGAGCAATGCTAAGATCGTGGGTTTAAGCCTTACCCAGAGCACTTTTTACTTCCTGGGCAATGCTGAGGTTGTGATCACCTGGACCACTTTTCTTGATTTTTGGAAGGCTATAGATTGAGAAAGGAAAAATAGGAAATCAATATGTAGTGAAATAGACCCAACTCTTCCCCCCAACATCTGTCAAACCATAAGTAGAAAGTGAAATATGATACCAGTTGTTGTAGCAATGAGTTATCAATTACAGGATTCGATTTGATCACTCTAAAGAGAAACATGGAAGTGAATGCAAATGTGAGAAAACACATTATTAGGGGGAAAATAAACTAAAACAGGCTTAGAAGACTACTAGACTATTTTGGCAAAGGGTGAGAGAGTAATAGATGCTTTGGACCAAGTGGCCACAGTGGGCATGGAAAGAAGTGGGCACATGAGACAGGTATTTAGGAAGTGAAACGGACAGACCTCAGCAAGGATTTGAACTTGGGGTGAAGGAGAGGGAGGTGTAAAATGTTGAGACCAGGTTTCTGTGCTGGGTAATAAGATGGGTGATGGTACCTTTTGTTGATACGGAGAATACTACAAGAGAACTCTTTTGTAAAGAACTCCAAAATAGGAATTTTTCTCAAAGGGCTCATGGTCTAAATGGAAGTCGAAATGAAAAATTTCTCTCATGATCTATAGTTACATGTCCCTATGAGTTTGAGACCCTGTTCCTCTACATTCCTAAAATCCCCAATCTCACATAGCCCTGTAATGCCAGTATTGTTTTTAGTATGTGCCTCCCCTTTATAAATATGCACACAGGTAATACATGAATATGGCCTAGTACAGAAGCTTCAAATAATATCTAAGTATATGGACTGCATTAGGCCATTATCACCTACCCCATTCTCCCTCACCTCACAGGTGAAAACTGGGTCAGTTATGGTTATTTTATTCCAGACATTTTTCTCTGCACTCACATATCACACACGTACACACGTACACACAAAGTCCCACTCTGAGCATTACCCACTTGTACCCCATTAATGATGTGTCATGGAGAAATCCTTCTGGCCCGTACAGATCCATCCTCCTCATTCTGTTTTGCATGTCACTTGTGCTCCATGGTATAATATGAACCTCTGGCACTCCTTACCCTCAAAGTGCATTGGCTATTAATAGACATTTAACATTTTTACAGGTTGTTTTCTCCTTCTGTCTTGTGCACACAGCTCTGTGTATGTGTGTGTGTGTGTGTGTGTGTATGAGGGTTTATTATACATTCTTAGAAGTAGGATTGCTTGGTCAAAGACTTCACCTTATTGAGCACCTACTGTGTGGCTAGGGATTGTTTTAGGAGTTGGGAAAACATCAGTGAACAAAACAAACAGACAAATATCCCTAAGGGTGGGGTGACCATTTTTTAATTTTGATGAATGCTGCCACATTGCTGTCTCTCACTGGTTCAGGTAAGTTAATGCCTGTTCACTGCTATCCTAAATACCACTCCTAGTTTGGGGTTTCTGCAGCAGACCAGAAATATTCAAGTAATTCAAAAGAAGGCAGGAAAGGGGAAGGGAACAGATAAACAAGCAAACAAAAACAAAACAAAAACCCAGAGGGGACAAACAGAACAACCTCTCTTCCTAGTAACCTGATAGCTCTAAATACAACCATGTCAATTATTACATTAAATGTTAAGGTATAAACAATTCAATTAAAACATAGAGAAACATAGAGTAGATAAAAAGCAGGGCCCTACTAAATGCTACACACAAGGGACATACTTTAAATATAAAGATACAGAGAGTTTAAAAGTAAATGAATGGAAAAAGTTATATTATGCACACCAAAAACAGAAGAAGGACGGAGTGGATATTATAAATCAGACAAAGTAAACTTGAAGATAGTATTACCACAGATAAAAGAGAAATGTCATAATGATGAGACAGTTCCTTAGAAAGATATAACAATTATAAATATGTATGCACCTAATCACAGAGCCTCAATATACATGAAGCAAAAATGGACAAAATCATAGGAAATTTTAATACTCTTCTTTAGTTGATGGAATGACTAGATCAAATTAAAAAACCATACACAGAAGGTTTGAACACCACTATCCACCATCTCGACGTAACTGACATCTATAGAACACTCCATCCAACAATTACAGAATATATACTTTTGTTTAGTGCACATTGTACATTTCACCACAACAGACCATAGACTGGACTCTAAAATGTATCTCAATAAATCTTAAAGGACCATGATCATACAGATTATATTCTATGATTACAGTCGAATTAGATTACAAATCAATTATAATGGAAACTCCAAATATATTGGAAACTCCCAAATATCTGGAAGTTACACACCATACTTTTATTTTTTTATTTTTTTTACATCTTTACTGGAGTATAATTGCTTTACAATGGTGTGTTAGTTTCTGCTTTATAACAAAGTGAATCAGTTATACATATACATATGTTCCCATATATCTTCCCTCTTGCATCTCCCTCCCTCCCACCCTCCCTATCCCACCCCTCTAGGTGGTCACACCATACTTTTAAATGATTCAAAGGTCAAAGATGAAATCACAAGGGAAATTAGAAAATATTTTCAGCCAAATGACAAAGTAGAACAGATCAAAATTCATGGGATTGACCTAAAGGAATGCTTAGAGGGTAATTTAGAGCTCTAAATGATATTAGGAAAGAAGTACATAAAACCAGTGACGTAAGATTTCCCCTTAAGAAGCTAGTAAAAGAAGAGCAAAGTTAATACCTGGTAAGTAGAAGGAAGGAAATAATAAAGAGCAGAAATCAACTTTACTGAAAATAGACAGTAGAGAAAACTAACAAAGCCAAAATTCCAATCTTGGAGAAGATAAACAAAATTGACAAACCTCTAGCTAGACTGAACAAGACAACTAGGGAGAGGAAACAAATCACTGATATCAGAAACATATATGGAGTTATCAACAGAGACTCTACAGACATTAAAAGGATAATAAGAAAACAGAATGAACAACTTTCAGCCAACAAATTTGACAATGTAGATAGGATGGGTGGAGGCAGAAGTCAAACTGTGATGCAGGCCCAATTATTGCCATGACTGACTCCTTGGGGAGCTCTTGAATGGCCCATTAGAGTTATCCCAAGTTGGGTCTAGATGGTTGTGCCTTTATACCCCCACATTGATCAGTCATTAAATATGGGCCACCTGGGGAAAGAGTGTGACCTTGAGTGAAGCAGCTCTCTGCAGTTGAGACAATCCCTGAAGGGGCTGACAGCTGTCTGCCAACAGTAGCTGAGGGACTAAGCCCTTCACTGAAGCGGGATCTGGGTGATGCATAACAGTGTCCATCACAGTTCTGTTTAAGAACAGTTCTTTTCAAACCAGATCAACAGTGTCAGTGACATGACAGAGTGGACTGAAATAAAGAGGATTAAAGGCATGATGACTTATTAGAATAATGGATGAAAAAATAACAGCATTAATATCTACCACCCACTGTGGGTCAGGTACCATGGTAGGAATCAAGGACACTGAGAGAAGATACAGTCCCTGTCCCTGCCCTCAGTGGGAGGAGGCACAGCAGATAGCATGAAATGAAGTCTCATATGAAATATGTGTTATGATAATGCCACCGGAGTGAAGATGGGTAAACAATTCAGTCTGTCTTTAGATAGAGGTGGGGTGTGTTTGTGTGTGAGTGGGATGGATTTCCAGAAAGGTTTTAGGTAACATTTTTAGCATCTATAAGATCAAGAAGGTTTTGTACAGGATGTGGCATTTGAGGTGTTCTTTAAACATAGCCCTGATTTTTTCTTTAATGTACTCAGAGTATAATTCGGTTTAGAAAAATATGATATACACAAGAGGTCTTCTTCTAAAACAACTGCTAATGGAAGATATATCTGTGCTACTATAAACAATATATTTTTCCCAGAAACACTTTTCCTGTCAATTATGTGCTGCATTTTAAAAACAACCATTATAATAGCTTTAGGACAAACACTTCTTTTTTTCTTGGAAGATATACTGGAAATCTATATCAAGCAAGTCTTATATAGGATATTTTAATTTACAGACACTATGTTAGAAATTGCTTATGATGTAAAAAAACTGAAGTTCCCTCTACCCCTTGGCTCTCAGTAGGAGATGGCTCTTCATTCAGTTACCTCAGATACAAATCTTGGGACAGAGTCCCAAAGAATTCAGAGACCTCATACCTGAACACAGACCCCCTCACATTCAACTTCGCATTCAAACCAACAAATACCAAAGACTCTATCTTAAAACACAAATATTCAATGAGTTTAGGGACCTCATACCTTGACATGAACTCCCAAACACCTCAGATTAGAAACTTAGAAGACAGAAACCCAAAGACACCTCACATGCTAAATTTAGACTCCAAAAGCCTCAGAACCAAACTTAGGACAAAAACCCTGAAAGAGTTCAGACAGCTCCCACGCTGAATTACCTCATTACACCCAATTACCTCATACCCAAACCTTGGAACACAGACTCTCAGAGACCACACATCCTGAATACAAACCCCAAATACCTCAGACTCAAACCTTGGGATACAGATCCTCTAAAAGTTCAGAGACTTCAGACTGAACAGAGTCTTTAAATATCTCAGACTCAAATCCTGGAAGGGGCTTTAAATGAGGTCAGAAACCTCATTTCCTAAAAACAGATCCCCAATTACCTCAGAATCAACTCTTGGAACATAGAATCTTAAAGAGCTCAGAGAACTCACATCCAATACAGACCCACCAAATCTCAGAATCAAACCTCAGAACACAGACCCTGAAAGAGTTCAGAGGCATTACCCACTAAAAACGGACCACCAAAGACCTCAGACTGAAACCTTAGGACAGACCCTCAAAGAGTTCAGGTACTACATGCCATTAACTCAGATCTCCAGTTACACAGAACTGAAACCTTGGGATGTGACAAAGGTGTTCAAAAAATTCAGAGATCTCACACTCTGAATAAAGACATCTAAATAGCTCAGAATCAAACCTTGAGACACAAACCCCCACACATTTCAGTGATCTCCCAACCTAAACACAGATTCCCAAATACCTCAGACTCAAACTCTGGAATACATACTCTCGAAGATTTCAGAGACCTCATATCCTGAATACAGACTCAACAAATACCTCAGACTCAAACCTGGAACACAGATCCTCTAAAAGTTCAGAGAGTAATACTCTGAACACAGTTCCTAAATATCTCAGATTTAAATCTTGGAAAGGGCCCTAAATGAGTTCAGAAACCTCACTCCCTGAAAACTCCCCACTTACCTCTTAATCAAACCTTGGAACACAGAACACGAAAGAATTCAGAGTTTATACCCTGAAAACAAACCACCAAATACCTCAAACTCAAATCTTGGGAGAGAGTTTTGAAGATCTGAGAGGTCACACCCTGGAAAGAGATCCCCAGTTACCTAAACCTCAGACTCAAACTTTAGAACACAGACCCTCAACTCATAGACCTCACTCCCTGAACTAAACTCTCAATAACCTCACACTCATCCTTTGGAACACAGGCCCCCAAAGAGTTCAGAGAAATCATATCCCAAATACAGACTCTCAGTTACTTCAGACTCAAACACTGGGACACAGACATTATAGATTTCTGGGACTTCGTACCCCCCAAATATCTAAGATTCAAATGTTGAGACAATGACCATCTAAAAGTTTAGAGCTGTGTTCATGTGGAACACAGATTCCCAAATATCTCAGACTTTAACTTTATGAAACAGACCCCATCAAATTCCAAATGCTTCACTTTTTTTTAAATTCTTAGAACTTGCTTTATTTCAACTTAGTAAAATTATAGACCTCAATCATGACTTATTGTGCTTGCCATATAAAAATCTGCAAAGCATTTTTATATTTGGTTAATCTCTCCTGTCAGCTCTTGTCCAATATTCATATATGCCCTCCCTCTTATAATCTATTTTCAAGAAATATGAAAAGCTTCAAGAGTAAGAAAAGAATACATTTACAGTATTCTGTGATGCATCTCTTCTACAAAGGTATATTTTTTAAAAGACATCAAACTAAAGATGAGGCAGGTTTTGGTTGTCAAAAATGACTTAAGTTTTTTATATCATGTGTGAGTTAATCATTTCTGTTAGATATTAAATAATATTTCTTTAGATCTTGATAAATATATCCTATAAGGGCTTTGATTTTTATTAAATTAATTTTTATTGGAGAATAGCTGCTTTACAATGTTGTGTTAGCCCCAAATGCTTCACTTCTTGAACACTGTACCCAAATATCCCAGATTCACACCTTGGAACAGAGGCTGCAAGCATTCAGAGACCTTATACTCTGAACTCAGAAACAAATACATCCAACTCAAAGCTTGGGATACAGACCCTGAAACAATTACGAGAACTCACACCCTGAACACAAATCTCCATATACCACACACTCAAATCTTGGCACACAGACCCTCAAAGTACTCAGAGACCTTACACCTTTAGCCCAGACCAACAAATACCTCACGCTCCAACTTTGGAACACAGGCTGACAAGGAGTTCAGAGACCATACACATTGAACACTGAATGCCAGACACCTGGGAATAGATCCTTGAAAAAAAGATCATCAATGACTTCAGAGACGATATGCACTGAACTCAGATTTCCCCCATTACGTCAGAGTCAAACCTTGGTCAAAGATCATCAAAGTGTTGAGAAACTTCTTCTAATCCTGAATGCATATACCAATACATCAGAATAAAACCTTGGGAAAAACACATTGAAAGAGTTCAGAGACTTCTCATCTGAACGTAGACCTCAAAAACCTTCAGGTTCAATCCTTAGAACATACAATGAATTAAAACGTCTCCCACTCCCTGAACACAGAACCTCAAATACCTCTGATTCAAAACTTGGAACAAAGACCTACAAAGAATTTAGAGACTTCACACCCTCAACACAAACCCCCAAATGCCACACACTCAGATTTTAGAACACAGATCCTCAAAGAGTTCAGAGGTCTCACATTTCAAACACAGACCCTGAACACCTCAGACTCCAACCTTAGAACACAGACTCTACAGTGTTCTGCCATCTCACAACCTGAAAAACATCTCCAAATACCTCAGACACAATATTTGGAACTCAGGCCCTCAAAGAGTTCATAGACCTCATATCCAGAATATGAATTTCCCAATACCTCAGACTCAAACTTTGTGACAAGACTCTTAAGGAGATCAGAAACCTAAAAACCCGAACATAGATCCCCTCAACTATCTGAGATTTAAACTTGGGTCATCAAACCTTAACGAGTTCAGAGACTTCACTGACTGAACACAGAACCCAAATACCTCACATTCGAACTTTAAACCACAGATCTAAAAGATTTATGAGTGCTTATACCTTGAACACAGACCCTGACACCAGAGACTCGAAAGATGGAACATAGATGCTCAAAGGGCTCAGAGACCTGACATCTTAAACACAGACCTGAAAATGCATCAATTTGAAATCTTAAGACACAGACCTCAAAGACTTCAAAAATGACTTTAAAGATGATCTCCAAATACCCCAGAGTCAATTCTAAGAAAAAGACCTTCAAGGAATCAGAGACCTCACACCTTGTACACACACCCTCAAAGATCTCGGACTCTGACCTTGCAACACAGACCCTCAATTGAGATCAGAGACCTCACATCCTAAAAACAGATCCCCAAATATATCAGTCAAATCAGAGACTTCCAAAGGGTTCAGGGACATCATAGTCTAAACACAGATTGTCAAATACCCCAGACTCAAATCTTGGAACACCGGTCTTTGAAAAATTCCAAAGCGTTCCCCAAACGTACATCCTAACATAGGTCTGCAAATACATGAGACCTCACACCCTAACATAGGTCTGCAAATACATCAAGCTCAGATTCTTAGGACATAGATCCTCAAAGAGGTCAAAGACCTCACACTCTGTAAAAAGACCCCTACATACCTCAGACTCAATCCTGCAAAAAAAAGAACTTCAAAGAGTCAGAGTCTCACTCTAACACATACCTCCAAATACCTCAGATGTTGTGACAGAGAGGCTTAAAGAGTTTAGAGCTCTTACATCCTGAATACAGATGCCCAAACAGCTCAGATTCAAAATTCGTATGGCAGGCCCTTAGTGATTTCAGAGACCTCACATCCTAAATACAGATTCCCTAAATACATTAATTAAAACTTTAATATACAGAACTTGAAAGAGCTCAGAAATCTCAGTCTAAACACAGACTCCCAAACTTCAGACTCAAATCTTGGGACACAGAACCTCAAAAAGATCAGGGTCTCACATCCTGAACTTAGATATCAAAACACTCATTAGCAAATTTAGGGTACAGACCCTCAAGGAGTTAGAGATCTCTCACTTCAAACACCTCAGACTAAAACCTTGAAAAATAAACCCTCGATGAGTTCATAGAGTACATACCCTTAACACAGAATCCAAAATACTTCAGACTCATACATTGATAGACAGATTCTTAATGAGATAAGGGACCTCACACCCTGAATTCAGAACCCTAAATGCATAAGATTCAGTCGTGGAACACAGATATGCAAAGATTTCAAAGACCTCACAATCTGGACACAGACCCTAAATAATTCACACCCAAACCTTGGGACACAGCCCTCTAAAATTTCAGACCTCATGTGCTGAACCCAGACCCCCAAATATCTTAGGCTCAACCCTTGGGAAATAGACTTTATAAAATTTCACATACCTCACAGCTTGAACAATGACAACCAATACCTCCAACTCAACACAGGCTCTATAAGATTTCAGAGACTTCCTAGCCTGAACACAAATCCCCAAATACCACTGACTCAACACTTAGAACACAGCCCATCAAAGAGTTCATAGACCTCACATTTTGGCTACACCCCCCGCCCAAGAACTCACACTCAAACCTGAAACACATACACTCTAAAATTCAGAGATGTCACACCTGAACACATACTCCCCATTACCTCAGAAAATATAGAACTCAGATCCTCAAGGTGTTCAGAGACCTAACACTCTGCACAGTGACCCTGAAACACATCAGACTAAAATCTTGAAATACAGACAATGATTATAGAAACTGAATGCACTGAACACAGACCTCCCAATACCTGAGACTCAAACATGGAACACAGATCATCAATGTGTTTGAAGATCTCAAATCATGAACTCAGACCCCTACATATCAGAATCAAACCCTGGGACAAACACCCTCAAAGAGGTCAGAGATCTCTCATCCTGACCACAAACCCCCAAATACTTCAGGTTCAAACCCTGGAGCATAGACAATAAGTTCACACACATCTCACTTCTTGCAAACAGACCTGCAAATATCTGATTCACATGCTGGAATACAGGCCCTCAAATAATTCAGAAACTTAACATCCTAAACATAAATCCCCAAATGCCACAAACTCAAATTTTGGCACATAGACACCCTAAGAGTTCAGAAAACTCACACCTTGAGCAAAGAGCCAAAAGACCTCAGAAGAAAACTTGGGACATAAACTCTCAAAAATTTCAAAGACCTCTCACCTTGAACACTGACTCAGACACCTCAGATTCCAACCTGGGAGTACAGACTCTGAAAGAGTTCTGTAACCACTCAATCTGTTCATACACCTCCAAACACCACACAACCAAAATTTGGAAGCCAATCCTCAAGTGTTCATAGTCCTCAGATCCAGAACACAACCTTCCAAACACTTCAGACTCAAATGTTGTGACACAAAGCCTGAAAGAATTCAGAAGACCTTGTAACTGAACACAGGCCACAAATAACTCAGATTCAAATTTTGGTCACAGTCCCTCACAAGTTAAGACACCTTACTCTTGCTCATCGAACCCATATACCTCATATTCAAATATGAAAGCACAGACCCTAAAGATTTGTGAATGCTTCCACCCTAAATACAAACCCAAATATCTCAAACTCAAACTTAGGAACACAGACTCTCAATAAGTTCAAAGACTTTACTCAGACCACAAATACCTCAGACTTAAATCTATGAAAAAAAAAAAGAACTTCAAAGAGTTCAGAGACCTCATGCTCTGAACCTGGACCCCAAAATACTTCAGATTCAAACCTTGGAGCATAGATACTTAATAAATTAACACTCCTCTCACTCCATGAATACAGTCCTGCAAATATCTCAGAGTCAAACCCTGAAACACAGGTCCTCAAATAAGTCAGAGGCTTCACACTATAAATATAAATTCCCAAACACCACAAACTCAAATGTTGGAACTTAGAACCCCAAAGAGTTTAGAGACCTCTGAAGCAAACTTAGGACAAAAGCCCTAAAAGAGTTCACAGACTTCGCACTCTGAACACTGACCCAAATACCTCAGATGCTAACCTTGGAACACAGAGCCTGAAAGAGTTCTGCACCCTGAAACTTGAATACACACATCAAAATATCTCAAGTGCAACATTTGGAATGCAGACCTTCTAGAGTTCATAGACCTCACACCCAGAACAGGAATTACCAAACACCTCAGACTCCAGCCTTGTGACACAAATCTTCAAAGAATTCAGAGATCTCACACCCTAAACCTAGAACCTATATGCCTCATATTTAGATATTAAAACACAGACCCTAAAATATTTGTAAAAGCTTATTGTGAATACAGACCCCAAACACCTCAGACTCAAACCTTGAAACACAAACTCTCAATGATTTCAGAGGCCAAAGCCCTAAACGAAGAACCACAAATACAACAAACTCAGAATTTTATGTCACAGACTCTCAAAGAGTTCAAGACCTCAAACTCTAAACACAGAACACGAAATACATCAGACTCAACCCTATGAAATAAAAGACCTTCAAAAAGTCAGTGATCTCACACTCTGAACACAGACCCCAAAACAACTTACATTCGAACATTGGAGTACACTTAATTAGTTCAGAGTCCTCTCACTCCACGCTCAGAGACCCCAAAACACATGTGATTCTAAAGTTGGATCACAGGCCCTCAAAGATTTCAGAGATTTCACATCCTGAAGATAAATACCTAAAAACCACACACACAAATCTTGGAGCACTGATCCTCTAAAGTCTAGAGACTTCACGCTCTGAACTTAACGATACCAAAAGAAGCTTCAGAAGCAAACTTAGGAAACAAACCCTCAAAGAGGTCAGACACCTCTCCAACCTTGAAAAGAAACCCCAAATACCTCAGACTACAACCTTGGAACACATACCATGAGAGTGTTCTGCATCATCACAACCTGAACACGTACCTCCAGATACTAGGGATTCAATTTGGAACCCAGACCTTCAGTGAATTCATAGACCTCATACCCAGTACATGACCTTACAAATACCTGAGTCTCCAACCTTGGGCCACAGACCTTCAGCGAATTCAGAGAACTTACTTCTTTCAAAAATAACCCACATATGTCATATAAACATTAAAACACAGTCCCTCAAAGATTTGTGAATGCTTACACTCAGAACACAGATATAAAACACCTCAAACCTTGGAACACAGACCCTCAAAGATTTCACAAAACTAAAACTCTAAACACAGATGTGCAAATACATCAACTTCATTATCATAGGACATAGACTTCAAAGACCTTACATTCCAAATATAGTTGTGTGAATACTTCAGACTCAATACTATTAAAAAAAAATCTTCGAAGAGTCAGATACTTCATACCCTGAACATGTAGCACCAAACACCTAAGACCTTACCTGGCAGCACAGACCCTCAAAGAGTTCAGAAATCTCATACCCTGAATACAGACCCCAGAAGCCCAGATTCAAAATATATACCAAAGATTCTCAGTGATTTCAGAGCCCTCACACTCTAAACACAAATCCCTAAATATATCAATTAAAACTTTAAGACACAGACCCTCAAAGTTCAGAGACATCACATTCTAAACACAAAGTCCCAAATACCTCAGATTCAAACGTTGGATCACAGAATCTAAAAAAAAAAAAAAAAAAAAAAAAAAAATCAAAGACCTCATGCCCTGGAGTTATATACCAAATAACATAAGCAAACTTAGGACACAACCCCTCAAAGAGTTCAGAGACTTCACATCTTGAACAGTTGCTCTAAATGCCTTAGATAAAAACTTTGAAAAATAGACCCTCAGTGAGTTCAGAGACTTCTCATCCTAAACACTGACCCCGAAATATTTCATACTCAGACAATGGAAGACAAACCCTCAACGATATCACAGTCTTCTAACCCTGAATACAGAACCTCAAATCTCAGATTCGGCCTTGGAACACGTATAGAGAAAATATGAAAACACAGACACTAAAAGAGTTGTGAGGTTTACAACCTAAATACTGACTCCAAATACAAGAGACTCAAATTAGGAACATAGACCTTTAAAGGTTTCAGAGTACTCACACCCTGAACACAGACCTACAGATATACCAGACTTGACCCTTAGTACCCAGATCCTCATAGAATTCAAATAATTTACATTCTAAACCCAGAACCCAATACCTCAGACTCAATCCTGTGTAAAAAGTACTTCAACAAGTCAGAGGCTTCACATTCTGTACAAACACTGCAAAATATCTCAAACCCCAATCTCGAAAGACAGACCCTCAAAGATTTTGGTGCTCACCCATCCTGAATATAAACTTCCAAAAAGCTCAGATTCAAAATCTATACCAAAGACCTTCAATGATTTCAGAGCCCTCAAACGCTAGACACAGATCCCCACATACATCAGTTAAAACTTTAAGACACAGACCCTCAGTGAGTTCTGAGACATCACTTTCTAAATAGAGTTCCAAACACCTCAGACTTACACCTCAGGATACCGCACCTCAAAAAAGATCTCTGAACTCACACACCAAATAACATGGAAGCGATCTTAGGATACAAACCCTCAAAGGGTTCAGAGACCTCATACCCTGAACACTTTCCCCAAATACCTCAGACTGAAACTGTGAAAAATAGACCTTCAATGAGTTCAGAGACTTCTTACTCTGAACACTTAGTCCAAAATACTTCATACTCAAAAACGGGAGACAAACCCGCAGTGATAACACAGACTTCGCAGCTTAAAATCAGAACCCCAAATCTCTCAGATTCAGCCGTGGAACATAGACAGTGAATGATTTCACAGACCTCACATCTGAACAAAGACCATAAACATCTCCCACTCAAGCTCCAGAGACCTCACATTGTTTTTTTAAATACAGTTATTTATTTTTGGCTGCGTTGGGTCTTTGTTGCTGCACACCAGCTTTCTCTAGTTCTGGCGAGCGGGGCCTACTCTTTGTTGCGGTGTGTGGGCTTCTCATTGTGGTGGCTTCTCCTGTTGCAGAGCACAGGCTCTAGGTGCACGGGCTTCAGTAGTTGTGGCACACAGGCTCAGTAGTTGTCTCGTGGGCTCTAGAGCACAGGTTCAGTAGTTGTGGCACATGGGCTTAGTTGCTCCACAGCATGTGAAATCTTCCTGGACCAGGGCTTGAACCTGTGTCCCCTGCACTGGCAGGCGGATTCTTAACCACTGCACCACCAGGGACGCCCAGAGACCTCACATTTTAAACTCAGACTTCCAATTATCTCAGGATTAACACTTGGGAAACAGACCCCATAAAATTCCAGACAGAGATGTCAGCTTGAGCACTGACACCTAATACCTCCTCCAACTCAAACGTTGGGGCATAGGCAATATAAGATTTCACAAATTTCATATCCCCAACACAAATCTCCTAATACCACAAACTCTACACTTGCAACAGAGACCATCAAAAGATCCAGAGACTTCACACCCTGCTCATAGACTTCCAAACACTTCAGACTCAAAGCATGAAAACAGAGATGCTCAATGATTTCAGAGACCTAACGCACAAACCCAGATCCCCTGTAACATCAGACTGAAACCTAGGAAGGTAGATCATCAAAGTGTTTCAGAACCTCTAACTCTGAACTCAAAGCCCCATAGAACACAATCAAACTTTGGTACTAATGCCCTTAAAGCACCAAGAGACCTCATATCCAGATCACAGACCCCCAAATACTTCAGATCAAACCTTGGAGCACAGACAGTTAATAAGTTTGGGCACCTGTCACACCCTGATCACAAAACCCCAGGACCACTGAACACAGACCCTCAAAGAATTTGGAGAGCTCACACCCTAAACACTGATCCTCACATACCTCATATTCAAACCTAGGGACACAGGCCTCAACGAGTCCAGAGAATGTGCACACATAACACTGACCTCCAAATCCCTCACATTCAAATCTGACTTTCAAAATTTCAGACACCCTTCTTTCTAAACACGGACCCCCAAATATCTCAGATTTAAACTTTCATAAACTGACAGAGACCCACAAGTACTTCATATTCAAATCTTACAACATAGACCCTCAAAGACTTCAGATCAAACCTTGGAGCTCAGTTAATAAGTTTGGACACCTCTCACACCTTGATCACAGACCCTGAGAACCTCTGATTTTAAACGTTGGAATACAGATCCTCAAAGAGTTCAGAGACTTCACACCCCGAACAGGAATGTCTAAAAACTCAGACAAAAATACTTGGAACTCAGAACTTAAAAAGATTCAAGAACCTTACTCTTTGAATGCAGAGCAAAAATACCTCTGAAACTTGGGATCCAAGCTTAAAATTTCAAAGACTTCACAACTTGATCATAGGCCCCCAATTACCTCAGATTCAAACCTTACAACGTAGACCCTGAAAAAAATTCAGAGACCTTACACCTAAACACAGACCAACAGTTACCTCAGACTCAAACATTGAAAAATTTCAGAGAACATTAGCATACACCTCAAAGTATCTAAGACTCAAAACATATAACATATGCCCTTAGAGAGATAAGAGACCTCATACCTTGAACATGGGCTTCCAAACACCTTGGGCAAAAAACCTGGAACAAAAACCTTCAAAGAACCCATGGATTTCACTTCCTGAGCACAGACCCCCAAATACCTTGGATCCAAATGTGGGACTCAGACCTTCTAAAAGTTCATAGGCCACACACCCTTTGAGCTCAAGTCTCCTAATCCCTAAGACTAAAACCTGGGAACAGAAACTGGAAATCTCAGGGGCCTCAAACCCTGAATACAGACCCTTAAATAACAAACTGAATCCTTGGGACACAGATCCTCTAAAAGTACAGAGGACTTCAGGCCATGAATGAAGAACTCCAAATACATGAAACTTAGCTTTTGGAAATGGATCCCCCTAGATTTCAGAGACCTTTCACCCTGAATAGAGACCCACAATGACTTGAGATTCAAACCTCGGCAACATAAATCCTCAAAGACTCCACATTGTGAACACAGACCACTACATTAGAGTCAAAACCTTGAGTCACAGAACTTACAGAGGTCAGAGAGCTCACACCCTGAACACAGACCTCCAAACCACTCAGAATCAAATCTTAGAACAGAGACGCTCAAAGTTTCAGAGGCCTTGCACCCTGACTATGGACCCCCAAATAACTCCAACTGAATCCTTGGGACACAGACCCTTTAAAATTTCACAGACCTTGCACTCTGAAAACAGACCCCAAATACCTCATATTCAAAAGTTGGGACACAGATCCTCTCAAAGTTCAGAGACCTCATGTGCCGAACACAGACCCCTGAGTACCTCAGCCTTAAACTTTTGGAAACAGAATCCCATTGATTTCAGACATCTCTCACTGAACAGAGAGAATAACCATAGCAAGAACAAACTTCAAACTTAGTACAATCCTTACTAGATTAGTACTAAATCCTAGGAGAAGTACACATACTAAAATCCTAGGACAAATAACTGCACTCTTCTCCAAACATACAAAATATTTACTTTAGTATCTACTGTCCTATACAACCTGTCACACTTTCCACATGGAATTATTATGCATACAAAAAGGGCAAGAAACACACAGTCTAAAGAACCAATCATCAGAACCAAACTCAGATATAACACAGATGATGAAATTATCAGACAAAATTGTAGCTAATATGTTAAAGGCTCTGATGGAAGTAGGGGTGGGAGGAAAATGTCTTCTCTGGTGTTTTGATTTAGCCTCATTCTTAGGCAAGCACTGTGTGTGTCTTGGTGGAGTGGCCTTTAGAATGTTCCTTTCCTTCCTCCATGGGTAGAGCTTTTCTTCCCCTGTTTGCTTCTCCTAGCTGCATGGGTATCCACCCATGCACTCTGGCTACAGCTTTGATGCCTTGGCTCCTGAAGATGGAAGCTTTTGTTACTTAGGGATGATAGGGAAGATGATAGACCAAGTTTCCTTGATGGTTTCCATTGCTTTCCCCTAGTTGCAGTAGAATTCTACCAGTGCCTGCAGATTAAGCTTTTATGTTCTGTAAGAGAGATAGGGGAAATGGGTCTGGGGGGATTTTGGCAGAGGCTGTTCTCCTCTCCTTGCCAGCACCACAGGGGAACTTTTCTGGATTCTCTTGTGAACCTAGTGGTATTCCTAGAGGAAAAGCCTGCAGGAGGGTGGGAACCCCACATGGCTGAGTCCCTTGGAATCCCCTGAGAGCTTCACATTCTCATGCAATTCTCATTCCTGATCCTTGGAGGAAAGCATTTAGTCTTTCAACATAAAATATGATGCTAGTTGTAGATTCTTCTGTAGATACCCTTTATCAAATTCAAAGAGTTTCCTTCTGGTCCTAGGTTGCTGAGAATTTTCATCATGAATGGATGTATTTTGTCAAATGCTTCTACTGCATCAATTGACATGACCATGTGGTTTTTTTTATAGATTATTAATATGGAGGATTACATTGACTGATTTTTGAATATTGAATTAGCCTTGTATTCCTGGAATAAACCTCTTTTAGTTGTGGTGTATTATTTTTCTTATATATTGCTAGATTCAATTTGCTAATATTTTGTTGAGGACTTTTACATTTATGTTCATGACATCCTAACAATCTTAAATGTTTATGCACCTAATAATAGCTAAAAAATACATGAAGCTAAAACTGACAGAACTGCAAGGAGAAATAGACAAATCCACATAGTCTGAGATTTCAATATCCCTTTCTCAATAATGGATAGAACATATAGGTAGAATATCAGCAAGGATACAACAGACAATCTGAAAGATACAAACTACCAAGGATTACTTAAGAATAGAAAACCGGAATAACTCTTTATCTAGTAAAGAAATTAAAATTTAGTGAAAATATATTTTCATAAAGAAAACTCCAAACCCAGATGGCATCACTGGAGAAGTCTACCAAACATTTAAGGAATAAATAATACCAATTCTACACAAATGATTCCAAAATATTGAAGAGGAAAGAATACTTTCCTACTCAACTCATTCTATGAGGCCAGAATTCCTGGATGCCAAAACCAGCTAAAGACCTTAATAGAAAAGGAAACTACAGATCAATATCCCTCATAAATATAGATGCAAAAATTCTAAACAAGATTTTAACAAACTGACTCTAACAATATGTTCCATCATGACTGAATGGAATTTATCTCAGTAATGCAGGGCTGGTTTAATATTTGAAAAGAAACCAATGAAATTCACCATATTAACAAACTAAAAAAGAAAATACCCATATGATTGTCACACTGCAGAATATTTTGCCCTAAGATCAGGAAAAAGACAGGGATGTCCACTTTTACCACTTGTATTCAACACTGTACTTGAGGTTCTAGATAGTGTAATCAGGCAAGATAAAGAGATAAAATGCATCCAGATTGGAAATAAAGATGTAAAACTGTCTATCCACAGATGACATGATCATTTTCATAGAAAGTGTGATTAAATCTAATTAAAAGCTACTAAAACCAACAAGTGAGTCTAGCGAAGTTACAGGAAACAAGCTCAATGTAAAGAAATCAGTTGTATTTCTATATACTAACAACAGTCAAAATTGAAATAAAAACCAATTTACAAGAGCATAAAACATGAAATACACAGGAGTAAATCTGACAAAAGAAGTGAAAGATCTGTATACCGAAAACTACAATATATTGCTGAGAGAAATTAAGACCTAAGTTGGACTTCCCTGGTGGTGCAGTGGTTAAGAATCTGCCTGCCAATGCAGGGTACATGTGTTCGAGCCCTGGTCCAGGAAGACCCCATATGCCGCAGAGCAACTAAGCCTCTGTGCCACAACTACTGAGCCTGTGCTCTAGAGCCCGCGAGCCACACCTACTGAGCCCATGTGCCACAACTACTGAAGCCCACGTGCATTAGAGCCCGTGCTCCACAACAAGAGAAGCCACTGCGATGAGAAGCCCACACACGGCAACAAAGAGTAGACCCTGCTCGCCGCAACTAGAGAAAAGCCCACACACAGAAATGAAGACCCAGTACAGCCAAAAATAAATAAATAAATAAATTTATAAAAACAAAATTAAGACCTAAGTTAATGGAGAGATTGATTATATCTTGTTCATCGGTCTGAAGATTCCAAATTGTTAATGTGGCAATTCTTCCCAAATTGATCTATAAATTTAATGTACTCTTAATGAAAATCCCAGCAATTCTTTCTTTTCTTTTTTTGTAGAAATTGACAAGCTGATTCTAAAATTTATATGGATATGCAAAGGACCTAGATTAGACAAAACAAGATTTCAATAATTATTATAAAACTATATCACAATAGTGTAGTATTGGCATAAAGACAGACAAATAGATCAATGGAACAGAGAGTCCAGAAATAAACCCACAAATATACGGACAACTGATTTTTGGCAAAGGCACACAGGTAGGGGCATAAGAGCCAGCAAAGGCCAGCGTGACCACGGTACCCTTACCAATGAATTGCCTGACTACTGGGGGGATATGTGCCTAAGAGTAAACTCACCTGAGAGAGAAGTCCAAAGGCAGATGAGCTTTCTAGGCCAGGTGAGAAGACTGAACACCATCAATAAAGACTGAAAGCACAATTAAAATTTTGGGATCAGTTGGCATAGAAAGGCAAACTTGGAGGCTTCTGGATAAGGAGGAGGGAGGAAAAAGGGCAACTCCTTCAGGTGATGGAGCTGTCAAGAACCTTCCTTCCTCTCCACCACTTCAGGTGAATTGCCCAGATCTGCCACCACTAAGTAATAGCTATCTGAATACATGTGAGTGTGTGTGCAACAACTAAATGTCCATGTGTAGTATCTGAAGGAGTTTGCAGATTGTTAGAGTCAAAGTTTAAAATCATATACTTTATCAATGAGATTTACATGAATGTTCCTTTGCAATCATGTAAACTTCCTTCATGTTTACCAGGCAGTGATTTAGAAAAATTACCTCACAGAATATTTATATTCACAATCTACTTGTGCACTCATTGTGGTCTACTGTTGGTCAGGAACACCAAAGAAAAGATCCTCCTTTCACCCACAGCCTGAGTCTCCAGCCTCAGTGACCTCTGCGGTTGCCAAGCATGTCAGGGCCTGCCAGGTTCCATGACTTAGCTCATTATGTTCCTTCAGGGACTGCTACATCTCGCACACGTGGGTACTTACACCACATCACCTCTCATGGATGGTGGTCATGGGGTTGCTAAGCTTTTCCTTGAGTTAAGGGATTCAAGGGAACCAGCAGTCAGCAATGTAAAGAAACAAGCAAAGGCAATGGGAGCAAAAAGACACAGGTTTAATGCCTGGAATACCTTGCCAAGGGTGTGATGTTGGACAAGTTGGAAATACTCTCGAGCCCCTTTTCGTTTATGTATGATTATTTTCCCTAAAGAAATATTTAAGGAAGTGGGTAGGGAATGATCCATGAGGATGTTTGCTGCAGCATGGATGATAATCTAGAATGCATGTGTGAGACATATATATCTAACTATATGCACTAAAATGGCAGAGAGGTTTTTAATGGATGCTCAAGTTATAAGATTGATTCTTTATTTTTTTTTAAGACATCTTTATTGGAGTATAATTGCTTTACAATGGTATGTTAGTTTCAGCTTCACAACAAAATGAATCAGTTACACATATACATATGTTCCCATATCTCCTCCCTCTTGCGTCTCCCTCCCTCCCACCCTCCCTATCCCACCCCTCCAGGCGGTCACAAAGCACCGAGCTGATCTCCCTGTGCTATGAGAAAAGGGAACCCTCTTACACTGTTGGTGGGAATGTAAATTGATACAGCCACTGTGGAGAACAGTATGGAGATTCCTTAAAAAGCTACAAATAGAACTACCATATGACCCAGCAATCCCACTACTGGGCATATACCCTGAGAAAACCATAATTCAAAAAGAGTCATGTACCAAGATTGATTCTTAATTCTCTTTCCAATTTTACTTTTTGTTTTTACTATGAGCATGCATTACTTGAATAATAATGTTAAAGCTTATTTATAATAATGCAAATTCAGATACTAGTGTCCATCAGAATAGGAGAAAAAGAACTAATGTTATACCCAACAATTGCAAGGTTGGAAGAAAACAGGACTTCTTGTACACAAGCTGGAGTGTAAAATGGTTTCTCACTTTTTTGACTCATCTAGCAATACACATTAAAAACGTTTAAACGCCCACTTTCCTTTCACCTAGCAATTCAATTTCCAGGAATACATCCTAAGAAAGTATGAGAAAAGCATGCCACAGCACAAGTATAGGATGTTCATTCCAATTTTACTTACACTACTAAAAAGACCATGAGCAAATCAACATAAATACATACACATAGTCATGTGTCTGTTTAAAACCATAGAATCACACTAGAGTGTTCTACAGCCTTTTTTGTACTACTTAACTTTAATTAACGGATATCATTCTATATCAATACATGTTAATTTATCTAATTCTTCATGGGCTGCAAAATTTCCATGGTCTAGTTTTACTGTAATTCATATGAGCAAGTACACTGCTGAACACACAGGCACTTTTGAGTTTTCACTTTTGCAACTGTTGTGTATTTACTGCAGTCTACTTGGATGAATATATCTTTAGGATGAGTTCCAAAAGGCAGATTGCTGGGAAAGGGTGCTTAGTGCATTACTGAGAGACACTGAGAGTATTAGGAGTTTCTCATGAACCTCTAAACCTGCTTCCTCCCCACCATCTAATGGGGTGGGGACGGGTTACACAAGCTGTTGGGGCTCAACAAAGACACCCCTCATGCACCCTCTACTGCTCTCTCTCTACAAGGCTGGCTGTTGGGATTTCCCCCAACTTCAGGTGAGGATGATGGTTGCGGGCAGTAACTCTCCCAGGTCCGGCCCATCCCCAGATCCACAGGGCTGGTACCCGAGGCCAGAAGGCCAGAGTACTCCCGACCACCATCGTCTCCCTCTGGAGCACACACCTGTGGTCAGCATGTAACCCTGAATCTTTCCTTCCTCCAGGTATTGGAAATGGGCCGAGTCATCATCCCACCCACCGCACAGCCACAGCTGCCACCTCACCACAGCTTCATCGTAGCCTTGTGCCTGTGCGTCCCGTTCACAGCTGGCCCAGGTAGCATTTCCCATACTTCTCCCATTGGGTTTCTGAACAGTCTGCACAGAGCTCACCTTCGGCCCATGCACCACCTGGGCCATGACCTTGACACCTGCTCCACTTCACACTGGGCACACCTGCCAGTTCCCACTCTTGATAATCATCTCTGTGGCAAATGGATGTACAAAAGGTACATCCTTTTTTTTTTCTGCTAACGTGAGGAAGGGGAGCGTGGAGGGACAGGAGGGGATGCCTTGTGGCCCCCTCAGTGGACCTAGCAACACCATTATCACCAAGCGTTAATTCTACCCAGAGTTGGGTGAACTTACTCTGGGATTTAAATAATGTCAAAGACAGTGGCACTGGCCAATTCTTCATGACTGAATTATTTGTAAGGAGCAGGTATCACTTGTGTCATAAAACAAAATGAAGTGATATCTACAATCATCACAATGATACAAACAAGGGCTTGGGAGTACCCAATTGTCCTTGGTGAGAGAACATGCTCTGCACTAATACTACCTGAGGATGAGGTTACCCAGGAAGGCTTGCGGCACTGGGCAAGCCAGGGTTGCTTCTTCAGTTCAGACTCCAAGCTCTCACACAGAAAGGACCCCATCTTCCCTCCAACTTCTTCGCAGTGTCCTGGAGAAACTTGATCCTACTCAGAGAACATAGCTGCTGCATATAGACAAAGCCCTAAGGTCAGGGAGCTGGGCTGCAGATAGCCTTTCAAGGAGGTTAGAAGAAATGACTAAGAGCCAATGAAAGTGCTTTACATGAGGAGAAACAGACTGAGGTTAGTACCCACAGTTTATGCTGATTAAAGACAATGTGAACTCAGTCCTTCTCAATAAATCTTTATTTCATACACATAAAAATCTGAGTTGTAGAAGCAGCTCCTGACTAGATATTAAAACTGGTTATCCCTGATTGGTGAGATCAAGGAAGAATTATATATTTATACTTGGCTCTAACTCCATAGCTTGTCTGTATGAGAGGATGGGGGAGAGGGAGGGAGAAAGGGAGGGATGTGGCAATTCTATTTTTGCCACAGGGATCTTTCTAACTCTCAAAGAATATGTGCTTCTCTAAAGGTAACCTGCAGGGCCTGGGAACTGTCCTGGACATGCAAGTACAGAAAAGGGTTTTTTATGAGGGGGGGAGGGGTAGGGAAAGGCCGGGCAAACTCCTTCCTGTCCTGCAGGTACCCACCTACCTTTGTTCGCCCAAAGCAGGAGCAGTGGGCTGCTGTCCTCCCCCTCCCCTCCCCCCACCCCTTCCCTGACAGCAGAGGACCAGACCACCTAGGTGATGTCGAAACCCTTTGAGGTGCACCAGGTGCAGAAGACCTACAACCCTGAGGGCTGCATTTTATCTGCTGGGTTACCCTTGGAAAACCAGATGTCTTTGGAGCCCTGGAAGCTCCTGACTTCAGGAAAACAAAGCATATTTACTATCTGAGAGGAGGGTTGGTGGTGTGGTCGTGCTGGTGAACTTTTCCAAAGCCTCCCACTTCTTCTGGAATCATGCCGCACATACGCAATGCCCCATAACCGGCTGTTTCTAGTTAATAACACCGTGAGCAGCACCACTATGACAGCAAACATTCAGCATTCGTTTTGATGGACAGCCATATTTCAAACGTGCCTCGGTTTACTTCTATAGCAAGTCCATGACCATGCTTTTATAAAATAAGCTGCTTTGGAAGTCCCATGTATCTAAATCTTTGTTCGCATCCAATATAGTTACCTTAACATAAAGTTCTAGAAGTAGAAATGTTGGGTCACAGGATGTTTTAAGGCTTATGTATTTGGATTTATTAATCCTTTTCTTCACATTTTCTGGATCCCTCTCATGCTTAAAAATGCCTTTGTACTCTTTCAGACCCTAAAAGCTTTCACTCATCTCTGGGGAGACTAAGGACTCTCTTGAGAGCCACTGAAGCAGCCTCACTGAGAGAAGAATTTGGAGAGTTCAATCAGGGCTTGGAACGTTCTAGACACAGAAGAACTGAAAGATTTTTGGTGTGGAGAAGGGAAAGACAAAGTCCCTTTTGGGACTGGGAAGCAACACTCTCTTCCAGGCAGGGCGGAGCCTCTACCTGGTCAGAGAGGGCTGCAACCACAGCCCACGTGACACACACATTACTGCGTCTGCGTGTGGGAGTTACCTTGCTTACCTCCGAGGCTTGGGCTTGGCAGGTGGAGACGACTCCGCAGAAGTCGCGTTTAAGTGGCAACGAAAGGTAGGTAGCATTTTCATTTCCTTTCTGATTCTCCACCAGGCTCTCAGCTGTGTCACAGCTGGTGTGTGAATAGATGTTAATGAGTGTGAGCCAGCGGGATTCGGGTGGGTGGGTGCAGCGCGATACTTGGCCTGCCGGGAGGAAGGTCCTTGAGGTCGTTGTCTTGCTCTCTACAGGCATCGTGGCTATGGCCCTTTGCGGTGGGGCGGAGCAATGGAGAACGGTGGGCCACAGAGGGGAGTGGGGCAGTTGAAAGTAGAGCAAGGCTTGGGGCCACTACTTGAGGTGTCTGAGCCATGGAGGCACCAGAACTGCAGACAGACCACACATCCGGGACTCCTTGGTCCATGGGAGGGCGAGGAAAGCCCACGCGGCACACGCGAGACGCAGTGCGCATGCCCAGGGCTGCGCGCCTTCCCGGCGGCCCTTGTGCAGTTTGCGTGCGTAGCTGTAAAGGTTGCGTCTTAACGTCTCGGTTCTTTCTGCCTGGTGAAACTCACCAGGTAGGTCCACAGATCTGTCCTCCCTGGAGTCTAAGTGTGCGTGTGTGTGAGGGGGAGCCAGCGGGCTTCGGGCGGGTCAGGCGGTGCGATATATGGCCTTTGAGGAGGAAGGTCCTCGAGGTCGTCGTCCTCCCCACAGGTGTCATGGCCACCATAGCTCTTGTCCTGGTGGCAGGAAAGGGAGGGCGGTGGGCGCTGGAGGTCAGGGGGTTCACATGAAGGTAGAGCGGGTCATGGCGGCGTTATTTGCGGTGTCTGGGTCCTGGAGGCCCTGGAACTGCAGACCAGCACAGAATCCGGAGTCAGCAGTGGGAAGCTGGGCGTGGCATTACAAAATCTCTCCGTATTGGAGAGTTCGTGAGTGAAACTGAATCTCTTAAGTCGTACCTTTTTTTTTTTTTCAGTCAAGTACTTGAAGGTCCCTTCTCTGCCAAATTGGCTGTGAGAGAAACAGAGGGGTTTGCTGACAGCCTTATTTGATGTTATTGGCAAGCAGGCAGTTATTATTAATTCAAGACTTACTTTGGAAATCTCACCAGATGTAAAAAAGAATTTCCAGTCAGCATGGTAATAGTTCAGTATAGTCTTTTTAAATTACATTCTTCAGTTCACCATTTTCTACTTTCAGTGTGAAATATGAGTGGACGAGTAAGATCAAGATCTAGAGGAAGGGGAGATGGTCAAGAGTCTTCCAATACGGTTGAACCTGTGGTTGTGAGTGCTTTAATATCTTACTTCCCTTGACAGAAATTAATAAAAGAAAATCGAAAAAGTTGTTGAACCAATTTAGATCTGTTGTATAAAGGGCTATCTTGCTGAGAATGGTTGAATGGTTGAAAAATGAATCTCATGACTGAGACATTGAGCAAGTAGACTTATATTCTGACATTGCCTGGATGTGTATATTGATATGAGCCTGGAAATCACCTCTATGACTTCCTTGTTGTGCTTATTAATTAACAAATAACACACAGCCCAGAAAAGATGAAAATGGTTTCCAGAATTATTGGTCCTTGCAGATAACTCCTTTCTTAGATTATTTTCTATATAGGAAGAGTAACTTTATTAAGAGTACTTACAGACAAAGATATAGGAAAAGCCTCTTCAGATTGGTGATTAGTTACGTCCATGTAGTATGTATATTTGTGCCTTCTCTTGTTATAGTATTAATAACAATACTTCTTATTTGCACCTACCCTCTCCCAAGGCCCCAAAACTAGGTGGCAAAAAATCTCAACAAAAGGAACCACCAACTGGGAATGTGGATATTGAACCTGGACAAGAGAAAGAAGGAGGAACATCTGTGGTTCAAGGTAAAGGGGGATGGAGAGACAATTTGTATTTCATTTATGATGCTATACTAGTAACAGGTATGAAGGGTTCCCTGAAAATTGGCTGGAAACCTGTTTGGTAAGGGAAAGATATAGTTTGCAGCTGACTGCAGTCCCTCTCTGTGATAAGTTTTCCCTCGTTCAGCATTTTACCCACCTATGTTTTAAATTATTTGACATTCTTGGAAAATACAGTCCTTGCCAAGGCTCTAAATTAGCAAATCAAAGGAAGAAACATTAAATGTAGACAAAATTATACACTATTTTTCTAGTTAAACTTGATCTTTTTGGAATGTTGTTTTCAGGGTTAAGTCATTGCATCAAAAGTTTGAGCAAACCTAGATATATTCTGGTTAGCTCTTACATTGTAATTTCAAAATTTTTTCATAGTGCAGAGAAATAAAAAATTAAATCCTTTCCTAGTTGCTGTTAAAGTCTTCAATATTTTTGTCTTCCTGAGCCATAATTTAGTTGTCACATATTCTTTTTAACTTTTTACTTAGAAAAGTTTTTAAAAGTACAGAAAAGTTATAAGAAAGCACAGTGTACTTCTGTATCCTCTTTACCTTGATTCAGCAATTGCTAATATTTTGCCATATAGTGTCCTTGCTTTAGGTATTAACATACATATTTTTATTGCCAAACCATTTGAGAGTAAATTTCAAATACAACTCTTCACTCGCTACGTAATTCAATAAGTGCCTCCTAAAATCAAGGGTATTCTCTTACATAACCCAGTACAGTGATCAAATGCAGGAAATTTAACATTGAGAAAACATGATTATCTAATATGTAGTCAGTTGGTCTAGTAATGTTTTTTATAGCATTATTTTTTCCTGATCCAGGATCCAATCCAAGACTACCTGTTGCATTTAGTTGTCACCTCTCTTTGGATTCCTTTAACCTGGAAGTGTACCTCAATATTTCTTTGTCTTTCTTTGTCCAAAAGATTGACATCTTTTGGAGTCCAAACCGGGTGTTTTGTAAAATTTTCTTCAGTTTGGGTTTGTCTCATCTTGCTATTTTTAAAGACTTTTTTTTCACTCATTTATTGAGACCTGCTTGGTGGCAGGTAATGTACTAGGTGCTAAGGATGTAAATACAAATGAGAATGATTTCTGTCTTGAGCTCACAACTTCTATCTTGAGTTTCTCTTGTTAGAGAAATTCACGTAAACAAATAGCTGATCTGATGAGATAAGTGCAATTATACATGTGTATATAGGTTACAAACGTGACAACTAAGTTTGTTTTAAACAGTTTTAGAAAGAAACATGCTTCATAGAGGAGGTAATATATGAGAAACACAACTTCATTTTCTAGCAAAAAACTCTTTAGTGCTCATTGCATTCTTATGCATCACATTTATTATAATACTAACCTACAGTGCTTTATTTAATAACATTAATTTATGGTTTACCACTTATATTAATAACTGTCTATTTATATCAACCTTAATTGGAAGGTGCAAGCCAGGAAATGGGTCTGGAAAAGACTGGGGGTGAGCACGGGAATGACCCTGATGTGAAGGGGAAGATTCCACCTAATCTAGTGCCTGCTAAAATTCCAGAAGCAGGTATGTTATCTATTAAGATTGCAAGTCATGGAGTAGTTGTTTTCTACAATATTTTTATACTTTAGTAGCAAATCGCACACACACAGATTATTTGAAAGGTAGTTCTGACACCAAATGCTTGATTCAAAGACAGTATCAGGAAGAAATGAATTGTCAAGTCCATATTGTTGAATTATAAAACATGAAAGTATTATTACTTTGGAGTAGAAGTCCTTTAAAACCCAAGGCAAATGATCAAATACTTTTTAAAGTACATAAATTAACGTACCCCAGTGCTAATTGGGTATCTAAACAATACAATAGTATTGATGTTTTGGTTTTTAATTTGCCAGAACTGTTTCTCAAAAATCACTATCTTTTAGATGCCAAAAAATCATATGGATCTGTATGTTTGGGCTTTTCCAGGTTCGTTTGTTGTTGTTGTTTTTGAAATTGTGAGCCAGGCTGAGAAATGGTAGTATTTTTCCTCACATTTTAATGTCATATATGATGGTCGTGGCTTAAAACTAGTGTGACCGTGTAATTTTTATCATCCAAACTGGGATACTTTTGAGAGTTAAAGGGAGGGCCACTACTGCTTACTCCAGGACAACAAGTGTGAATGGAACAAATGCCACCTTTCTATATATAGGCCATATAAAGGTTGAGCTGGATCATTGAAGTACTTTTGCACAAAAGAGACAAACCAAATGGAATGCTGTTCTTTGTCTTCTCTTTGAACAGTTCCAAGTATGACATTATTATTTGAACTAATATATGTAATTAGAAGGATACTTAAAGTCGATGCATTTGAATAACACTGGGTTTGCTTGCTTGTTTTACCTCTTGGAGTTTTTGTTAGGTTGATTTTATTTTAACTGAAATCACTGGCAGTTTTTGTTCTCTACTTAAATTATCTTTAAATAGGCTCATAGGATTTAATTTGTTCTGGGCTTGAGGAATCTATGTTTCTTCATACCACCAAAAAGAATGATGCATTAAAAAATTAGTGCTCATATGCCTGAAAATGTACATGTAGCATAGAAGCCTGTGCAGTTGTTAGGGTTCTGGTTTTAGTTTCATGTTATAAAACCAAAACTGTAGTGTGCTTTGTGTACCTTTTTTATTGTCTAAGTAAAGTTCTGCTAAGTAATGTACAACTGTTATGTTTATGTTTTAGGTGATGGACAGTCATAAGTTAAAAAGAAGACAAGCTGAAGCCATAAATGCTGTTGTTATATTGATAATTTGGCTTGTTAAATTCTCTCAATAAAGTTTTACAGTTTTCTCGGAAGAAATCATGCACATCTTTGGTTCAGTCTATTCCTAGGAACTTGATACTATTGTAAGTAGTATCTCAAAAGACTCTTCATGTTATGTTTAGAGCTGGTCTGTAGAAGTGCTATTTATTTTTGTATAATGATTTTATGTCTGGCAACTTTGCTAAACTTATACTAACAGTTTATGTCTACATTCTTTTGGATTTTCTACATACCCAATCATACTGTATGCAAATAATGACAGTTTTGTTTCTTCCTTTTAAATCTTTCTACCTTTTGTTGCCTTACCTTATGACACTGGCTGGACCCTTTCAGTACAGTGTTGAATAGAAGCGATGACAGTAGACATCTTTGTCATATTCCTGACCTCAAAGGGAAAACTTTCAACATTTCACTGTGATGTATACTACAGGTTTTTATTAGATCTCTTCTATTAGATTAAGGAAGTTCCTTTGTATTCCTAGTTTGCTAAGAGTACTTACCATGAATATTTGTTGAATTTTATCAAACACTCATTCCTCATCTATTGAGGCAATCTTACGATGTTTCTCCATTAATCTGTTAATGTGGCATTCCTAGAAAAAAAACCCAATTTGAGTCATGATATATTGTCCTTTTTCTGTATCATTGGATTCCTTTTCCTAATGTTTTGTTTAGGATTTTTGCATCTTTGTTTATGAGTTAGATTGGCCCATAATTTTTTAATGTACTCTCTGTATTGTTTTTTTAAAAATTAATTAATTAATTTATTAGGCTGCACCAGGTCTTAGTTGTGGCACGCGGGATCTTTAGTTGCGGCATGCAGTATTTAGTTCCCTGACCAGGGATCAAACCCGGGCCCCCTGCATTGGGAGCACAGAGTCTTAACCACTGGACTACCAGGGAAGTCCCTCCATATTGAGTTTTGATATCAAGGGTTATTCTAGCTTTATAAAGTGAGTTGATGTAGATAGCTTCTTTTTCTATTTCCTGGTAGAATTCATCTAACATTGGAAATATTTCTTAAATGTTTGATAGAATTTGTCAGTGAGGCCATCTGGGCCTGGAGTTCTCTTTTTAGGACAGTTTTTAATTAATGAATCGATATCTTATTTTCTATTCTTCAGTCAGTTTGGGTAAGTTTTATTTTTATAGGATTTTGGCTATGTTATCTAAATTTTCATTACACGAAGTTGTCCATAATGTCCTCTCATTATCCTCTTAATGTCTGCGGAATCTGTAATGATACTGCCATTTTCATTCTTAGTACTGATAAATTGTGCCTTCTCTCTTGCATTTTAAATCAGCCTCACCAGAGGTTTACTGATTTTTTTTCTAGTCTTTTCAATAAAACCAATTTTTGGCTATGTTGACCCTATTCTGTTTCATTTCTCAGCTTTATTATTTCTTTTCTTCTTTCTCTATTTAATCTGCTGTTCTTTTTCTAACTCCTTAAGATGTTCGGCTCATTAATTTTCAGCCTTTTAAAGATATACTTTAAAATTATAATATTCTCTCTAAATAGGGCTTTAGCTTCATCTCACAAGTTTTGATATGTAGTATTTTTGTTACCCAACTCAAAGTATGTTCTAATTTTCATTCTGATTTCTTTGGACTTTGGATTACTTCTAAGTGTATTTCTTAACTTTTAAACATTTGAGCACTTTCTAACTTTTTGTTATGCAGCACAAATAACTGATATAACTGTTTAGAAGAGATACAGCTAAAACATAAGAATTCAGAAAAGTTGAAAATAAAAGGATGGGCAAATGATATTCTACACAGAATAACTAAAAATAGGCTTTGAGATAAATAGGCATTTCTAGAAATAAGGGATACCTCGTATAGAAAAATTGAATTTATCAGGAAGATTTAACAGTTTTAAATATGAACCTAATAGCACGGCTTCAAAATGTGATGGAAAAATTGGCAAAACCACAAGGCGATATCAGTAAGGATATGTAAGATTTGTACGTCGTAATTAACAAATTTTATCTAATGGAAATATATAAAACTCTGTATTCAACAACATATTCAATACATACTCCTTTCAGTGCAATTATGTGTGAGAGGATATACACTGTATTTCAGTTCTTTGGAATTTGTTGAGATGTGTTTTATGACCCAGCATATGGTCAATTTTTGTAAAAAATTCCATACGTGCTTAAAAAGAATGTGTATTCAGTTGTTGAATGTGAGTGGTGTACTCTGCCTAACTTCATGTTCCTATCCTGCTCCTACACCTCACAAGATTTTAGTGCTGTGGTCCCCTTGCCCTGACAAGGCAAGGAACCCTTGGGCAATGGCTCAAGTCTTGCTGCCTTCCTCAGCCTCCACTTGGCCTATAGGAAACTAGTTCATTCTTGCCATACCCACATAGTGGTAGTAGAGCATGTTCCTAGACTGTGGTTTCTTTTCTCCCAGCTGTCACTGGCAGCTCTACAAGCCTTTCTCCCTGAAACTTCTCTAGGCTAAAACCAGGTTCCTGTTTCCAGGGGATATACTTCAAGCTCTAAAAACTTGGTCATCACATTTCATTCTGGTTGCAGCACTAGAATGGGTTTCTGATTTTCTACAACTCAGTGAGCATACAGCTGGTGGGATGCCAGCCTTCCCTTTTAAATATATTTCAAATGTCTTTCAGTGTATCTCTTGGATCCCAATTCATTTGGTTTCAGATGGGGTGGGTAATTTACCCTCCCTCCAACTTAGTGTAGAGAGGATTCATTTCACATCGGCCCTCACCAAGTTGACAACTCACAATTTAGGTATTTTATTTCAACAAATCCCTGTTTAAGGACTTTTCAAACTTCTACTCGTCTTTATGTAGACTGGCTAGGCTAGCAAGGTGAGGAGACGTATTATCTCCTGCTCTTTAAAATGTGTTACTTATTGCCTATTGTCTTGTTGTCCTGTTGTCAGTAGGCATTTGGATATGATGAATTTAGTAACTTTGAAATTCATTAAGGTTATAGATAGCATTTGAAGCTATGAGTCCACAGGAACTCATCTAGGGAGAGATTACATAGAGAGAATAGAGCCACGGGCAGGGCCTTGGAGCACTCTACAAGTGGTAGAACCTACAAAGAAAAGGATTGAGAAAAAGGACTGCCAGAGAGGTAGGAAGAAACTAGGTGGGGTATCAAAATCTAAAGGAAATAAAGTGTTTAAGGGAATAATAAATGGTCAACAATTTGAAATGCTGGTGAGAGGTCATGCAAGAAAGGTATAAGGAAATTTATGGTTAGTTTGGCAAGACATGTCACCAGAGACCTTGATAAGAGCCATTTTAGTGGGAGTTATAGAGAGAAAAGCCTGACTGAAGAGGATTAAGTGAGAATGGGAGGTGAGCAAGTGGAGATAGTAATTATAGAAACATATTTTTTATTGAGGTACAGTTGATGTACAATGTAAGTTTGAGGTGTACAACATAGTGATTGATGATTTTTAAAGGTTATACTCTGTTTATAGTTATAAAATATTGGCTATATTCCCTGTGCTGTACAATATATCCTTGTAGCTTATTTATCTTATACATAGTAATCAACATCTTTTAATATCCTACCCCTATCTTGCCCCTTCCCACTTCCCTCTCCCCACTGGTAACCATTAGTTCTGTGTCTGTGACTCTGTTTCTGTTTTGTTATATTCACTAGTTTGTTGTAGTTTTTAGATTCCAACTATAAGTGATATCATACAGCATTTGTCTTTCTCTGTCTGACTTAGTTCACTAAGAATAATACCCTCCAAGTCCATCCATGTTGCTGCAAATGACATGATTTCATTCTTTTTTATGGCTGAGTAATATTCCATTGTAATTATATACCACATCTTCTTTATCCATTCATCTGTTGATGGACACTTAGTTTGCTTCTGTATCTTAGCTATTGTAAATAATACTACTATAAACATTGGGGTGCATGTGTCTTTTCTAATTAGTGTTTTCATTTTTCTCTGTTAAATACCCAAGAGCAGGATTGCTGGATCATATAGTAGGTCTATTTTTAGTTTTTGAGGAACCTCCGTACTGTTTTCCGTAATGGCTGCACCAATTTACATTCTCACCAACAGTGAAAGAGGGTTCCTTTTTCTCCACATCCTTGCCAACATTTGTTATTTGTGGTCTTTTTGATGACAGTCATTCTGATAGGTGTGAGTTAATAACTCATTGTTTTGATTTGCATTTCTCTAATAATTAGTGATGTTGAGCATCTTTTCATGTGCCTGTTACAAATCTGTAGGTCTTCTTTGGAGAAATGTCTATTTCGATCTGCTCATTTTTTAATTGGGTTATTTCTTTTTTTAATGTTGAGTTGTATGAGCTGTTTATGTATTTTGGATATTAATTCCTTATCAGTCATATCATTTGCAAATATTTTCTCCCATTCAGTAGGTTGTCTTTTGGTTTTGTTGATGTTATAGAAATGTATTTTGAGGAGTTTTGATGGTAAAGAAGAAGGAAATGGAAGTTTAGCTGGGAGGCCGGCACAAGGTCAAGGGGGGATTATTTTTTTGTAGAGTGATATTAAGGCATGTTTGTGTGCTGGTGAGAATGGTCCAGTAGAGGATGGAAGGATAAGGCCATAGGGGAGGGATCCAAGCACGATTGGAGGGGTTGGCTTTGGATAGGAACAGGACACCTTTCCACAGTAACATGAAGGCTATGTAAATTTCTCTGAGTAGAGGAATGGGTAAGATTAGAAAGCAGACAGGAGGACTTCTACTTTTTCCTTTATACCCTGTTATGATTTTTGAATTTTAACCATGGTTATATTTGCTTTTCTAAAGTAATAAAAATCTTTTGTTAAATTTAAAATATTTTCAGAGAGAAGCTTGTGGTCACTTACTTTGCAGCCATCTTGTGTTCTCAGGTGCACATGAACCCCTATCAGGGGAAGCAGGAGCTCTCATTTGATTCCCCTCCTTGGCCAGGGTACAGCCAGGCCTGAAGACATTCTGCCAGGGTCACATTAAGATCCTTAGAGGCTCTGAGGCTCAGAAAGATTATGGAGTGCTCTCATTTACACTTGCCATGTATCAATACATTTCATGATAAAAATTGATGGTAAAGTTTTTATATTTCCCCCATGATGTTGATTTTGCTGTTTCTTTGAATATCAAATTCAAGTATCAAATGTTTCTAACAATCTCTTTCTCATTGCTGGGAGCCCCCTTCCTGCTGGTGAGCTAAACACTTGCTTAGTTGGTCTTTAGGGTAACCTAGCACTGATGCTGGTCCTTCCTTCAGGTTTTTACACCTCCCAATCCATCACCACGCACTGGATTGCTGTAAGATACAAGGAAACCTAATATGACCTGGATGCTATGCTCAGTTTCTGTATGGGTCCTCTGGGGGCAGGAGAGAAATACCAGATGGATGGGAAGAGTCCATTAACCTGGTGCCTCATGAAAGCAGGGAACCAATTTTAGTGTTTCATTGCAGGCCACAAAGGGCAGGCATTTGTTGGAAAGATGCTGGGGTGCTTCAAGAAATTGAAGCAAGAGTAGGCTTAGGAAGAGGAGGCACCAGGGCAGCTCTTGGGACCTCAGCTGTGGTGGTTCTGTTCCTCTTGACCTGGTGTGTGAAACAAAACCCCAGAGCATGCAGGATATGGCACCCCCTGTCTGTCTACCTCACCTGAGGGGTGGCAACCCTCCTGGCACCCTGGGAGTACCAGTACAGAGGCAACCTGATGGGAACCAGCATCCTATCCTCCTTAGGGGCTCCTGATTCCTGACAACCACCTCCTGCTGCTGACCCCAGGAGGCATAGGCACATCCCCCTACCTGGAGGAAGGGGCCAGGTGGAGGAGTGATATCCAGCGCTAACCAGGGAGAACTCTGCCACAATGTAATCAGGCAGCACAGCCCCACGGGCCGGGCCGGGCAGTGCAGTGTGTACTGGGCCAAGGCCGGCTTTCACCAGGACTCAGGGGCCAGACTCTTCCTGGAACAGTCTCCCTGACTCTCGAGCATGGGCTATCTGCTTCTCCTGAGCCTTGTGCTGATGCCTGCCCTGGGCTGCACTCCCTGGGACCAGCACCTGCGGTCGCTTCCCAACATCCCCCAGCTGCCCAAGACCTAAGCCGCTTGTCCTGGGCTCAGTCTTCGTGGGCCCCTTGGTGCTGCTGCCCACTGCCAGCAGCTCTCAGCGCAGCAGCGCTTCCCAGACGCGTGGCCGCCCACTCCCCCCACCGGTAGCTCCACAGATGGAAGCTGCTTCCCCGCCCCTCCCACCTGCTGCCCGACCCGGGTCTCTGCTACGGCTTGAGGGTCTTGGGACAGTGTCCTGTAGTTCAGGCCCCTCTCTCAGCTGTAGGGGAGATGCCAGCAGCAGGCATGACCTTGTTGTGCCTTGTTCCTCCCACTGCTCCCGGGGCGGCTCAGCGTCTGCTGGGCCAAAAGGCTGGCTGCCAAACCCTCAGCCCACCCTTGGCCTTGGGAGCCTGAGGAAAAGGTGAAGAGGAGGCGAGGAGCAGGCACAGACTGTGCAGAGCACCAATAAGATGGGCGTGGGACATGCCTCTTCGGGCCCGGTGGCCTTGGGAGCTCTACCCCTCTGGATCTGGGGTCCAGGCCTGTCCCAGAATGGAGCTGGGGCTTCATCCTTATGGTGCAGAGCAGAACCTGGGGTGGGCAGAGAGCCTGGGACAGGGATGGGGCACGCTCAGTCTCAAAGATGATGGCCTATCACAGCTTCTGCCAGCGCTCCTCAGGACCCGGCCTCTGGGGGCCCATTGCCCAGCCCCAGGGGCGTTTCTGAACTTGGCTACCCTTCTGTCCCTGGCCCCGCAGGGCTGGGGGAGGATACATGGATGAAGGGAAGTACAAGGGAGGAAAGTCAGGGTTGTATAAGGGGGCACAAAGCCTGTACTCCCGGAATACCGCATGAGATACAAGGTAACCTCTCCCCAGAGGCCTTTCGTGAAGTGCAGTGGACAGTGCCCTCAATGAGAATCAAAAGAACTGAGTTGGCTTGTGGTTCTACTTAAAAGCTATGTGTCTAACTGTAATATGTAGATGATCCTCTTTGAGTGTCAGCTTTCTTGCCTGTAAACTAGAGATAATTCCTACCTCACAGGGATTCCACAGAGATTAAATGAGATGAAAAATGGCAGTGTGCAAAGGAAAGAGCTAGGCCTGTTCTAAAGGCACAGTGAATGTTGGTTGTATCCAAACGTGAATTTTTCTAGGACCAGGGATAGAGGCCCAACTACACTAGAAGTGAGGGCCAGCCACTTGTGATCCACTCACAGACTTGCCTCACACCCCATCACATCTCCCCACACCCTGCTGCCTGTCAACTCCCTTCCTCTCCAATACTCACTCTCACCTGGGGCTCTAGCACACCAGACCACACTACTTGCTCTCTAGTGCACGGGAGAGTGCAGCCAGTGTCACACCCAAGGTCCTTAGGAACAGTGGCCTCAGCTTGCATCTGATGTCCAGGATGAGGTGCTAAGCAGAGGTACATGCTGTAGAGCAGTGTGGGATATGGTTCCGTGTATGTGTGTGTGCAGGATATACATAAAAATATGCTTGCATATTCATTGTATATGATTATGGAAGAGTACATAATTTTCATTTCTATGTAAATTTATGGACAAGAACACAAGAAACTGTTAACAGTAGTTATCACTAGGCAGTGTAACTGGGGTGGTTGGAAGGGAGAAGAGGAGAGTTTAAAAATTCTTACCAATCATTATCGTTTGAATATTTTTACTATGAGCATGTGTTACTTTTATAATAAAGAAAACTTTAAATCAAAAGATATAGATGATAAATTGATCTGTAAATACAGATGATAGAAAATGGATATAGATAAATGATATATAGATAAATAAAAGATGAGCTAGAGGATAGACAGACACACAGACATATCTACATACCTGTTTCCTCACATGTGAAATGGTACCTATTTCACAGCATTACTGTGAGGGGTAAATTACTAAATGCATTCAACCCCTTGGAACAGTTCCTGGCACATACTAGGTGCTCAATAAATGTTCTCTTTAGTGCAATAATGATGCGGAGGACGACAGGATGGCTGGATGTGATAATCTCTTTTGCCACCTTGTGGTCAGTGTATGCCATGCAGGAATGTCAATGCCAATAAGAAGCATCTTCTCAACGCTTTGGGTAGGTGAGTGTATGAGTTCTGGCCTTAGTGAGGGTGGCAGACCTACGACTTTTAAAATTGAAAAAGAGTATAAACAAACAAACAACTTTCTAAATAGGTAGCTAGATGAGACTTATTGTCCTCTACTTATTGCTTCCCATTTGGATTCCCAGCCCTGAAAGTGTCGATGAGAAACAGCGCATTGACTGGTTTTCTGTTCGTTTTCAAGCCTCTCTTTATCCATCAACCTTCTTAGTTGCAAGTGACAGAACCCATTCTGGCTTCTTCAGGTAGAAAAGGGATTTTTTAAAACTGCTGTTAGGTAGAGTACAAGGAAATCTCCAACAGGTGAGACTATCTCGCTTGGGGGCTAGGCAGTCAGAAGTTGGTGCAATCCACCTCCTCTGGGGACAGGTACTGCTGAGGCTGAACCCAGGACTGTGCCATTGGAACATCTACTACAGTTGCTTGTGGAAACTCAGCATCTCTCAGCCATGCTCTACCATTTCACCAGGCATGGATTCCACTGGATGATTATCTCCTTACTTGTTTCTCTCTCCTGACCCGAAGTCTTTTTAAAAAAAAATTATTGAAGAATAGTTCACTTAAAACATTGTGTTAGTTTCTGGTGTACAGCAAAGTGATTCAGTTATACATATATGTATTCTTTTTTATATTCTTTTCCATTATGGTTTATCACAGGATATTGAATATAGTTCCCTGTGCTATACAGTAGGACCTTGTTGTTTATCTATTTTATATATAGTAGTTTGCATCTGCTAATCCCAAACTCCCAATCCTTCCCTCTCTCACCCCTCCCGCTTGGCAACCACAAGTCTGTTCTCTACGTCCGTGAGTCTGTTTCTGTTTCTTAGATAAGTTCATTTGTGTCATATTTTAAATTCCACATGTAAGTGATATCATGTGGTATTTGTCTTACTCTTTCTGACTTACTTCACTTAGTATGATAATCTCTAGCTGACCTGAAGTCTTTTTTTTTAGCTGCATTGGGTTTTGTTGCTGCGCATGGGCTTTCTCTAGTTTCGGTTAGCAGGGGTTACTCTTTGTTGCGGTGTGTGGCCTTCTCATTGTGGTGGCTTCTCTTGTTGCGGAGCACGGGCTCCAGGCACATGGACTTCCGTAGTTGCAGCACTTGGACTCAGTAGTTGCTACACACGGGCCCTAGAGCATGTGGGCTTCAGTAGTTGCAGCATGTGGGAGCAGTAGTTGTGGCTTGTGGGCCCTAGGGTGTGCAGGCTCAGTAGTTGTGACACACAGGCTTAGTTGCTTTGTGGCATGTGGGATCTTCCTGGCCCAGGGATCGAACTGGTGTCCCCTGCATTGGCAGGCGGATTCTTAACCACTGTACCACCAGGGAAGTCCTGACCTGAAGTCTTGATGGGGAACATCTGATCAGTGGAGCCCAGGGCTCACACCTCTCCCTCGGCTGACTTCTGGTTTCCACCTTACGGAGGCAGAACTCTTAGTGTGGGGATTCTGCAAGTTTAGAAAGGCTTTTCAGAAGAGGCTGGATAGGGCGGGGGAGGGGGTGATGCTCTGTCCCTAGGGAGAGGATATTGAGTGTGTGTACTTCAGAAACCCATGTCCCTTCCTGTCTAGCAACAGGTTCTAGATATGGTCCAGGCACTACCAGGAATTTAGGTCTGCCTGAGTCTGTGGTCAGAGTCCATACTGATTATCCAGGGGGCAGACCATGGTGAGACCAGATGGGATGGTTCTTTTAGGCTGGGCCCTCCATGGGGGCAGGGACCATGTCTGCCTGGTTTACCACTGTATCCCTAGTAGCTAGCTCAGTGCTTCCATACATGATTAAAGGAACGATGCAATGAAGGAACAAATTAAGCTGGCCACTTTCCTTATGAGTTGTAAATTTTCAGTGACTCTTAGGGCTCGTAATCTCAGCAGAGGCCTGAAAGATGCTGTCTTGGGGATATCTTGTTAGATAAGGGAGATCCAGAGAGAGGTAGCTTCACTCACACCAAACTGTAGGTTCACATAAGGTTTCTGATTCCCCTCCAGGAGGGTGTCTGCAAGTGTGTGCCACCAGATTTTACTGTCCAACTAGGTACTTTCTTGAAAAAATTCTGCTCTCAGAACATATTTCCGTGGAGGCTGGCAAACCCAGGTAATTGAGGTTCACTTTTTTTCCATATGTCAATTGTCCAGCCTCACTTGTTGAAGAGATTATTCTTTTTTCATTGAATTTCTTTGGCACGCTTGTGAAAAATTAGTTGAATAAATGGGAGTTGATTCCTTAAAAAAACATATTTCCAGGAGGAATGCATGCAGTATGCAGTGGAATTGCTCAAGTTGGCTGGGTCTGAAGACCTGTTGGAATTGAACTTTGACATCCAGTGCTAGGCTTAGCCAGTGGCTTCAAATGGGATTTGCTCTACTCATCACTGAGTGGTGAGTCCCCATCTCTGGTTGAGGCTGTTGAAAGGCACAGACCAGCAGAGGGAGCAGGTGTACCTCTGCTGTGGTGGATCATAGCCCTTCCTGTTTGGACCCCCGCCCCCCCCCCTTTGCTCTGGAAAATACCACTGTTGCTCAGCAACAGAGAAACCAGTCGTGCAGGGCCCCTGCCTCTACCAGTCACCAGCCCTGAGTGAGACATGGAATGTAAAGGTCTGCCTTCAGATCCCATCTGCTATAGCCCTTTGGAACTTCCTGGCCACTCAAAATGCCACCTGTCATCCCTCATCATTTTGGGGGTCCCCAAGACCACCCACACATTCAGTGGATTCACTAGAAGGATTCGAGGGACTCAGTATGTAATTGTCCTCACAGCTAAGGTTTATTACAGCAGCAGGATCTACAATAAGATCAGCAAGGACAAAAAGACACAGGTAGGGTCTGGAGGCTTCCTTCCTTCCTTCCTTCTGCTCTCTTCCTCCTGTGAGGGGGCACATCAAGTCCACTCTTCCCCAGGAATGAAAACACACAATATGTGGGCAATGTTTTTGCCCAAGGAATCTCACTCAGTGTCCAAGAGTTTTTTTTTTATTTTTTATTGGGGGATGGTCATTGGACACTCTCTGCCTAGCACGTACCAACATTCCAGACTCTTAGAAAGAAAGCAGGTGTTCGGCATAAATGACTCTGTACAACCAGGTTAAGCACAGAGAACCACACTTATCAGTTAGGGAACGGGTAGGGTGCTGTGTTAATTTTCTATTGCTGCTGTGACAAATTTTCACACACTTAGAAGTTTAAACTATACAAATTTATTCTCTTAGAGTTCTGTAAGTCAGAAGTCCAGTACAGGTCTCACCAGGCTAAATTCCAGATGTCAGCAGGGCTGCATTCCTTTCGGAGGCCCTAGAGGAGGGTCTGTTTCCTGCTTACTCAGGTTGTTGGCAGAATTCAGTTCAGAGGTCCCTGTTTTCTTGCAGGCTATAACCTGAGGGCTGTTCCCAGCTTCTAGAGGCCACCACATTCCTTGGCTTATGGCCCCTTTCTCCATCTTAGAAGCTAGAACAGTAAGTCAAATCCTTCTCAAGGCACATCTTTCTGACCCCTCTTCCATCATCTCATCTCTCTGGCCACAACTGGGAAAGTTTCTCCACTCTTAAGGACTCACGTGATTAGATTAGGCACACCCAGATAATCTGGGATCATCTCCTCATCTCAAACCCCTTAACTTTAATCACATCTGCAAAATCCCATTGCCATATATGTTGAATATGTTGCCAAGTAACATATTCATAGGTTCCAGGGACGTGGACATCTTTAGGCAGATAGTATTCTGCCTTCAACTGCAAAGTTCCCAGATGCCAGCCAACGGCCAGCCTGGAAAGCAGCCCTTTCTAAAGACAACTCAAGGTTGTGTAAAGTCAATTCAAGGTCTCAGGTCTGCTGTATTAACTATTTTCTGCACACCCATGCATACTAAAAGAAGGTGACATTATGAGTGATAGGTGACACCACCTTCCAATAGTGTGTGGCCCCTCTAGTGCTTGTAATGTCTTGGACTTCGCAGACAACTGGTCCCAGGGCCCAGTGCACAAAGAGGCCCTTATGCTCCAGACACACTCTAACCTTGAGGCTGCACAGGCTGTCTCCTTCCCCACCCCTCCAACCCTGATAGGAGTCAAGGTCAAAGAAACTGTTAGACTGGTGATTATTAGCATTGGGCTTGGCAGAAAGTAAATTCCAGTTTAAATTCTTAGCTATGTACCAAAAGCAAGTTACTTATTTCTCTCTGATTTTCATTTATTCATCTTCTTATAGGCATAACAACACTATCTTACAGATTTAAATGAGAGAATGCACATAACCCTTGTGGAAGACAATACCTTCCAGATCATGATGGTTAGTGGGCTAGGAGATAGGACATCCAGTGGGGGCAAAACAAGATTAAAATCTCCTGTTTCCACATGGAGCTTCCTCTTGGGGGAGAAATAAAATAGGTAGAGGATCACTTTTAGAATTTACCTTGGTCTTTTTTTCCTTTTGAGCCCTATCTCTTTACTGACAAACTTATTTCTCTTTCTTTCTGTGAAAGTGTGACATTGTGAATTATTAACCTTTGTTTTTCCCCCTCAGCTCCAGCTTGCCCTTGTACTCCCGGCCCTGCCTCAGACTCAGCACGTCCAAGGCTTCTGCCCCAGGGTAGAGTTATTTTAGCAGAAATGCAAATAGACTTAAAGAGCCCAAGATCAGCTTTTGAGTTTCAGAAGAGATTTCAGAAAATTTACACAGAGGAAATAGGACTGTAAGAAAGGCTTTTTGAGTCCTGAGATCTTAGGTCTTCTGAATACTAAGAGATAAGGACCCGGGCTATCTACAGGCATAGAAGAATACGTGGTCTGTCCAAAGGCTTCCAGCCATCCCAGACTAGATAAAAATCCCACACACTGAAGGGAGGGCTGAGAGGGAGGCAGGGAGATACTAATGACATCCAAGGTCAGGGGACTCCATCCCCCACCTCATTTCAGACTCCACTGAAGCCTTAAGGAGAAGCAGATTGATCTCTCTCTCTCTCCCTCTCTCTCTCTCTCTCTCTGTCTTTTCCCACCCCCCTACCCCCACAGGATTTGAGTTCCTTCTCATCTGCACATATCACAATCGCATGACCTGGAGTACCAGAAAGGCCACTCAATTAGCTTTTAGTCTGGGCCTTAGGACTGAGAGAGGAAAAGAGTCTGTGGAGAGTTTGCCTGGTGTGGGTCCTCAGCAAACCACTTTAGGTCCTCTGAGAAAAAATACACTGCCCTACTGGTGTGGTAGTCACTATCAAGTAACGACTCCATTCCTCCCATTACGGGAACAGTCATGAGGTTTTCTGACAGCACGGAGACAATGTCCAGGTCACAACAGGTGAACAAAACACATCCAGGCAGAGACAGAGCCACTGGCTCTGGGGTTATTTGTTCACAGAAAGATGTCAGGTTCCTACATTTCTGGTGGATACGTGCCTAGCAAGGCGGTGCACAAAAGGTGATATCAGGATGGAATTTTGAGGCACCAAAATTGGGGCAGATTGAAATTATGAACAACTCAGTGATGTCCAATCCATTCTGCCTGCAACTGCTAACCCTCTCTGTGGCTTCTAGCTAACAACCCTCTGAATTTGGGGTAGGCTTCATGTAAGCACTGAAGAAAAGAAATAAAAAGACCCTGAGAGCACTGTGTAGCATGGAGAAAAACAAATGAATATTTTTCTCCCAGCTGGAATACATGGATGTACATCAGCGGGAACCATGAGTCCCACTGAATTACAGGTAAACTGTAGTGTATAAGTTGATTTTTGTGCATTTTTCAAGGAAGAGGGGCAGTGGATGTGATCAGATTCTCAGAGGGTTCTGAGACTTACGACATTTTTGCAGGAGGGTGTCCTAGATCTGTGCTTTATTATCTGTGCACCCTATGAAAACTCATTTACAATCCCCATGTCATGCTTTCCCTGCCTGTGGAGTGGGAAAAACAATACCAAGCACACAGAGTTATTGTGAGGAATTAATTAGAAGGTGCTTTGTAAATAAATTGATTTTTAAATGAGGGCTATTCATCTATTAGCCCTCCTTACCACCCCAAAATGAATAGCTCTATTAAATAATGGGCAATTGATTGAGATTTTTTATATCAGAGATACACATTTAAAAAAATGTATGTGGGGCTTCCCTGGTGGCGCAGTGGTTGAGCATCTGCCTGTCAATGCAGGTGACACAGGTTCAAGCCCTGGTCTGGGAAGATCCCACACGCCGCGGAGCAACTAGGCCCGTGAGCCACAACTACTGAGCCTGCGCGTCTGGAGCTTGTGCTCCGCAACAAGAGAGGCCGCGACAGTGAGAGGCCCGCACACCGCGATGAAGAGTGGACCCCGCTTGCTGCAACTAGAGAAAGCCCTCGCACAGAAATGAAGACACAACACAGCCAAAAATAAATAAATAAGCTTTCATTACAAAAAAAATGTATGTGTATGCAGTTTATATGTGACATAGTGATGTGATTAATCCTATATTTTTTCAAGGAATAGTTTTCATAGATTATTTGGTATCATGTGCTCTAAAAATAATAACGATGATGATGATGATGATGATGATGATAATTCCTTGTACTTGCATAGCTAGTAGTCTTCTCATTTATCTCATCAGTTGTTGACAAAGCCCTCCTCTTACTCTTGTAAATGAAATGAGGCTATTGCTGGGTCCGCAGTGTTTGGTTGCCATGGTTTGAGTTCGTTTCATAAGCTGTTGCTTGGCAATCCCACGCGTCAGCTGGCTCTTTTTCCTTAGCACTCTCACCACACACTGTCTGAAGTATAATGAGACTGAGCCTGGGCAAAGCAGGATAACGGTCCCCAAACGCTTTCTCTCTTCCCCCACAGCGCTGTTATCATGATGTCTGATAAATGTGTTGAGAGTGGAGCAAGGAAGTGGTTATAAAACACGGGATTTACAGTCATGCAGACCTGGGTTCAATTTCAGGCTCGGAATTTGGCTCGATGTATCCTTTAGCTATTCACTTAGAGAAGCTGATCTGAGTCTCAGTTTCCCCATGGGTAAAATGGGGGATAATTACACCCAGCTCCTAGAGTGGTTGTGGGGATTGAGGGAGAAAATCCATGGAAAGCACCTGCACACAGTAAAGGCTCAGTAGGTGTAACCTATACTAATAAGGGCGATGGGAGGTGATGGAACCACAACTTTCCTTGTTCTGCAGTAAAATGCCCTGATGTCGTGGTCAGGTTGGATTTCATTTGTACAGTTATGCCCCACTTTTCTTTATGCATAGAGTGAGTGGGCCCACTGCGAATCTATGGAGTAAAACAGGAATTTATAAATAATCAGGATCAAGGAAAAGAACAGGGGGTGTTAGTACCAAAAGGAAAACAAGTAGGGATGCAGCAGACAGAAAATATCAATAGAAGATGCCCACTCCAGGTAGTGGGTGGGTAGGTGCTAGGCATTCAAAGGGGCTTGCATGGGGGAGGCCTGTCTCCTCCCTAGACAAACACATGCCCACAGGCAGTGGTGTACCGGTGAAACAGCTCTCAGAGAGAGAAAACCCCTGATTTGTAGCATTTGCCCGATTTCCATGGTGTAAATGCTCCTACTAGGGCTGATTTCAAGCTGCCAACATAAAGTCATGAACAGCATGTGGAGTTGCAAAGAGATGCCCGCAGTCCACTCTCAGGAGCCCTTTAGAGGCTGCTCTAGCTCAGAACTAATCCCTTCCCTAAGGGTAGCTTTCCTATTTTGTTCTCATTGCTGGGCATCCCCAATAAGCTCCTGTCCGTTTTTATAGCAGTTTAGGGAGGTCAGTTCTCAAGACTGCACTTCTGGCCTTCAGTCCTCCCAGACTGGAAGGATATAGCTGAGGAAAGAAACCTCTTGTGCAAGCCCAGCCCCCACCTTTATAGGCTGGCTCCTGCGGCCTTTCTGCCCCAGGACCAGGACCCCATGACGTTTCCAGGATCCATAGGAGACTTGGGACCTAGGAATCACCTAGGCACATGTACTATTTGAGGCAGTGTCTTTTTTCAAAATTATCTTTGTTTACCTTTTTTTACGTAACCCAACTCAAACATGCTGCCCTGGTCATAGTCTTTCATACTCTTAGTTCTACAATGTATATAACCTTAGTATTTTTATATGCATCATCAACCAGTTTTAAAAAGAATCACTTTTTAAATAAATCTGTGCCACTGTACCATTTCTTCATCTAGTAGAACTTCAGGGCAGTTGTCTGATTCTGAGAGCTGGAGTAAACAAACAACTGTCGGGGGTTGGATTCCCCTACGACCCGATCGGTTTCAGGGGTCAATCATTGATTTTCAGTCACAAGAGTAGGCACGTTGACCAGCTTTCGGTGAAAATATGTCGTGTGTGTTTTACATATGGTCCATAATTTTTATTTCCTCCCCTCTCGATATCTGACAATATCCAGTTGAATGGCTTCTGCAGATCCAGTGCCCCAAAACACAGTGTCTCCCCTAAAAATCAGCTGAACAATACCAGGATGTTTATGCTGCACAAGTAGCAGAAGAGAAAATTAGATGTAATACCACACAACTTTCTAAGGAGGGTAGGTCTATTAACAGAAGAGGGTTTTTTGGGGGTTGGGGTGGGGAGCTAGGTACAAAGTCATTAACCTTAATATAATTAATGGCCTGTCACAGGGAGTGAGGGGACCTTTCAGTAGTGGATGGAGTGTACAAGTTTAGAAGGAGAAGCTAAAGGAGACGATAATTTCCCTGAAAGAGCAAGAGGAAAGATCAAGAGGACCTGGGTAAGATCCTCTGAAGGAGAGAATGAAGCCAGGGAAAATGGAAGGGTGTTGGGAGAAGGTGCAGGCAGTGGGGACGAAGGGGAGCTGATCGCTAGAGACTAAAAAGAAAGATGTGAGAGAAGAAATATGTCTAATGGCGACTTGCTAGTTAAATTCTATGGGAGCAACCCCCAACCTCAACATATCTCCCCTTAGGAAATCTGCTACAATTTAATTCTACAAACCTCACTGTTTGATGGGAATGGATTCTTTATGGGGAATATGAACAAAATCTGTTTTGAAGGTTTAGATATAGAGAAAAACAGCCTATGGGTCAGGGTAGCAGACATGTGGCTTATAGACACTCTTGTGTGAATGAAGGGATATCTTTGCATGAAAAGACCTAGTGTTCACCACCCACTGGTTAGGCTAGGGTGGAGGGTATTTACTGTGCCTAGCTGGAGAACCACAGGCCAGAGAGGCATGGGGAGGAGCCAGATGGAGTCTCCTTGAATGCGAGACTATCTGACCACCTGGAAATGGGCCTGGGCTTCATGATCCCCAAAGATGTACTCAGGAGAGCAGACCCCTGCTGGGGATAGTTTTGCCAGAACCAGAAGAGCAGCTTATCAGCAGGGATAAGCATACATTCTGTCTTAAAAAAACACAAAAGTTAACAATTATTTCATCATCAATGTTTTCCAAGTATTTGAAAAATTTGTGTATCAAGGAGCTTCAGGACTTTTGATAATTTTTACCTTTCAGCCTTTGTGACCAATTATTTAAATGTTGGCGAAGAGTGAGGGTGTTATTTTTTATGCACCATGAAAAAGTCTTAAAACTTTTCAAGTCCACTTATACATTTCGGGCCGATTTTCAGATATTAAGAGGGTTTATTTCGAATTTATTTCCAGGAACTTTTGCCTCACTGCCTTTTTATAGAAGTTAACATTTTATCTTCAGCTATGATTGATTTAGAAGCTAATTATTTGAAAAGGAATAAGGCGTGTGTGGTTGAGATGGCTCAGTGGCCACCTAAGATTCATGCTCTCTTTCTATGGCAATGGAACTGTGGCTAAGAGCCGCTGCCCAGTCGGGGATACAGTTCTCAGGGCCCCCATCCCCCTACCCCATCCAGGTGACTAGTACTTGCTAGTAGAATGTGAGTAACTGCATGGCCAAATAAGGGCCTGTGCATTCTCCGTGGTCTCTTTCCCCATCTGCCAGCTTAATGGAGGGAACCCTGGGGCCCTAGGGAAGCGTGAGGTCACAGGATAGAAAAAGGCCACCGCCAGGCAAGAACAACATCACTGGGTTTATGGAGCAAGAATCTAATCTATCGTGTTAAACCACTGAAATTGTTTCAGGGTTTATTTATTACAGTAGCTAGCATTACTTTAACCAGTACAGGGGTTTCTCCGGTCAATCATCAATCTTGTACACAGAGCTTAACCTTGGAATACACTCTGCCTTTCCAAACCCTCTAACTTTGAAATGTATTTCAGAAAGCCATACAAAAATAATGCCTGAGGTGATGGTTGGGGGCTGGGGGGGGGTTGGTATTCTTTGGTAAGCCCTCAGTCTGAGCTGGGTCAGGTTCTATCAGGGTTGCCTTTCAGGAAAGGTCACAGGCAAGTAAACCCAGGGCTGGGCCCCAAAGGAAGGTGTTTAGGAATTTATCAGTTGGGAAAGACACAATCCTAACAGGCAGGCAGTTAATAGGAGCCTAGGAAATGCAATTAAAAGGTAGAAAACTCAGAGTATAGGTTAAACAGGGGTATCAGCCTAGACAAGTAAAGCTTAAAAATACAGAAGAAAGATAAGTAACAGAACAGCTGGGGATGTTATGAATGCAGAGGTGGAGAAGGGCTGGTTAGGACCTGATTTGGTGGAAGTACCATTTGTATAGTTGTCTGTGTGGCCTAGCACCCTTTGCATACTTTCCTTTGGGCTACCCAGGGGCCTCCCCATCCATCAAGCCTTTAGCAAACATCAGGAAGCATTGCACATACAAGCATTCTACATAGTAGCATGCCTTCCTCTTTCTCAGATTGATGGGACAATTGATGGATGTGAGGATGCCAGGCAAGCAGGGAGCAGGGCTGGTGAGTAGACAGCCTTGTTCACCCTGAAGGGGCTGAGCAGATTGACCCTTCCAGAGCTTGTGCAGTTCCAGATGGCCCCAAGGAGATAGACGGAGCCTGCCTGCCCAGCTCCCACATCTCAAGTCCTTGAAGCTTACAAATTTTGCTCTTTTTCTTTTGATGCCCTGCTAAAGTTGATGTGTAGATACCACTCTTCTCCTCTCACGTCCTCCCCTTTTTAAAACAATTTATTTATTTATTTGTTTATTTTTGGCTGCATTGGGCCTTCGTTGCTGTGCTCAGGCTTTCTCTAGTTGTGGCAAGCCGGGGTTACTCTTTGTTGCGGTATACGGGCTTTTCATTGCAGTGGCTTCTCCTGTTGTGGAGCACGGGCTCTAGGCATGCGGGCCTCAGCAGTTGTGGCACGTGGGCTCAGTAGTTGTGGTTCGCGGGCTCTAGAGCGCAGGCTCAGTAGTTGTGGCCCACGGGATTAGTTGCTCCGCGGCATGAGGGATCTTCCTGGACCAGGGTTTGGACCCATGTCCCCTGCATGCAGGCAGATTCTTAACCACTGCGCCACCAGGGAAGCCCCACCTCCTCCCTTTTTGGACTCAACCTCTGGTGTCAGGGTCCTGAGCAAAAAAGAGTGACACATTTTTCTATTAAGTCAATTTATTCTGAGATGGGAAATGCAGTAACTAAAAGAAAATTCCATTGAGGATAAGGGGTTCTAATTGCCTGAGGAAAAGAGTTTCTCCATCCACATGTGATAGACTCTTTTCATCTGGTCAGTAGTCTGGGATTTGTGAGTGATGAAAGAGGCTCTGTACCTGACATGCCTTAATGAAGGTCCCTAAAAATAAGAACAACTTGTGGGAGTGATTGTCTGAAAGGACACTAGTCTTGGTATTCCCAGTAGAGTGTTCCTATTGGAAGAACTTTATTTTAAAAAATTAATTAATTTATTTTTATTGAAGTATAGATGCTGTACAGCATTATATAAGTTACCCGTGTACAATATAGTGATTCACAATTTTTAAAGGTTATACTCCATTTATAGTTACTGTAAAATGTTGGCTACATTCCCTGTGTTGTACAATATATTCTTGTAGCTTATTTTATACCTAATAGTTTATACCTCTTACTCCTCTCCCCCTTCCCTCTCCCCACAGGTAACCACTAGTTTGTTCTCTGTATCTGTGAGTCTGCTTCTTTTCTGTTATAGTCACTAGTTTGTTGTATTTTTTAGGTTCCACATATAACTGATATCATAGAGTATTTGTCTTTTTTTGTCTGACTTATTTCACTTAGCATAATGCCCTCCAATTCCATCCATGTTGTGGCAAATGGCAAAACTTTGTTCTTTTTTATGGCTGAGTAGTATTCCATTGTGTGTGTGTGTGTGTGTGTGTGTGTGTGTGTACATGACATCTTCTTTATCCATTCATTCATCTGTCGCTGGACACTTAGGTTGTGGAAGAAGTTTATTTTGATCAGCATGTGCATTAGTCAAAGTTCAGTTGCCTATAACAGAAATCACTCTAGTTACTTTAACAGGATATGGATTGAACAGAGGGAATAAGGTGCTTACAAAATTATCAGAAGGGCTGAAGGAGCAACTTCTAGGCTCAGCTGCCAGAAATGACTCCTAGAACAATAAAATGAACTGCCCCACTAGGAAGAAGGCTACCTCTGCCACAGTCAGGAAGCTGGGGAATCAGGAAGTTTCTTTCCTGACAGCTGGGTTCAGGGTCACACTACCTTAGTCACAATCCTGGAATCAGGAATCGGCCATCACGACTGTTGACTCTAGGAATATACTACCTTAGCTATGCTCCTGAGATCAGGAAGCTGCCATCACATCTGTTGTTCCAGAGCCACCTGTGCCAGCAGCAGAATGGAGGCTTCTCATATTGCCACCTCCCTCTCCACTTGACTAAATTTTCAAAGACAGTTCTCACAGGAGTATATATGATTAGCAGAACATAAATTACATCCATTTCCTGGTTTAAAAGGAGTGAGAAAATAGAGCTTTTAGCGCTATTTTGTGTCATAAAAGAAGGCGTACCAGAGAAGGGTTAGAAGAGAGATTCAGTAAGCCACTCTACAGAGTTCACTACCAGTCATTCCCTGCCCAGAGAAAAGCCCTCATCCCTGCCCCTGACACTGAGAGTGGCCTTTCATGATATGAAACAAGCCCAATTAGATAAAAGCTTCAATTTTGAAAGCAAAACAAAGTAGCAATATAATGTCATTGGTCTGGGAACATTATGTTGACTAAAGCCTGCATTGACATAAATGATAAAATCAAAAATATAACAAAACTAGGTTTATAAAGTGAATATTACTGTCTGGAAAAAACCCTAAAATCTGAAAAATGATTTTTGAGAAAAAAATGCATTAAAAAGTTGTGACATCAAGCAACACAATATACATACATATATATATATTTTTAAAGATACAAACATCTAGGATATATTTCAAAAATATTTAGAGTGTCTGTGGTAGAGAGAGGAGAATGAGAGTAGGGATTTGGGGTAAAAGAGAAAAAAAATTAAATTAAATTAAAAAAGAGAATAGCCTGTACTGAGTGATGATAAAAGTGTGCTATAATCTGTGTGGTATGAATAGTTCAACTCCTGCTTTTTTTTAAAAAAAAATTATTATTATTATTTTGGCTGTGTTGGATCTTCATTGCTGCACACAGACTTTCTCTAGTTGTGGCGAGCGGGGGCTACTCTTCGTTGTGGTGCGTGGGCTTCTCACTGCGGTGGCTTCTCTTGTTGCGGAGCATGGACTCTAGGCACGCGGGCTTCAGTAGTTGTGGCACGTGGGCTCAGTAGTTGTGGCTCGTGGGCTCTAGAGCACAGGCTCAGTAGTTGTGGCACACGGGCTTAGTTGCTCTGCGGCATGTGGGATCTTCCGGGACCGGGAATTGAACCTGTGTCCCCTGCATTGGCAGGTGGATTCTTAACCACTGCGCCACCAGGGAGGTCCCAACTCCTGTTTTTTTAACATCTAAATAGGATACATTAAAGTTACCAAAAGTGTTAACTGGTGATTGGAGGCATGCATTTTAAACTAACTTGCAACTGAAAATTTCACGAAAACACTGCTAAAAAGAGCAGGAATAATTTACTTAAATAAATGAGATTTAAAATATAAAAATTGCAACCTACAAAATGGGAGAAAATATTTGCAAATCATATATCAGATAAGGGGTTAATATCCAAAATATATAAAGAACTCATACAAGTCAACAACAAAATCCTCAATAGGATTAATAAATGGGCAGAGAAACCAAACAAGAATTTTTCTGAAGAAGACATCCACGTGACCAACAAGTACATGAAAAGATCTTCAACATCACTAATTATCAGGGAAATGCAAATCAAAACCACAATGAGCTATCACCTCACACCTGTTAGAATGGCTATCATCAAAAAGACAAGAGATAACAAGTGTCGGTGAGGATGTGGAGAAAAGGGAACCCTCTGGCATTGTTGGTGGGAATGTAAATTGGCACAGTCACTGTGGAAATCAGTATGGAGGTTCCTCAAAAATTAAAAGTAGAACCACCCTATGATCCAGTAATTGCACTTCTCAGAATATATCCAAAGGGAATGAAAGCAGGATATTGAAGAGATATTTCCACTCCCATGTTTATTGCAGCATTATTCCCAATACATAAGATATGGAAACAACCTAAGTGTCCACCAATGGACTAAGGGATAAAGAAGATGTGAGATATATATAGTGGAATGTTATTCAGCCATGAGAAAGAAGGAAATCCTGCCATTTATGACAATATGGATGAACTTTGAGGACATTATACTAAGTGAGATAAGTCAGAGAAAGACAAACACTGTATGATCTCACTTATATGTAAAATCTAAAAAGGCTGAACTCCTGAAAACAGAGTAGAATGGTGGTTACTAGGGACTGGGGGTGGGGGAATAAGAGAGATGTTGTTTAAGGGTACAAACTTGCAACTGGTAGATAAGTTCTGGAGATCTAATGCACAGTATGGTGAATATAGACAACAATACTGTATTAAGATCATCAAACTTGCTAAGAGACTAGATCTTAATTATTCCCACCACAAAAAAGAAATGATAATTATGTGAGGTGATATAGGTGTTAGTTAACCAGTGATAGCAATATGAAATCAACACACTGTACACCTTTAACTTACACAGTGTTACATGTCAATTATATCTCAATTTTAAAAATTAATCGAAAGAGAATAACTCCTGAAATTCTGAAATACATGCAAATATATAATTTTTTAAAAGCTTAGAAAATGCCACAGAGCATTTAAAAATTAATCAAATGTCCAAACGGAAAGCCTAGGAACGTTCACATCCTCAATTTTGATAGAACGGTGTATGGTATCAAAATAATATCAGAGACTGATAAAATTGTGAAAATGAAAAGCTTACTGAATATGAAAGAAGCATTCAAAACAAAATCATTGTTTCAATTGTAAGTGAATTTTTAAGAATCCACAAATGAAAAAGTGTTTTGATGCCAGAACAGTAACATAAAATAGTTCAAATATGAATACAGTCGGGGCTTCCCTGGTGGCGCAGTAGTTAAGAATCTGCCTGCCAGTGCAGGCGGATTCTTGGACCAGGGTTCAAGCCCTGGTCTGGGAAGATCCCACATGCCGCAGTGCAATTAAACCTGTGTGCCACAACCACTGAGCCTGCGCTCTAGAGCCCACGAGCCACAACTACTGAGCCAGCATGCCACAACTACTGAAGCCCACACGCCTAGAGCCCATGCTCTGCAACAAGAGAAGCCACCGCAATGAGAAGCCCACGCACCAAAGCAAAGAGTAGCCCCCGCTTGACACTAGAGAAAGCAGCAACGAAGACACAACACAGCCAAAAATGAAAATAAATAAAATAAATAAACTTATTTAAAAAATGAATACAGTCGGGAGATATTTGCTTTGAGCCAATTCAAAAACTCAAAAGGCTTATAAAAACTTTAGAAATCAAACAGAATAAAACTACTTATCTTAAAATGAAATTGAAATAAAAGTAATAATATCAAAAGAGCCACAACAAGGAAATGACTCTGCAAAAAACCTGAAACAAGTCTACTTGACTCATAAAATCATTGAAAAGCAAACCCCAAACCATTCAAATTTATTGAAAGATCCTAGTTATTGATTGGAAACGTTTAATTTCAAACCAATTAAAAATTTGAGAATTTTGCTCCAATTGAACAATGCCACACCCTAAAACTTCTTCTTTTCCAAGTTCCCCTGTACTCTATTCAAACTAAATCCCCCACCCAATTAGGCAGCTGAGCCGGCCAGGAGGCATTCCTTTGGCACTTATAAACAGCAACAGTCCACCCAAAGGTCAGGGCTCTCACTTCTGCCTTTCACACCATGACACAAGTTTGCCAAATCAAAACTCTCAAGTCTGCTCTTCACACCATGAAGATGTGGGTCTTTGCCCATAGCGAGACCCCAGAGAGACCCCAACAGTTTCCAAACAGACCTAGGTGCCCCCACCCTCCTCAGTAGCATTCTCTCACCCTGGATTGAACGAGGAGCTTTGTCCAGAGCTTCTGGCAGTGCCAGATCACGTGATGTGATGGGACGAAAACCCTACCTGCTTCTGCTCCCAGATGGCTGCTGCAGCTGGGTGATGATGGTCAGCCTTGGCCTTTTCCCCCTTTGTTGGCTTCTGGAGGTGACTCACAGATTCTTTTGCTTGTTGTGAATGTCTTCCATAGGCAGGCCAAAGGCTGGAGCAATTGGGTGGGGTGTTGATGGAGAAAAGGTGAGGTCCAAGTCTGGGGATTGGAGGAGGTTGAAGAGGACAAGTGCTTCACGTTGTGGGGAGCAGAAGGCAGGGCTGGTCTGGAATGGAGCTGCATCATGGTCAGGTGAGAGTTGTCTGGGGTGGGCTGCCTCATTCCAGGAGTAGCTGATGCATGGGTCCTGATCTAGGCATGAGCATCCTCCAGGTGTAAAGGTCAGAGGTGAATGACTTGGTCAGAGCTGGGCTGTAGGAAGCAAAGATATTCACCCAAGTCTAGTTAAGGGCTATTCCCAGATACTGTATTTCACCAAATCTGTCATTGAGTGTAAGATGTACCATTATTTTATGTATCACTACACTAAGAAAGTAAAAAGGCTGCCAATTAAACCATGCCATAATGTTTTCTTTGCACTTATAATTTAAAATTTTTACTTATTGAAAGATTTATTTTAGTCTTATATAGACATAGTATCTTATCAGATATCACTCTTATGAGTGCTTTAAAAATATAAAGAATATAAATTGCTTAAAGTATTTCTAAAATTCCTTCACATCTATAACCTGAATATTCTGAATCACTTTTCAGCTCAGAGTTGGAATTGTCCATGTTTTCCCACACGATGCTGTCCTCTGTGCCATCAAGATTGTTGGTGATGTAGCATTTCTTAAAAGAAATGTCCAGGGGATTTTCTTCCAAATTGCTTCCAAGCTACAAGTTTGGACATTGGCTTGCTCGCTCGGCTTGTAAAAAGCAATCTGGTTGATCATATCTGAACAACAAAATACAACGAGTGTTTCAGCTACGTGTAAGTATCTTCCTTGTTTTGGATTCAAAATACACTTTGTCGTTGCCCTGCATGAAAATGTGGAATTGCAATAATTTTTCCATTTTTTCAGGTGTCTATTGCTTCATGACAAACCGCAGCTACACAGATCACCATTTCTAGCCTGAGGGTGCCCATTACTCTTTGTGCTAATATGCCTCTGAGAGTTGAACTTGCTCCAAAGCTCGCTCTTTTTTTTTTTTTTTTAACTTTTGAAATACTTTTAGGCTTGCAAGAAGTTGAAAAAAGAGTACAGAGAGGTCCCACATACTCATCACCCTGCTTCCATCAATGGTGACATCTTACACAGCTTATAGTGTATTGTCAAAACCAGGAAACCAATTGGCACAACACAATTAACTAGACTACAGATCTTAACTCATATTTTACTGATTTTTGCATGCACTCGTTTATTTTGTATGCTTGTGGATCATTCAATGACATTTTATCACATGTATATATTTGTATAACCACCACCACAATCAAGATGTGTTCTGGCACCACAAAGATCTCCCTCATGCTACCCCTTTATGGTCACACTTTTTATGAGGGCAAATACTCAGCCTTCTCCTCCATTCTTGGCTTTATCTGGTTGTAGGTGCTAAGCAGTGCCTTTGTGGACTACCTGTCTATTTTGCCTCCTAAGCATGCCATGTTCACCATCTCCACAACACGCTACATAGCAAGCCCCCTTGGCTTCTCTTCTGACTTAAAAATACTGTCAGTCATTATGGTGACTGCAGCCTCCTGGCTTCTGGCAGTTAATTGCCGCCACCTGGCTCTGTTAATTCAAGGCTCCATGATTCCCATGGACATTAATGAGCAGTAACCACCTCTCCTACCCTCAGCCCTAGCCAGCAAGTGAGAGCCACCCCTGAGCTTCTTAGTGATGCTGGTGTCCCTCTCACCAGTACATTCCTGATGGCTTTGGTGAATAGTGAGTTTTCTTGGCCCTCCATGGAACATAATCTTCTGGTAGTATTTCTGACCTCACAAGGTCTGTCCATTGCAACATGTTCAATTCTTTCAGCCTCTCTATTCCTTCTTCTACCATCCTTCAGGTAACACAGGCATTTCCACTTCAGCCATCATGAGCCTTTGTCTACTCCCGGCTTCTAAGAGCCACCCCAGCAATGACTTTGCCCCATCCCTTGGGTGCTTGCCAGGGTGTTAAATCAATCTCCTAAGAAAGTACCCTCAAATTGATAAATTCTTACTTCTTCAATGTTATGTTCCAGCTACCTTGATCGAGCAGCTCAAAATCTAGTCTCAGTGGTAGTCACTGAGTAAGTACTCACTAAGTACTCAGGGGTACTTAAACTGGCTCATGCCAATCTGTGTTAGCTAATTCTTCCAGCTCCTTCAGTATACAATCTATTTCCTTCCTTATCAGGCCCAGCATATCTCCAGTTGGGTTATCCTGGGATTTAACAAAGATTATTATCTTGGCAGCCAGGAGAAAAGATTGGGGCAGCTCCTGAAAGGGAAACCATTTGTTTTGTGGGGTGAGGACTTGTTGATATCTTCTGGCATGAGAGATGTGCTAGTTCTTACTAGGGAAGGGTGAGCTACCTCTGCAGTTTCTGAGAGTTCAGTTTCTACAGAGCTGACATCTTAGAAGTATCCATCCAGATGTCTCCATCCTACTTTTCAGGTTCCAGGTTTTTCCAACCAGGGCTCTGACTTTAGCATGACAGACTTGCCTGGGATTGGCATTTAATCATTTTGAGGCTTTTGCTATCAAGTCTAGAGTCTACTCCTCTGATGTGTCTGCTTGTTACTGAGTCCACACTCTTACTGCTCACCACATAGCAGGCCAATAAATCAAGAGACAAGTTGTTGGGGCAAGGGATAGCAACTTTATTCTGAAAGTCAGCAGACCAAGAAGATGGTGGACTGGTGTCCCAAAGTACCATCTTGCCTGAGTTTGGATGCTAGTTTCTTTTACAGAGGAAAGAGTGGGAGGTGAGGAGGCAAAGTAAGAAAGACAATACATTGTTGTAACTATTTCCTGGTTCCAGCCAGACTGGGGAGGGGATGTGTTAACTTCATCTTTCCTGCAGCCATTCACAGGTGGCCCCGGGTCAGGATGTTTCTTGTGAGCTTAAACAAGGGTATTTCAGCTTAACTCTCAGGCATGGGAAGGCAGTGTTCTGGGAGATGGGCATTATGTATACTTTAAGATATAAGCAACATTCCTTTAGTGATTAACTTGTAGCACAAGCAATAGAATACAAAGGTTAAAGTAAAAGAAACAGATCCAATATGGAGTCATATTTGTTCTTCCCTATTACATGCTCTTCTACTGAAGGAGAAAATTGTGTCTTTATAAGCTATCGACAAGATCCTTTGGCTCTTACACTTAGCCGTCAATTGCTTGTTAACAGCCCTCAATCTCATTATCCATTTGTAGGACATTAATACAAATTAGTAATAACCAGTCAACTTTGCTGACCTTTCTTTCAAATGCCAGAATCATCATACCTGCAATAGTGTTCCTTTCCACTGGACATTTTCCAAGGTCACTAATGATGAAAGAGTCAGCATTTGCATTACCGCCTTGTGGAAAGGAATACCTGTTCCCATCTACAACTCAGGATGGCATCTTCTTTGCCCAACAGGTGGTGAGTGATCCAGTCCCTGAAACCCATCTGACCATCTACTTTATTGGATCCCATCAACAGTATACTTTATGTCTATTCAAATGTTCCAAGAAGCTGATGCCAAGATGGGATTAGATTTGCAAGAAACTTATTGGGAGAAATGCCTGTGGGTGATAAAGAGGAAGAAGTAGATGTAGGCAAGGGAGAGCTTTCAGATTACAATGTAGGTCTGACACCAGTGAAAGGAGAGTGGGAGGAAAAGGATTGGCTCGAGAGAGTTCCAGTTTGTAGCACAGTTCAAAGAAAGTTTGAACCCATCAGAAAGGTTAGAGAAATATTGTGTACCACAAGAATGGGCCAGCACTAGTATTTGCACCATGTTCAGTCAGTGCTATTGGCAGCCTGGGGGAAGCATGAACTTGGTGCAAACTTGGTGGTGGACCAAGTTGGGTGGAAGCTGGGGCTATTAGTCAACCATGCTTCCTGCATCAGAAGATCTCAGTGGTACATTTTTATGGCTACTACAGGTGGCATTCTACGAACAAACCTTGCATCTATCCCTGGTTTTGACCCCTGGAGAAAGGATTGAGGGCTTCTGCCTATGCTTCTTTAAGTGCAATGCATGGACAAACCAGGGATATTTTTATGCCCCTTGAATACACCCAGTATGAGCTTCCACATTACCGAGAAAGTCTCCCTCATCTTCCACCCCTCACTCAAGTTTGGGAACAGGAATGGGACCTAGAAATGTGCCATGACCAACTTTCAATCATTTTAGGGCCTTCTCTTTGGCTTGTGTAGAGCCCTGGCCTGGACCTTAGACTCTACCATACACCTTATTTATTTAAAATGTAAAACTCTGGACTAACTTTTGTAACTCTTTGCCAAACTATGTTTTACGTCTGACTCCCATTCTTGGACTCTCAATGTATTAAGGCCTCCACACAAGGTAGTCAGCCAGGCCTTAATATGTATGGTTTTTGCTTTCTCAGGTTTATCAACATGAAAGGAAGGGATTTAGCACCATTAAGCCCTAAGACATGACAGCCCTTAGGCAGAGCAACTTTAGACCTGATTCATTGTCTCTATGATGTCCACAGAATTGAGGATGTGAGAGATATGTGTGACTGTCCATCCATTTCTGTTGCTGTTTATCAGGGTGTTTCTTAGTTGAAAGTAACCCCCTTGCCTTAGTAGCAAAGTATCTTAATTGGATGAATTCCAGTATGGGTGTTGGGGGGGAAAACCTCCTTCATAGTTAGAATGGTCTCAACTCAAGAAGAGTGGCTGTGAACTACCACCAAGAACAGTGTTTTACAAAGATTACCTTAAGCTATGCCCCCAACTAGAGGTTGCCTGAAAGGAATTCTTAGAGAGGTTGGTTTGGGGCCATCTCAGGGAGAACTCTAGCATTCCCCTTCAATGTTTACTTCTTTCCACCATCCAGTATGTGTGATGGCATAATTGTTTCAGGTATACTAAAATGTTTGTTGTCCTAGATCCTGTCATGGGTTGTGTCTCCCAAAAGATATGTTGCAGTCTTAATTTCCAGTACCTTATTTGAATGTTCCCTTATTTGGAAATAGGATCTTTGCAGGTGTAATCAGGTTAAGATGTGGTCATTATGGTGGGCCCTTAATTTGATAGGACTGGTCTCCTTGTAAGAAGAGGAGAAGACACACAGAGACAGAGACACATTGGGAGAATACCATGTGACAACAGCGGTAGAGATTGGAGTGATATGTCTACAAGCTCAGGAATGTCAACCATTGCCGACAACATCAGAAGCTAAGAGAAAGGCATGGAACATCTTCTCCCCTGGAGCCTTCAGGGAGAGCATGGTGCTACTGACACCTTGATTTTGGACATCTAGCCTCCAGAATTGTGGGAGAATAAATTTCTATTGTTTAAAACCACCCAGTTTGTGTTAATTTATTATGGCAGTCCTAGGAAACTAACATAGATGCCTATACTGACTTTGGTTAGTTATGGTAGGACTTTCCAGAAATATAAAGGGGAAAGTTGGGACCTACCCATCAGAGAGGAATGTGTGCAATATTTTGATGTTCCTGGCCCTCCTCCAAGTTTTATTAGCCAGGAACAAAAATGCAGAGAAGAGGATCCAGCTCAGGTCTCTGGTTCCGAAGTCTTACTAGTTAAGAGTCTCACTGCACACTTTGGCCAAGGTATCCAGTGTTCCCAATTCTTATTTCTCCACTTGCTTTAGTACTTTGGGCCCCTGGAAATGAAAATAGTAATACTACTAGATAATACTTATCAGAGCTCTTGCTTGTTCTGAGTTCTTTTACATTTATAAAGTTGCGACTCACAACAATGGTAAAATGGAGTCATTGGCATAATATATCTATTTTTACATATGAAGAAACTGAAACAGAGATGTTAAATAATCTGCCAATGGTCCCATAGCCAGGGAATGGCGGAGATAGGATTTGAACACTGGCAACAATGGCTCCAGAGTCTGCACTGAACTGTTATGCCAGACTACTTCCTTCTCGAACAGGAAACATGGCAGAGGTGGTAGCAAATAGAATTCACCAAGGGCTGGATGTTTCAGTAGTCCCACAACCTACTGACTGTCAGAAATATATAGGCTGACTTTGTTGCCATGGTGTTTTGACATCCTCAAAATGGATTGCTCTTTTGGAAGCCCCAAGGCCACAATTTCAATCTCCTAGATCCAATTCCATTTTCCAAGGTAGCTTATTGAAATCCCAGGTCCCTGGACTCCCATTCCAGCTTTTCCTTGTACAAAGGAGTAATCCTCAAAATATAATTTGCTTTCTCCTGCAGTTAGTAGTTCTCTCCCAAGGTTATTTAGAAGATAATAATAAATATGTTATAGAAACATAGTCATTGATTGATATTGATATAGCTATTTCCCATGGAGAAGTTGGAGGCTTCTCTGAGAATTTCTCCACTCAATTAATGGTCATAGGCTACCACTAATGCCAGGAGTTTTATGAACAAATTGAAACCTCCATAATAGAGTGTAGTTATTCACCAAGTTCCATTTGGCTTCCAAATCAGGCAGGAATGGTTATGGATGAACCTTGTAATAGTGCTATTTCCAAGCCAAAAATTTTTGGACTATTGTCTTCATTTCTTCAATGACATCAACAGCATTGCGGTTATGTTTCTGTTGGAGTTTGGGGTATCCATAGTCCTTATACCAACTTGAGTTCAAATGTGAATACATGAATTGCCATCTAGCTGATTCCTCCATCAAAATTAATTGTATTGTGGCAGCTGTTTCTTTCTCCACACCCTATTACAAAACTTGATGACTCTATTAGGTTAGAAAAAGAAGAATAAAAAAATCCTTGAGGTTCCTAAGACATGCTCACTTTAAGCCCAATTCAACCTTGGGTGCTGCTTGTGGGATTTCAGGTACTCCTGCCAATTTTCCCATCCCATAAACAATACCTACAGTTGAGAAGTTTTAAATAAATTATATCTGTACCCAGAATTCAGTGGGGAAGTCCAGGTATCTATTCCTTCTGTATTCTTCTCAACAAGCCCATTGTGGCCTTGGGAAGTAATTATGTGCTGGGAACCCACTACTCCTGCTTTCTTAGTTTGAAATTTGCGAGGCCTAAATGTTCAGATGTTTCTGAATATTCTTGGCTCAGAACCAAAACAACTTCTTCCATTTCCCCCTGGATGCAGAGTCCCATATGTAAAGTACAACAAGAGTCAGGCAAAATGTATTGCTCATCATAATGCCTCAGAATATATCCATTTTCCCTGAGGAGTATAGACACTGGTCTCTTCCCAAGGATGATAGATGAGTTCACGTGGGTTTTTGGTTTGGGGCTCTGCCCTGGATCTGAAACCAGGTCCAAACAGGAACCAACCAGACTGGCCTATTTGATCCAATGTAGCCTCTTTGGATAATCAGGGTTTTTTTTTGTTGTTGTTGTTATTTTTGCGGTACACGGGCCTCTCACTGTTGTGGCTTCTCCCGTTGTGGAGCACAGGCTCCGGACGCGCAGGCTCAGCGGCCATGGCTCACGGGCCCAGCCGCTCCACGGCACGTGGGATCTTCCCGGACAGGGGCACGAACCCGTGTCCCCTGCATTGGCAGGCGGACTCTCAACCACTGCGCCACCAGGGAAGCCCTGGATAATCAGTTTTAAATATGTTTTAACTCAGCATTTTTAAAAGTCAGGTTTATTAAGATACAATTTATATGTAGTAAGCCTCACCTTTTTCAGAAGTACAGTTGCATGAGTTTTGACAAACTTACACAGTTGTGTAATCAACACCACAATCAAGATATAGAAAATTTCCATATCACAAAAAGTTCCCTTGAGCCCCTTGGTAAACAGTCCCTCTTCTTGCCCCCAGACGCTGGTAACCACTAATCTGTTTTCTATCCCCATAGTTTTGCCTTTTCCAGAATATAAATAGAATTACACAGTATGTAGCCTTCTGATTCTGGTTTCTCTTACTTAGCATAATGCATTTTAGATTCATCCATGTTATTGTGTGTATCCATAGTTCACTCCCTTTTATTGTTGACAATTGTCCTTTTATTGTAAGGACATACCAATATCAATATATCCATTCGGATTGTTTCCATTTTGGGACTTCTATAAACATTCATGTACAGGTTCTTGTGTGAACATAAATTTTCATTTCTCTAGGGTACATACCTAGGAGTGGGATTGCAGGGTCATATAATAAGTGTGTATTTGACTTTATAAGAAACTTAACACCCTTCTATTCTTCCCTAGTATCTGCCCATTCCTCTCTGAAAAGATAACTACTGTTGGCTTGTTGCAGGGATTCACCATCCCCCAGCCTTTAGTTCAACACCAAAAATTTGTTTTCTAGAAGGTTTCTAGAAAGTATCAGCATCAACCATTTGTTTTGACTTTCTAGTTTTTCTGGTTGTAATAATTGAAAAGTCATATAGTTTTTCCGTATTTCACATTACTGGGGGCAAGTGCTGAATTTTCAAGTTGTCTTTGAATGTCTATTGCCATTCTTGGGGTTGGTAAGACCAGGGCTTCCATCCTAACTGAATGGCATGGCTGCCCAGTGTGTAGCCCTTGTGATGATCAGCAAAAAGGCTTCTTAGTGATTCTCATGAGGATCTCTCTCTTGATTCACCATTGCCTTGTAATTGACACAATCCCTAAACACTCCCTATATGTTCTCTGACCTCCTTCTACAGATCCCCATACCAACTGCCTGAGCAAAGGCCCCCATAACTTCCTCTTGTCTCCAGTGTTATGTTGCTCCATACCTAAGCTCGCTCCATCAGTCACTTGGAAAACTTTTCAGTTCTTAGGGCACCCTCCCTGGACTTGAAAACCTTCTTGGACTCACTGGACTTCAAGGTTTTCAATGATAAATGTCCACTTCAGTGTGGATGGATGGCAGAGCAGAGTAGGTTTTGGGGGTGTTTCCCCAGGCTGCTCTGTCCCCCCTCCCTCCTGCAGGTTTGTTGTCTGCCTTGCAAATCATCTTCCTTGTTTGATTCACCTTGACAGATTCATGTGCAGACCTGCCCTCCTAGTGAAGCACAACTGGTGGTGGGTGCACCATAATGAAAGAGGTTTGTTCCTTGCCTTGGCATTCTTCAAATACCTCATGATTTTCAGGCAAATTCTTTCCATTTACTTCTTGGGGTGGAGTCCCTAGTGAATCACTGAGACTATCTCTCCAGCTCCTCACAATTTTCTCTCCATTTGTTAGAGCTGTTGCCCTTTGACCTTTAAAAGCTGAAACTGACTGGCCTGCCACTTTCATCTGTCCACGAGAAATCTGTCAGTATTGTACTATGCTTTATTCAGTTTGTTCATGCTCCCTCTCCCCATCTCATGGAAAGGGAAAGCTCTGTCACAAATTCTGGTAATGTGATCCCTTTCTCTGTTTTTAACTTTCCTGTTTCCTGCCCCTCCACTAGGGACATTGTCTTCACCCAAGAGAATGTAGTTCCAGAATCTTCTGCCCATCCCTCCCCAATCTATCTTGATCTGACTCTTAAGTAAAGTAAGCTCATCCTAGGAATGAGTCTTTCTTAAGAAACCCCATCCCAGTTGATCACTCAGCTCTTAGTGAAACACTCCAAAATTCCCCAGGATGCTGAAGTCCCCTCCATGTCACATTTATTGGCAGCAGATTTTTCTGGCATTCTTAGGGCTCCCCAAACCCATATTGACAATGTGAAGATGTTAGAGATCTTTCCAATTCTGTGGGAGGTCTTCCTGATAAATTTGCTGACTCAGGGCTTACCTAGTTCTGATCTGCTGCTATTCCACTCAAAAATAATAATAATTTTTAAAAAGGATGAATTTATAACTGGGTAAATGAAATTCTTGTTGTTGGTGGTGTTTTTACAATAAAAGTCACAGAGGCATTTATGATGATAGACAGAAAGAGCAGCACTTGGATCTTCTACTGCTCTCAACTCCAGGTCCTGAGATCCAGGTTAAATATCTTGCCTAAGCTCACCTACAGTGTGACTTCATGAAACCATTTCCTCACTTTATCCCTCCTAGAAGGACAACATGGTGGTCAAGAAGTAGCAGAGTGCCAGCCAAGATAGCAGACATGGGGTTATATTTAATTTATACAAATCACTTTGGTGTGAATGAATGAGCATGTTTGTATGAAAAGATCTAGTATTCACCAGTCACTGATTAGGCTGGATTGGAGGGTATTTAACTCTGATTTAGCTGGAGGCCTATGGCCTAGAGCACAACAAAAGAGAGCCAAGTCAGTCTGCTAAGGCTCCTTGTTGTGGAAGCATGTCTAGTGAGAGCCTGCATGGTTCTGAAAGCTCTTCCTATAGCTGTGGTCTTGGATGAAGGCCTGGGCTTCCTGTATTCCACCAGTGTTGCCCAGGGGAGCAGCAAAAGACATGTTGTCACATAGACCCTTGGAGTCAGGCTTATTAGAGCCTCTGGAGACACTTGGGAACCTCTGCTTTCAGGAAAAAACCCTAACATTCTAGTTAAAAACAACATGATAGAAAATTATTGCTGTGAATTCAATTTCCTCTTGTTTTTATTTTAAATTCCTTTTTCAAGAGATTATATTTGTTTTGTATAACCTTAACCCAGTTTCCCCCAAAACTTACATCTTGTGTGACAAAAAATTGGCATTGGAACAATGTGTGTGCATAGTTCTATGTCATTTCATCATGTGTAGTTCGGTGTAACCACCACCACAATCAAGATACAGAACTATTCTATGAAGTTCTATGAAGATCTTCCTGCTACCCTTTATATTCACACCCACTCCCCTCCCACCCACCATCCCTAAACCCTGGAAACCATTAACCTGTTCTCCATCTCTTGATTTTGTCACTTTAAGAATGTTAAATAAATGGAGTCGACCTTTCGAGATTGACTTTTTTCACTCAGCATAATGTCTTTGAGATCCGTCAAAATTATTGTGTGTATAGTTTGACTTTTTTATTGCTGAATAGTATTCCATAGTATGGATATACCACAGTTTGTTTAACCATTCACCTATCAAAAGACAGTTTGGTTGCTTCCAAATTAAGCTATTACTAATAAAGCTGCTATGACCATTCAAGTACACATTTTTGTGTGGGTGGAAGTTTTCATTTCTCTGGCATAAATGCCTAGGAGTAAGATTACTGAGTCATATGGTAGTTTAGTCATTTAAGAAACTACTCTTCTACAGAGTGACTGTACATTCCCACCAGCAATGTATGAGAGCTCTAGTTTCTCTGCATCTTTACCAATATTGGTATTGTCACTATTTTTAATTTTAGCTGTTCTAATAGGTATATGGTGATATCTCATCATGGTCTTAATTTGCATTTCCCTAATGGCTAATGATATTGAACATTTCTTGATATGCTTATTTGACAGCTGTTTATCCTTTTCAGTGAGCTATCTCTTCAAGTCTTTTGTATGCTTTCTAATTGGATTTTTTTTACTGTTGAGTTTTGAGGATTCTTTATATATTCTAGTTATGAAATCCTTGTCAGATAGGCATTTTGCAAATAATTTTTCCCAGTCTGTAACTTATATTTTAATTTTCCTAAGAGTCTTTTACAAAAGTTTTTATTTTGATTTAGTATAATTTATCAATTTTTTAATTTTCTGGATCATGCTTTTTGGTATTATGTCTAAGAATTCTTCACCAAACACTAGGGCCTGAAGATTTTTTCCTATGTTTTCTTCTAAGAGTTTTATAGTTTTACATTTAAATCTATGATTCATTTTGAGTTAATTTTGGTGTAAGGTTTGAAGTCTAGGTAGAGGTTCTCTTTTTCTTTGGCCTATGGACATACAATTACTCCAGCACCATTTGTTGAAAAGACTATCCTCCATTGGTTTCCTTTTGCACCTTGGTCAAAGATCAGTTGGACATTCTTGTGTGGGTCTATTTACAGGTTCTCAATTCTATTCCACTGATCATTGATTCTTTATCACTGATCTCTATTCTTTTCCATTGATATGTCTATCTCCATGCCAATACTACACATTCTTTTTTTTATTAACATCTTTATTGGGGTATAATTGCTTTACAATGGTGTATTAGTTTCTGCTTTATAACAAAGTGAATCAGTTATACATACACATATGTTCCCATATCTCTTCCCTCTTGCATCTCCCTCCCTCCCACCCTCCCTATCCCACCCCTCTAGGTGGTCACAAAGCACCAAGCTGATCTCCCTGTGCTATGCAGCCGCTTCCCACTGGCTATCTACCTTACGTTTGGTAGTGTATATATGTCCATGTCTCTCTCGCGCGTTGTCACAGCTCACCCTTCCCCCTCTCCATATCCTCAAGTCCGTTCTCTAGTAGGTCTGTGTCTTTATTCCTGTCTTACCCCTAGGTTCTTCATGACATTTTTTTCTTAAATTCCATATATATGTATTAGCATACAGTATTTGTCTTTCTCTTTCTGACTTACTTCACTCTGTATGACAGACTCTAGGTCTATCCACCTCATTACAAATAGCTCAATTTTGTTTCTTTTATGGCTGAGTAATATTCCATTGTATATATGTGCCACATCTTCTTTATCCATTCATCCATTGATGGGCACTTAGGTTGTCTCCATCTCCGGGCTATCGTAAATAGAGCTGCAATGAATATTTTGGTACATGACTCTTTTTGAATTATAGTTTTCTCAGGGTATATGCCCAGCAGTGGGATTGCTGGGTCATATGGTAGTTCTATTTGTAGTTTTTTAAGGAACCTCCATACTGTTCTCCATAGTGGCTGTACCAATTCACATTCCCACCAGCAGTGCAAGAGTGTTCCCTTTTCTCCACACCCTCTCCAGCATTCATTGATTCTAGATTTTTTGATGATGGCCATTCTGACTGGTGTGAGATGATATCTCATTGTAGTTTTGATTGGCATTTCTCTAATGATTAATGATGTTGAGCATTCTTTCATGTGTTTGTTGGCAGTCTGTATATCTTCTTTGGAGAAATGTCTATTTAGGTCTTCTGCCCATTTTTGGATTGGGTTGTTTGTTTTTTTGTAACTGAGCTGCATGAGCTGCTTGTAAATTTTGGAAATTAATCCTTTGTCAGTTGCTTCATTTGCAAATATTTTCTCCCATTCTGAGGGTTGTCTTTTGGTCTTGTTTATGGTTTCCTTTGCTGTGCAAAAGCTTTCAAGTTTCATTAGGTCCCATTTGTTTATATTTGTTTTTATTTCCATTTCTCTAGGAGGTGGGTCAAAAAGGATCTTGCTGTGATTTATGTCATAGAGTATTCTGCCTATGTTTTCCTCTAAGAGTTTGATAGTTTCTGGCCTTATATTTAGGTCTTTAATCCATTTTGAGCTTATTTTCGTGCATGGTGTTAGGGAGGGATCTAATCTCATACTTTTACACGTACCTGTCCAGTTTTCCCAGCACCACTTATTGAAGAGGCTGTCCTTTCTCCACTGTACATTCCTGCCTCCTTTATCAAAGATAAGGTGACCATATGTGTGTGAGTTTATCTCTGGGCTTTCTATCCTGTTCCATTGATCTATCTTTCTGTTTTTGTGCCAGTACCATACTGTCTTGATTACTGTAGCTTTGTAGTATAGTCTGAAGTCAGGGAGCCTGATTCTTCCAGCTCCGTTTTTTGTTCTCAAGATTGCTTTGGCTATTCGGGGTCTTTTGTGTTTCCATACAAATTGTGAAATTTTTTGTTCTAGTTCTGTGAAAAATGCCAGTGGTAGTTTGGTAGGGACTGCATTGAATCTGTAGATGGCTTTGGGTTTTAGAGTCATTTTCACAATGTTGATTCTTCCAATCCAAGGACATGGTATATCTCTCCATCTATTTGTATCATCTTTAATTTCTTTCATCAGTGTCTTATAATTTTCTGCATACAGGTCTTTTGTCTCCTTAGGTAGGTTTGTTCCTAGATATTTTATTCTTTGTGTTGCAATGGTAAATGGGAGTGTTTTCTTGATTTCACTTTCAGATTTTTCATCATTAGTGTATAGGAATGCAAGAGATTTCTGTGCATTGATTTTGTATCCTGCAACTTTATCAAATTCATTGATTAGCTCTAGTAGTTTTCTGGTAGTGTCTTTAGGATTCTCTATGTAAAGTATCATGTCATCTGCAAACAGTGACAGCTTTACTTCTTCTTACCGGTTTGGATTCCTTTTATTTCCTTTTCTCCCCTGATTGCTGTGGCTAAAACTTCCAAAACTATGTTGAATAGGAGTGGTGAGAATGGGCAACCTTGTCTTGTTCCTGATCTTAGTGAAAATGCTTTCCGTTTTTCACCATTGAGGATGATGTTGGCTGTGGGTTTGTCATATATGGCCTTTATTATGTTGAGGAAAGTTCCCTCTATGCCTACTTTCTGGAGGGTTTTTATCATAAATGGGTGTTGACTTTTGTCAAAAGCTTTCTCTGCATCTAATGAGATGATCATATGGTTTTTCCCCTTCAATTTGTTAATATGGTTTATCACATTGATTGATTTGCGTATATTGAAGAATCCTTGCATTCCTGGAATAATCCCCACTTGATCATGGTGTATGATCCTTTTAATGTGCTGTTGGATTCTGTTTGCTAGTATTTTGTTGAGGATTTTTGCATCTATGTTCATCAGTGTTATTGGCCTGTAGTTTTCTTTCTTTGTGACATCCTTGTCTAGTTTTGGTATCAAGGTGATGGTGGCCTTGTTGAACGAATTTGGGAGTGTTCCTCCCTCTGCTATATTTTGGAAGAGTATGAGAAGGATAGGTGTTAGCTCTTCTCTAAATGTTTGATAGAATTCGCCTGTGAAGCCATCTGGTCCTGGGCTTTTGTTTGTTGGAAGATTTTTAATCACAGTTTCAATTTCAGTGCTTGTGATTGGTCTGTTCATATTTTCTATTTCTTCTTGATTCAGTCTTGGCAGGTTGTGCATTTCTAAGAATTTGTCCATTTCTTCCAGGTTGTCCATTTTATTGGCATAGAGTTGCTTGTAGTAATCTCTCATGATCTTTTGTATTTCTGCAGTGTCAGTTGTCACTTCTCCTTTTTCATTTCTAATTCTATTGATTTGAGTCTTCTCCCTTTTTTTCCTGATGAGTCTGGCTAATGGTTTATCTATTTTGTTTATCTTCTCAAAGAACCAGCTTTTAGTTTTATTGATCTTTGCTATTGTTTCCTTCATTTCTTTTTCATTTATCTCTGATCTGATTTTTATGATTTCTTTCCTTCTGCTAACTTTGGGGTTTTTTTGTTCTTCTTTCTCTAATTACTTTAGGTGCAAGGTTAGGTTGTTTCTTCGAGATGTTTCCTGTTTCTTAAGGTGGGCTTGTATTGCTATAAACTTCCCTCTTAGAACTGCTTTTGCTGCATCCCATAGGTTTTGGGTCATCGTGTCTCCATTGTCATTTGTTTCTAGGTATTTTTTTATTTCCTCTTTCATTTAATCAGTGGTCACTTCGTTATTAAGTAGTGTATTGTTTAGCCTCCATTTGTTTGTATTTTTTACAGATCTCTTCCGGTAATTGATATCTAGTCTCATGGCGCTGTGGTCGAAAAAGATACTTGATACACTTTCAATTTTCTTAAATTTACCAAGGCTTGATTTGTGACCCAAAATATGATCTATCCTGGAGAATGTTCCATGAGCACTTGAGAAAAATGTGTATTCTGTTGTTTTTGGATGGAATGTCCTATAGATATGAATTAAGTCCATCTTCTTTTATGTATAATTTAAAGCTTGTGGTTCCTTATTTATTTTCATTCTGGATGATCTGTCCATTGGTGAATGTGGGGTGTTAAAAGTCCCCTACTATGAATGTGTTACTGTCGATTTCCCCTTTTATGGCTGTTAGTATTTGCCTTATGTATTGAGGTGCTCCTATGTTGGGTGCATAAATATTTACAATTGTCATATCTTCTTCTTGGGTCTATCCCTTGATCATTATGTAGTGTCCTTCTTTGTCTCTTGTAATAGACTTTATTTTAAGTCTATTTTGTCTGATATGAGAATTGCTACTCCAGCCTTCTTTTGGTTTCCATTTGCATGGAGTATCTTTTTCTATCCCCTTACTTTCAATCTGTATGTGTCTCTAGGTCTGAAGTGGGTCGCTTGTAGACAGCATATATATGGGTCTTGTTTTTGTATCCATTCAGCCAATCTGTGTCTTTTGGTGGGAGCATTTAGTCCATTTACATTTAAGGTAATTATCGATATGTATGTTCTTATTCCCATTTTCTAAATTGTTTTGGGTTCGTTATTGTAGGTCTTTTCCTTCTCTTGTGTTTCTTGCCTAGAGAAGTTCCTTTAGCATTTGTTGTAAAGCTGGTTTGGTGGTGCTGAACTCTCTCAGCTTTTGCTTGTCTGTAAAGGTTTTAATTTCTCCGTCAAATCTGAATGAGATCGTTGCTGGGTAGAGTAATCTTGGTTGCAGGTTTTTCTCCTTCATCACTTTCAGTATGTCCTGCCACTCCCTTCTGGCTTGCAGAGTTTCTCCTGAGAGATCAGCTGTTAACCTTATGGGGATTCCCTTGTGTGTAATTTGTTGTTTTTCCCTTGCTGCTTTTAATATGTTTTCTTTTTATTTAATTTTTGACAGTTTGATTAATCTGTGTCTTGGCGTATTTCTCCTTCAATTTATCCTGTATGGGACTCTTTGTGCTTCCTGGACTTGATTAACTATTTCCTTTCCCATATTAGGGAAGTTTTCAACTCTAATCTCTTTAAATAATTTCTCAGTCCCTTTCTTTTTCTCTTCTTCTTCTGGAACCCCTATAATTCGAATGTTGGTGCGTTTAATGTTGTCCCAGAGGTCTCTGAGACTGTCCTCAGTTCTTTTCATTCTTTTTTCTTTATTGTTCTCTGCAGTAGTTATTTCCACTATTTTATCTTCCAGGTCACTTATCCATTTCTGCCTCAGTTATTCTGCTATTGATCCCATCTAGAGTATTTTTCATTTCATTTGTTGTGTTGTTCATCATTGTTTGTTTCATCTTTAGTTCTTCTAGGTCCTTGTTAAATGTTTCTTGCATTTTGTTTATTCTATTTCCAAGTTTTTGGATCATCTTTACTATCATTATTCTGAATTCTTTTTCAGGTAGATTGCCTATTTCCTCTTCATTTGTTAGGTCTGGTGAATTTTTATCTTGCTCCTTCATCTGGTGTGTGTTTTTCTGTCTTCTCATTTTGCTGATCTTATTGTGTTTGGGGGTCTCATTTTTGTAGGCTGCAGGTTTGTAGTTCCCGTTGTTTTTGATGTCTGTCCCCAGTGGCTAAGGTTGTTTCAGTGGGTTGTGTAGGCTTCCTGGTGGAGGGGACTAGTTCCTGTGTTCTGGTGGATGAGGATGGATCTTGCCTCTCTGATGGGCAGGTCCATGTCTGGTGGTGTGTTTTGGGGTGTCTGTGGAGTTATTATGATTTTAGGCAGCCTCTCTGCTAATGGGTGGGGTTGTGTTCCTGTTTTGCTAGTTGTTTGGCATAGGGTGTCCAGCACTGTAGCTTGCTGGTCGTTGAGTGAAGCTGGGTGTTGGTGTTGATATGGAGATCTCTGGGAGATTTTCGCCGTTTGATATTATGTGGAGCTGGGAGGTCTCTTGTGACCAGTGTCCTGAAGTTGGCTCTCCCACCTCAGAGGCACAGTATTGACTCCTGGCTGCAGCACCAAGAGCCTTTCATCCACACGGCTCAGAATAAAAGGGAGAAAAAGTAGAGAGAAAGAATTAGTTGAAGTAGGAAGAAAGAAAGAAAGAAAGAAAGGAAGAAAGGACGGAAGGAAGGAAGGAAGAAAGAAAGAAAGAAGAAAAGAAGGAAAGAAGGAAAGAAGGAAAGAAAGAAAGAAAGGAGGGAGGGAGGGAGGGACGGTGGGAGGAAGGAGGGAAGGAAGGAAAAAAGAAAGAAAGAAAGAAGATAAAGTAAAATAAAATAAAGTAAAATATAATAGTTATTAAATTAAAATATAATTATTAAGAAAAAAAATTTAAAAAAAAACGGACGGATAGAACCTTAGGACAAATGGTGGAAGCAAAGCTATATAGACAAAATCTCACACAGAAGTATACACATACACACTCACAAAAAGAGGAAAAAGGGAAAAAATCATAAATCTTGCTCTCAAAGTCCACCTCCTCAATTTTGGGATGATTCGTTGTCTAAAGGAGGGAAGGAAGGAAGGAAGGAAGGAAGGAAAGAAAGAAAGAAAGAAAGAAAGAAAGAAAGAAAGAAAGAAAGAAGATAAAGTAAAATAAAATAATTAAAATTAAGTATTAAGAAAAAAATTTAAAAAAGACGGACAGATAGAACCCTAGGACAAATGGTGGAAGCAAAGCTATTGACAAAATCTCACACAGAAGCATACACATACACACTCACAAAAAGAGGAAAAGGGGAAAAAATCATAAATCTTGCTCTCAAAGTCCACCTCCTCAATTTGGGATGATTCGTTGTCTATTCATGTATTCCACAGATGCAGGGTACATCAAGTTGATTGTGGAGCTTTAATGTGCTGCTTCTGAGGCTGCTGGAAGAGATTTCCCTTTCTGTTCTTTGTTCTCATGGCTCCCAGGGGCTCAGGTTTCAATTTGGCCCAGCCTCTGCGTGTAGGTTGCTGGAGGGCGTCTGTTTTTTGCTCAGACAGGACGGGGTTAAAGGAGCCGCTGATTCGGGGCCTCTGGCTCACTCATGCCCGGGGTGGGGGGTGGGGGGGGGAGGGAGGGGTGCGGAGTGCGGGTGAGCCTGCGGCGGTAGAGGCCCTCGTGACGTTGCACCAGCCTGGGGCTCGCCGTGCGTTCTCCAGGTGATGTTGTCCCTGGAACCTGGGAACCTGGCAGTGGCGGGCTGCACAGGCTTCCCGGAAGAGGGGTGTGGATAGTGACCTGTGCTCGCACACAGGTCCCTTGGTGGCGGCAGCAGCAGCCTTAGCGTCTCCCGCCCGTCTCTGGGGTCCGTGCTTTTAGCCGCGGCTCGTGCCCGTCTCTGGGGTCCGCACTTTTAGCCGCGGCTCGTGCCGGTCTCTGGAGTTCCTTTAAGCAGCGCTCTTAATCCCCTCTCCTCGTGCACCAGGAAACAAAGAGGGAAGAAAAAGTCTCTTCCGTCTTCGGCAGCTCCGGACCTTTTCCCGGACTCCCTCCCGGCTAGCCATGGTGCGCTAACCCCTTCAGGCTGTGTTCACTCAGTCAACCCCAGTCCCCTCCCTGCGCTCCGACCAAAGCCCTAGCCTCAGCTCGTAGCCCCGCCCGCCCCAGCGGGTGAGCAGACAAGCCTCTCGGGCTGGTGAGTGCTGGTCGGCACCGATCCTCTGTGCGGGAATCTCTCCGCTTTGCCCTCCGCACCCCTGTTGCTGTGCTCTCCTCCGCGGCTCCGAAGCTCCCCCCTCCGCCACCCGCAGTCTCCGCCACCCGCAGTCTCCGCCCGCGAAGGGGCTTCCTAGTGTGTGGAAACTTTTCCTCCTTCACAGCTCCCTCCCACTGGTGCAGGTCCCGTCCCTATTCTTTTGTCTCTGTTTTTTCTTTTTTCTTTTTGCCCTACCCAGGTACGTGGGGAGTTTCTTGCCTTTTGGGTGGTCTGAGGTCTTCTGCCAGCATTCAGTAGGTGTTCTGTAGGAGTTGTTCCACGTGTAGATGTATTTCTGGTGTATCTGTGGGGAGGAAGGTGATCTCCGCGTCTTACTCTTCCACCATCTTCCTTCTTTTTTCTACTACACATTCTTGCTTACCATATAGGAAATCTTAAAATCAGGCATTGTGATTCCTCTAACTTTATTATTCTATTTCAATATTGTTTTAGCTATTCTAGTTCCTTTGCCTTTTCATATAAGTTTTAGAATAACTTTCCCTACATCTGTAAAAAAAATCTTGCTGGGATCTTCATAGGAATTACATTAAAAATGCTGTATATAAATTTGAGGGAGAATTGACATCTTTATATGTTGAGTCTTCCATCCCATCAACACAGTACATCTCTCCACCTATTTAGAAAGAGAGAACTTTTTCTCTAGGTATTACACATACATAACTTATCATAGTCTACTGGTATCAACATTTTCCCAGTTTGGATGAAATGTAGAAACCTTATTCTAGTTCATTTATAATATAATTGTCTTATATATGTCCACTGCATACATTGAAGACCACATCAGATAGTATTTACAATTTTTGCTTCAACCATCAAACATAATTTAGAAAAGTCAATTGGAGAAGGAAAACCTGTTGTATTTATCCATATTTTTACTCTTTCTGTTATGCTTTTTCTCCCTCCTGATGTTCCAAGATTCCCTCTTTGATAATTTCTTTTCTGTTTAGACAACTACTTTTAGCCATCCTTTCAGGGCAGGTTTGCTGGTGGCAAATTCTCTTAGTTTTCCTTTATCTGAGAATGTCTTGATTACCCCTTCATACCTGAAGGATATTTTCACTGGGCATAGAGTTCTCGATTTATAGTTCTTTCCTTCACCTCTTGAAAAATATTGTATCTGTTTCTTCTGAGCTCCATGGTTTCTGATGAGAAATCCTCTGTGATTCAAGTTGTTTTTCCCCTAAAGGCAAGGCATCATCTCCCTTGCTGCCTTTTTATTTATTTATTTATTTTTATTTTTTGGGGTACGCGGGCCTCTCACTGTTGTGGCCTCTCCCGTTGTGAAGCAGAGGCACCGGACGCGCAGGCTCAGCGGCCATGGCTCACGGGCCCAGCCGCTCCACGGCATGTGGGATCTTCCCGGACCGGGGCATGAACCCGTGTCCCCTGCATTGGCAGGCGGACTCTCAACCACTGCGCCACCAGGGAAGCCCTGTGTGGATTTCTTTATGTGTATACAGTTTGGAGTTTGTTCAGCTTCTTGAATTTATTGGTTTATGTCTTTTGGGAATTTTTCAGCCATTATTTCTTTGAATACTTTTTCAGCTCTTTTTCTTCCTCTCCTTTTCTAACTGTGATGACACAGATGTCCAAACTTTTGTTATAGTCCCACACATTCCTTAGGATCTGTTCATTCCATCCTTTCCTGCCCCCAGTCTATTTTCTTTCCATTGTTCACACCGGATAATTTCTATTGTTCTATCTTCAAGTTCACTAATTTTTTTTTAACATCTTTATTAGAGTATAATTGCTTTAAAATGGCATGTCAGTTTCTGCTTTATAACAAAGTGAATCAGTTATACCTATACATATGTCCCCATATCTCTTCCCTCCTGCATCTCTCTCCCTCCCACCCTCCCTATCCCACCCCTCTAGGTGGTCACAAACCACTGAGCTGATCTCCCTGTGCTATGCGGCCGCTTCCCACTAGTTACCTTTTTTACGTTTGGTAGTGTATATATGTCCATGCCATTCTCTCACTTTGTCCCAGCTTACTCTTCCCCCTCCCTGTATCCTCAAGTCCATTCTCTAGTAGGTCTGCATCTTTATTCCTGTCTTGCCCCTAGGTTCTTCTGACCATTTTCTTTCTTTCTTTTTTTTTTTTTAGATTCCATATATATGTGTTAGCATACAGTATTTGTTTTTCTCTTTCTGACTTACTTCACTCTGTATGAGAGTCTCTAGGTCCATCCAACTCACTACAAATAACTCAGTTTTGTTCCTTTTTATGGCTGAGTAATATTCCATTGTATATATGTGCCACATCTTCTTTACCCATTCATCTGATGATGGACACTTAGGTTGCTTCCATGTCCTGGCTATTGTAAATAGAGCTTCAATGAACATTTTGGTACATGTCTCTTTTTGAATTATGGTTTTCTCAGGGTATATGCCCAGTAGTGGGATTGCTGGGTCGCATAGTAGTTCTCTTTTTAGTTTTTTAAGGAACCTCCATACTGTTCTCCATAGTGGCTGTATCAATTTACGTTCCCACCAACAGTGCAAGTGTTCCCTTTTCTCCACACCCTCTCCAGCATTTATTGTTTCTAGATTTTTTGGTGATGGCCATTCTGACTGGTGTGAGATGATATCTCATTGTAGTTTTGCTTTGCATTTCTCTAATGATTAATGATGTTGAGCATTCTTTCATGTGCTTGTTGGCAATGTGTATATCTATCTTCTTTGGAGAAATGTCTATTTAGGTCTTCTGCCCATTTTTGGATTGCGTTGTTAGTTTTTTTGACATTGAGGTGCATGTGTTGCTTGTATATTTTGGAGATTAATCCTTTGTCAGTTGCTTCATTTGCAAATATTTTCTCCCATTCTGAGGGTTGTCTTTTCATCTTGTTTATGGTTTCCTTTGCTGTGCAAAAGCTTTTAAATTTCATTAGTTTCCATTTTTTTATTTTTGTTTTTATTTCCATTTCTCTAGGAGGTGGGTCAAAAAGGATCTTGCTGTGATTTATGTCATAGAGTGTTCTGCCTATGTTTTCCTCAAAGAGTTTGATGGTGTCTGGCCTTACACTTAGGTCTTTAATCCATTTTGAGTTTATTTTTGTGTATGGTGTTAGGGAGTGTTCTAATTTCATACTTTTACATGTACCTGTCCAGTTTTCCCAGCACCACTTATTGAAGAGGCTGTATTTTCTCCACTGTATATTCTTGTCTCCTTTATCAAAGATAAGGTGACCATATTCTTGTCTCCTTTATCAAAGATAAGGTGACCATATTCTTGTCTCCTTTATCAAAGATAAGGTGACCATAAGCGTGGGCTTATCTCTGGGCTTTCTTTCCTGTTCCATTGATCTATCTTTCTGTTTTTGTGCCAGTACCATACTGTCTTGATTACTGTAGCTTTGTAGTATAGTCTGAAGTCAGGGAGCCTGATTCTTCCAGCTCCGTTTTTTGTTCTCAAGATTGCTTTGGCTATTCGGGGTCTTTTGTGTTTCCATACAAATTGTGAAATTTTTTGTTCTAGTTCTCTGAAAGTTCACTAATTCTTTCCTCTGTCTCTTCTATTCTGCTGCTGAGCCCATCTACTAATTTCTAAAATTTCAGTTATTGCATTTTTTAGTTTTACAAATTCAATTTACTTCTTTTTTATACATTCTCTTTCTTTGATGAAACTTTCTTTTTAAAAATTTGTTTCTATTATGTTTGTAATTGCTTATTGAAGCATCTTAATGAACATCTATGTCATATTGTTTCTGTCTTTTAGTTGTCATTTCTCATCAAGCAGATTTTCCTGGCTTTTGATATGATGACTGATTTTTGATTGAAATCTTGACATTTTGGATAATATTTTATGAGACTCTGGATAGCATTTAAATCTCTTATTTTTTTATGCTTCTGACACTGCTCTGGCAGGGGTAGGGGAATGCCACTTCATTGCTGCCAGGTGGAGTGGAGTCCAGGTTCCTAATTCTGCCTCCATTGACACCTGGGGGTGAGGATCTCCTCATTAATACCTGGCAAGGTGGGAGTTCTGGCTCTCCCCTATGCCTCTGCTGATACTCTTTCACCCTGGCTGAGAGGAGCAGGAATGCCTTGTAGTAGCTCTCATGACCGCCACTGGCACCATGGTGGGGGAGTGATACTAGTTACTGCTAGATGGCGGTAAAAGTGCTGATTCTCTACTGGGACTCCTCTGATAGCACTCCAGTGAGGAGAAGAGGAGGGGCCCCTTGTTATCACCAGGTGGGCATGAAGTCCTGGCTTTCCATGTAGTCTCCACAGACACTGCATCAAAGGGGCCTTTTTACTGCCCAGTAGGAATGAACGTTCAGGCTCCCAACTTGTCTTTCTCTGACACCATCCTAGCATATTACAGCCTGCCAAGGGTGGAAGTTTAACCTTTCCATTTGGCCTTTGTTGGCATGGATGGTGGCTCAATTTTTTCTGTGGGATTTGCTTGGAGTAGAGTGGTTATTATCTAAAACTTTTCTGTCTTGCAAGGTTGCCCCTTTCCTGGTCCTCTGCCTAGAGAGAGCAGGCTTTTTTTCTTTGCCTTGTCTTTTCTTTTCCTTTCATTTCCTCTCCTTTTTTTTCTTTTTTTCCTATACCCATTGATGTTTCCAGGTTTTCAGCTTCTCCAGCACCCAGCATAGGATATATGAAGCAAAACAAAACAGAACAAAACCTCAGGGAACTCATTGCTTTGTCATTCCTTGGGTTCTGAGTTCTAAAGCCAGTCTGCCTTCTTGTCTACTTTTCAGACTCTTTTTACGTTTGTTTTATAACCAGTGTCCAGGGTTTTAAACTGTACTTAGCAGGAGAAATAGGGAGAAGTACACCTACCACATCTTTCTAGAAACAGAAGTCTCACTCGTTTTTTTCCCTCACTCGCAGGACTCTCAGCCACTGTGCCACCAGGGAAGCCCTCACTCGGTTTGTTTTTAAACTTCATTTTATTATGGAAAAATTTAAACATACACAAAGGTAGAGAAATTAGTAGAATGAATCCCCTTTACTCAGCTTCAACAATTTTCAATGTTTTGCCAATCATGTTTTATTTATTTTCTCCACCCCAAGGTTTGTTGCAGTCTTTTAACTCAAATCCTAGATATAATATTACCTCATTCAATGTGAGTGTGTATCTATAACAGAAAATAGTTTTTTTACATAACCACAATGCCATTATCACAATTTACTAACTAATAATAATTCCTTAATGTAATTAAATACTAATTCATATTCAAATTTTCCTGATTGTTTCAAGAAGTATTTTTAAAATTGATTTGTTTCAAAATAGGACCCAAACCAAATGTAATGTTGCATTTGGTCATTATCTCTCTTAAGTCTTTTTTAAAAATCTTTAAATTTCCTAAGCTAGGCACAGAAAGACAAATACTACATGGTGTCACTTATATGTGGAATCTAAAAAAGCCCAACTCATATAGCTGAGAGTAGAAGGGTGGTTTCCAGGGGTTGGAGGGTGGGGGAATGGGGACATGTTAGTCAAAGTGTACAAAGTTTTAATTATGTAGGATGAATAAGTTCTGGGGATCTAATGTACAGCATGGTCACTGTAGTTAATAATGCTGTACTGTATACTTGAAATTTGCTAAGAGAGTAGATCTTAACTGTCTTCACCATTAAAAAAAGGTAACTATGTGAGGTGATGAACATGTTGATTAGCTTCATTGTGGTAATCATTTCACAATGTATACATATATCAAAACATCACATTGTACACCTTAATATATACATTTTTAATTTGTAAATTATACCTCAATAAAGCTAGAAAAGAATTTGTAAGTCTCCCATCTTTCTTTTCCTCATTCTCTGTTATTTTCAATTAAAAATACACTTTAATTTTTAGAGCAGTTTTAAGTTTACAGCAAAATTGAGTGAAAGGTACAGAAAATTTCCATATACCCCCGTCCCTCACATATGCATAACCTCCCCCATTATCAACAACCCCCACCAGAGTGGTACATTTGTTATAATTGATGAACTTACCTTGACACATCATGATCACCCAGAGTTCATAGTTTACATTAAGGTTCATTCTTGGTATTGTACACACTTTGGGTTTGGATAAATTTATAATGACATGTATCCACCATTATAGTATCATACAGAGTATTTTCAGTGCTCTAAAATCCTCTGTGCTCAGCCTATTCATTCCTACCTCTCCCTAACCCCTGGCAACCACTGATATTTTTACTGTCTCCATAGTTTTTCCTTTTCCAGGATGTCATGTAGTGGAATCATACAGTATTAGTTTACCTTGTAGTTGTTTTATTTAAACATTTATTGTTTTCCTCATCTTCTTTTAAATGCCATTTATCATTTAAAAATGGGTCATTTTTCCTATAAAAAATTCCACATTCTGGATTTTGCTGATTGTTTCTTAGTGGTGACACTGAACTTGTTCTTCTATTTCCCATATTCACCATCAACTGGGAATTAGAGCTAGATACTTGATTAGATTTAGGTTCAGTTTTTATATTTTTGGCATCAATATATAATAGATGATGCTGTATGATTCCTACTGCATCACATCAGAAGGCACATAATATCTAGCTGTCCCACTCTTAGTGATGCTAAAATTGATCAGTGGGTTCAGGTGGTATCAACCTGATCCCTCCATTTTAAAGTTCCCCATCATCATTTGCCTAATCTTTCTTTTCAATCCATTCATGATCATTGCCCTAGATTAGTGGTTCTCAACCAGAGATGATTTTGTCCCCCAGGGGACATTTAACGATGTCTGAAGACATTTTTGATTGTCACAAGTGGGGTTGTGTGTGTGGTACTAATAGCATCTAGGGAGTAGGGACCAGAGATGCTGCTAAAAATCCTACAATGCATAGATAGTCCCCAAATAAGGAATTATCTGGCCCCAAATGTCAATAGCACTGGGGACGAGAAACCATGGCCTAGATTTATTATTTCACTAGGGATTATAAATAGTGATATAGTAATTCTATCATTCCTTCTGCATTTGCTATCTGGAATTATTGCATAAAGAAGAATATCATTAACTATGGGAAAGGTGGGATAAGTTCTTAATTTTTATCTTTATTAATTTTTGCAACAATAATTTGGTGCCCTAGCATCACCCAAGGGTGACCAATGTTTTTTTTTGGTTTTTGGTTTTTTAAAGTTATTTTTGGCTGCGTTGGGTCTTCATTGCTGCATGTGAGATTTCTCTAGTTGCGGCGAGTGGGGGCTACCCTTTATTGCAGTGCGCCGGCTTCTCATTGTAGCAGCTTCTCTTGTTGCGGAGCATGGGCTCTAGGCACGCAGGCTTCAGTAGTTGCAGCACGTGGGCTCAGTAGTTGTGGCTCATGGTCTCTAGAGCGCAGGCTCAGTAATAGTGGTGCATGGGCTTAGTCGCTCCGTGGCATGTGGGATCCTCCCGGAGCAGGGATTGAACCCATGTCCCCTGGACTGGCAGGCAGATTCTTAACCACTGCACCACCAGGGAAGTCCCACCAATGTTTTTTTAATGTCATTATGAACTCATATTTTATACATTTGATGGTTGATTAATTGCAGATTTTTTGATGCTCTAATTGTCCAATATAGGCAAATAGGAACTCCCCTTCATCTTGGATCCTGTGTTCTTTTGACATGACTACTTTAGTCTTTGCTATCTTCCTTGCTCTTTGACAAAAAAAGATGTCCCAGGATCATTTTGTACATTTCCTGTTAAATACCTATAAACAATTATTTCTTCAAGGAAGATTGGTTCCTTTTGGTAGGAAATGAGATTTAGAGACCACAATCTAGGCATTAAATATACACACTGCTAGTAGGTTGTCATTGCTGCTATATCTTTTCAGTGGACAGAGCTAGGAAATTTTATTTTTAGAAAGAGAAAAATAAATAAATCATAAGTTCATAATGTTTCTGTAAATATTTGTATTTCCTCATCTTTCTTACACAAAAGCTAACATACTACTGTATATATAATATTCTATACTTTGCTTTTTCCACTTAACAATATATCCCAAATATTACTCCTAAATATTATATAGAAATCTATCTCATTCCATAGTATTCCATTTCATTTTATTAAAATTTTTTTTCAGCTTTCCATTTTATGGCTCCACTATAATTTATTCAACTGGTTCCCTAGTGGTGGACATTTGTTTTCTCCCAGTCTTTTGTTATTTCACATAGTGTTGCCCTGTGCATATGTCATTTTGCACTTTGTGCATAGTGTTGCCCTTTGTGCATAGTGTTGCCTCGTGTATGTGTCATTGTACTTTTGCTGGTGTATGTTTGGTTTAGATTCCTAGAAGTGGGACTACTGAGTCAAATAGTGAGTGCATATGTAATCTTGCTAGACATTGCTAAACTCCCCTCTATTGAGGTTATATAATTTTGTCTATATTGCTTTTTGTGGTTTTAAAAACGAATAATACTTACTTGCAACTAGTAGATAAATAGATCTTGGTGATCTAATGCACAGTGTAGTGAATATAGACAACAATATTGTATTATAATCATCAAACTTTCTAAGAGACTAGATCTTAATTATTCCAACCACAAGAAAGAAATGATAATTATGTGATGTGATAGAGGTGCTAACTATCTCTACAATGGCAATCCTATTACAATATATAAATGCATCAGATCAACACATTGTATACCTCAAATTGACACAATGTGGTATGTCAAATATATTTCAATAAAAATAAATGAAATAAATAAGAATTTAAAAAATAAAAATAGGAATAAGGTTTTGAAAAAGAGGAGAAAGTGTGATTAAGATTTTAAGTACCAGTTTTGGTACAATACTACAAGATCTACCTTTCCCACCCTTTGAACTTGAAAGAGACATTTAGAACAAGCACAGAAAGTCAGATTCCACACTTTGGTGAATAAAATGGGAGAATATGTTCTTCATTGTGCCTCTGTCTAAACTCAGACCCAGGGCCATGCTATATTCCACAGGGCCAACCTCCAGCACTGGAAACAGATTTTGGGATTCCAGTGTTTTTCTAAAAGGCAGAGGTAAGATAGGTGGTTGGCCAGATGTGCACCAGCATGCAGGAGGCTGTTCAGAGCCCATGTTATGAAGCAGAGAGGTAAGGAATCAAAAGTGTAAGTCATTGCAGCAACACGGATGGACCTAGAGATTATCATAACAGGTGAAGTAAGTCAGACAGAGAAAGACAAATATCATATCACTTATATGTGGCACCTAAAAAAAATGATACAAATGAACTGATTTACAAAGCAGAAATAGATTCACAGACATAGAAACCAAATTTATGGTTACCAGAGAGGAGAGGGCAGGGGGAGGGATAATTTAGGAGTTTGGGATTAGTAGATACAAACTCATACAAACTACTATATATAAAATAGATAAATAACAAGGACCTACTGTACAGCACGAGGAACTCTACGCAATACCTCATAATAACCTATAATGGAAAAGAATCTGAGAAAATAATACATTATATATATGTATAACTGAATCACTTTGCTGTATGCCTGAAACTAACACAACATTGTAAATCAACTATAAATCAATACAAAAAAGAAAGAAAAAACATATAAGTCAAATGTGGCAGCAATCTGAAGAGGTATAGTCAGAGTTGCTGAAGACTGAGGGAAGCTAAGAAACAGACTACTGGAAGCAATATGTGGTGAAAACTGGGAAAATGGCTGGTTAGCATATGATGTAGTATATAACCTACATCTTTGCTGTCATCCCTCACACGCCTGACTTTGCTCTCTCTATGAGCCTTTCCTTTCTTTCAGCCAACAAAAGGCCTGGGCCATTGGAATCACATGGGTGAGGCTACCCAGGGCTCTATGTGTGCTTGAAGAAGGCCTTAACTTCCATTCTCTGCCCCCTTCCACACCACTAGGCCTGCTGCTTCCTTTTGTAGGGCTTGCATCTCCCGGAAGCCTGTGGTGGATCCTGATGAGCCCATCACTTAGTTCCCTGGTTGCTGGTATGGCTCTGGGGATGCAGGGTGCAAGGCCCTGTCCTGCTACAACGATGAGCAGGGCTGCTGAGCTGGCTACCTTGGTCATTATGACCAGGCCAGGAGGCTGGCTATTCCTGAACTTAGGGCAGCTTGGCATGGCCCAAATGGGATGGGAAGAGCCCAGCTGACCAGCTCCCAGACCTAAGGGCCTTAGTGCTGAGTGAACTTGCCTTTTTCCCTTTCTTTAGCCCAGTGAAGACTTGCGGACCACTAGTGGGACGTCAGGGGCCTGGGCAAAGTAGGTTTCGGATATCTTATTGTTGATGGTAGATATATTCTGAATGGGAACAGGTATAGAAGCAGAGAGTAAGCATGAGCAAATTCAAGGTACTTATTGTTTTTGTGCCTTGGTTTCATTTGTACAGTGAGAATAATATTGGGACCTACCTCATCAGGGTGTTATGAAGTTTAAATAACTTAGTAAAGTACTTATCAAATAGGTGTGCCTGTAGTATCAGAAACAATAAATGTTAGTTACTTTTACTTGATTATAATTATTGTATGTAAATCATAAATTATATCATGTCATTCCCTTGCTAACCCCCCCAATGATTCCCATCATAATTGGGATAATATTCAAATCCTATACAATGGTCTATGAGGCTGCAGGTGATCTTGTCCCTGCCTACATCTCTATACTCATCATCTTGTACCACTCTCTGTCTTCCAAATTCAAGCCAATCTGGCCATATTTTCATTTCTTAAAATCATCAAGCTTCTTGTCTCAGGACCTTGCACTTGCTCTACATGTTTATACTCAGAAAAACAAAACAATACAACAACAAAAAACGTGAGAAACTAAAAATCCAGAATCCATAAAGTTTGTGAATCTTGACTACATAATAATATTAAACACCATATGTTTAATATCACCAAATGAAATAAAATATAATAGTTAAATGATAATTGGGAAAATAAACATATGAGAGCCAAAGGACTAATACCTAGTAATCTAAACTCTAGATTCCAACTGCTGGGTTTGAATCCCAGGTACATCATTTACTAGCTGTGTCACCTTGGGTTTCATTCAATCTCTCTATGCCTCAGTTTCCTCATCTGTAAAATGGGGATTTTAACAACACCTACTTCTTAATATTGTAGTGAGGGTTAAGCAATTTAGTAGAATGACTCTTGGTATACTTCAAGCATCATGTAAGTTTTACTTATTATTAGGGTTACTAAGAAGCCAAAAGAAAACTAGGCAAAGGATGTAAGCAGGCATTTCACACAAAAAAAGGTAATACAAAATAATCAATAAACCTGAAAATATGGTTGACTTCACTCATGATGAAAAGCATTAATTTGTTTATTTCACATGTATTTACATATGTTTTAAGTGCCAAAGAGGCATTGGGAATAGAATAGTGAACATCTTACTCTCATGGAGTTTACATTATAGTAATTGTGTGTGTGTGTGTGTGTGTGTAATATTTAATACATCATGTGGTAATAGTGTTTTGAAGAAAAATAAAGCAGGGATGGGGTATCATTTTATATAGAGGCCAAGGAAGGGCTCTGAGATAAGGTGATAGTTAAGCAGTGATCTGAAGAAGTGAGGGAGAAAGCCATGAGGATTTCTAGGGCTAGAGCTTTCCAAGCAGAGTGAACAATAAGGGCACAGGCTTGGAAGCAGGAGCCAGCTTAGCTTATTCAAGGAACAACAGTACGTATAGTTTGTTTGAGGCAAGGCTGAGTTGATAGAAAATGAAGTCTAAGAGACTGAGGCCAGATTCTACAGGGCTTTACAGAACAGGATAAGGACTTGGGACTTCACTAAGAGTGAAATGGAAAGCCTGCTCACTTGGGAAATGTATTCAGCTATGCATAACAGGGATCCAAATAACAAAGGCTTAAATAGGATGATGTTTCAGGTGTTATATTGATTCCAGGACACATCATTATTTGATGTACCAAGAAAGAGGAAGAAAATGCTGGCAAATATAATCCACAAGCTGTCATTCAAAGATTTCAGAGATGTTGAAGCATGAAGAGATGTACCTTTTAGAGTTGGTAACATATGGCATTTTTTTCTCATGTAAGATTAGGTCCTGAGGTAATCAGTTTTTTGGTTGCAAGATGGCAACTCAGCTATAGCCATTAAATCCTCATTTCCAGGAGGAAGAAGGAGAAATGAAGAAAGGGGAAATGCCTTTTATTCTTCCATATTAATTTTGTAAAATTCTCCTCCAAAAATCTCATTGGAATTTTTATTGGCATTGCCTTGGTTGTGTAGATCAACTTAGAGAGTGCTGCCTAATGTCCAGCATATAGTGCTAAGTTGCTGGTCCATACGTATATTACAGTCTCATTTATTTTTCATAAAAAGGATAAATGTATAAAACATGCTTGTATTTGCATAGAAAATTTCCCAAAGGATACATGACAAACTGTTAATAAGTGGTTATTTTAGGGGAATAGAACTGGGTTTGATTGGCAGGGGAGAGAGGGGCTTTAACTTTTCATGTTATGCCTTCTTTTATCCCCCTTTTAAAAACCACAAATATTGTATATATTACAATATATATATATACAATGTATATATTATTTTATAATAAATATAAACCAGCAACCTTAAAAGTGGAGTGTGGGGCTTCCCTAGTGGCGCAGCGGTTGGGAGTCCGCCTGCCGATGCAGGTGACATGGGTTCGTGCCCCGGTCCGGGAGGATCCCGCATGCCGCGGAGCGGCTGGGCCCGTGAGCCATGGCCGCTGAGCCTGCGCGTCCGGAGCCTGTGCTCCGCAACGGGAGTAGGCCACAACGGTGAGAGGCCCGCGTACCACAAGAAACAAAAACAAAAACAAAAACAAAACAAAACAAAAAAAAGTGGAGTGTGTATTACCCTGGGGCTATAGGACTTTCCAAGGGGTAAATAAGCACTTACAGTTTTAAGGGGATCGATTTCTACATCCTCAAATTTCATTTTCATATTTCCTAAAATTGATCTGCCAGAGAACACACTAGCCATGGAAGAATCAAGCTGGATCTCTTTTTCCATCTCCCTTTTCACAATAGTCCTTTTTGCACTTTACAAAAGAAAAGCATATCTTTGAAAAAATCCTCAGGGAACCAGAGAGACAGTTCCAAACACTGCTGCCGATGGTGAAGAAACAAATTGCTCTAACAAATGAATATATTGGTATCAAATCCTTTTGCAATTCAGATGGCTTCCAGTAAAATTGAAAGCGAACCCAATGGAGCTGTCAGCTGGCTAATCATGAAAAATAATTTTGAAGGTAAATCATTGTGTAATTTCCCCCCATATATCTTCAAAGGAGTTCAAATACTTGAGTGATACTGCTAAAACAAAATCATTCCCATTTACTTATTTATATAAAAGAGGTTTCTGTGTGCTAACGTTTAACCAAAAAAAAGTAGGAAGAGAATTGATGCTGAATCCTGCCTCACTCTAAAAATAGGCAATATTTATCTATGGATACACCAACCTTAAAAAAAAAAAGACTTATCTATCTTTAGTAAATTTTTGTTTTTATGTTTAATAATTACCCATCAAAATTTGTAATATGTTTACAATTTTTTGTAATATGTTTACAATTTTTTTGATCTATCATATTGCAATACTAATTGTCATGATAACTTGAGCAAAAGTAAATTCTGAACAACACTTAGAGCTTTAGGATCACAGCAACATTTAAAAAGCATTTAAATAGCAGAATATACACATATTTTTGCTGCAGGGAAATACGATAGGATAATCAATAAAATCATTTCAAGTGCAAAAATATATATTATAAAGATAAAATTCTATTAGAAGAATAAAATGGAATTGAGAATCCAGGGAGAAAAGGGAAAACGTACACCTTCTAACTATCAAAGAAGAGCTCGGTTATGAATTTTTAAAAATGACGGTGGCTCTCAAATCACTAACGTATTTAGGCTTCACTGCTTTCACGTAAAACTGTCACGTTTTGTTTGTGAATGTTAATATCTGTCAGAAATCACATTACGTGCAGCTTGACATTTTGGATGCAAAATTTGAGATGTCAACCTAAATGTGTGTGAAGGAGCACAACGTTAAAAAATATTTTAGAGAGCATTTTGATATAAACCAAGTTTTATATAAATATACAAAACAAATATCAGAGGGAGCATCATATACTCTTTTGCCACCTTGTGGCCAGAGTTGTATTCAACCCTAGGCATGGCAGCTGTAATGAGGAGGGGGGTCTCTTCTTAGGTCAGTCCCTCTGGCTAGCCTTCAGTCAGGTCTTTGTGAGGCAGAGATGGTGGCATTCGCCCAGGACTGAATCCAGACCCATACAAGCACGAAGCATCGAAAGGATTATGCTGACCCCCCCACCCGCCCCCGCATGTGATTCAGAGCAAAAGCAACATGCAATCAGGAAAGGAATGTAAGGAAGTACAATAAAATTCTGACTTTTCCCATGAGGACTGTTTAAAAAAAATTGAATGTCAAACTGTTTCTGATATTCTTTTCTTGATTCTTTTGTTTTTGGTGTCTCTTCTCTGCTGGTGACCTAGACACTTCCTCAGTCTGCCTTTTGGGGAACCCAGCCCTGATTCTGGCCCTGGAGCAAGTGTGTTTGGTACAGCTCCTAGTACAACACCTGGTCTGGGTTGGAGCTGAATAGACATTTGTCGAGTGAGTGAATGATGGCAGAGTCGCCCCCTTCCATTCCAGAACATGCTGGATGTGGGGGCTTCTGCAGGAAGATGATCCGTAAAGCAGTCAGGTTGCCATGGTTAGTCTTCAGTAGCAGATAGCCTTGGGTGCACTGAGATGTTTAGGTCTCTTTGACGTCTGTTACTCTGTGGAGGTGGGATGAGAGTATCTCCTGTGCTTCCCCGCCTCCACCCTTGCAGGAGCAGGATTCCTTCAGTGGGTGCTCTTGTTGCAGTTCCTCTTGTTGCAGGCCAAAAAGGGCAGGCATTTATTGGAAGGATGCTGAAAGGGGAGGCACCAGGGCAGCTCTGGGGACCTCAGGTGTATGGGAACCAGCATCCTATCCTCCTTAGGGGCTCCTGATTCCTGACAACCACCTCCTGCTGCTGACCCCAGGAGGCATAGGCACATCCCCCTACCTGGAGGAAGGGGCCAGGTGGAGGGGTGATATCCAGCGCTAACCAGGGAGAACTCTGCCACAATGTAATCAGGCAGCACAGCCCCACGGGCCGGGCCGGGCAGTGCAGTGTGTACTGGGCCAAGGCCGGCTTTCACCAGGACTCAGGGGCCAGACTCTTCCTGGAACAGTCTCCCTGGCTCTCGAGCATGGGCTATCTGCTTCTCCTGAGCCTTGTGCTGACGCCTGCCCTGGGCTGCACTCCCTGGGACCAGCACCTGCGGTCGCTTCCCAACATCCCCCAGCTGCCCAAGACCTAAGCCGCTTGTCCTGGGCTCAGTCTTCGTGGGCCCCTTGGTGCTGCTGCCCACTGCCAGCAGCTCTCAGCGCAGCAGCGCTTCCCAGACGCGTGGCCGCCCACTCCCCCCACCGGTAGCTCCACAGATGGAAGCTGCTTCCCCGCCCCTCCCACCTGCTGCCCGACCCGGGTCTCTGCTACGGCTTGAGGGTCTTGGGACAGTGTCCTGTAGTTCAGGCCCCTCTCTCAGCTGTAGGGGAGATGCCAGCAGCAGGCATGGCCTTGTTGTGCCTTGTTCCTCCCACTGCTCCCGGGGCGGCTCAGCGTCTGCTGGGCCAAAAGGCTGGCTGCCAAACCCTCAGCCCACCCTTGGCCTTGGGAGCCCGAGGAAAAGGTGAAGAGGAGGCGAGGAGCAGGCACAGACTGTGCAGAGCACCAATAAGATGGGCGTGGGACATGCCTCTTCAGGCCCGGTGGCCTTGGGAGCTCTACCCCTCTGGATCTGGGGTCCAGGCCTGTCCCAGAATGGAGCTGGGGCTTCATCCTTATGGGGCAGAGCAGAACCTAGGGTGGGCGGAGAGCCTGGGACAGGGATGGGGACACGCTCAGTCTCAAAGATGATGGCCTATCACAGCTTCTGCCAGCGCTCCTCAGGACCCGGCCTCTGGGGGCCCATTGCCCAGCCCCAGGGGCGTTTCTGGACTTGGCTACCCTTCCGTCCCTGGCCCCGCAGGGCTGGGGGAGGATACATGGATGAAGGGAAGGACGAGGAGAGGGGAGGAGACGATGAAGGGGGTCAGAGCAGCGATTGGAGCCGAGAACTGGAAGCGCCTTAAAGAGACTGCGCGGTCCCCGCCCCCCTTCCCGCCAGCCTCAATGAATTAGAGCTGTGTTTCCCAAACTTGCCTGATCATAAGAATCCTCTCGGGCCCTAGTTAAAGATACAGGTTCCGGAGCACGTCCCTTCGAGACTCTGATTCAGTGGGGCTGCGGGTGGAGCCAAGGAATCTGTAATTTTAACACGCTCCCCACGTGATTCTCGTGAACAAGCAAGTTTGGGAAATATTGAATTAAAGGAAACGGGGCCTGGCTGCCGAGCGGCCTCCGCTAGAGGGCTACGGCGGGAGGATTCCCGGGGGCGTCGCCTGCTTCCGCCGCCGCCTCCTTCAGTGAAAGTCCCTTTTGGTTCCAGCTGCCACAGCCACCGCGCTCCCTCAGGCCGGGCGGGGGACACCCCAGGTCTGCGTGGCCCCCGCGCCACCACGCCCAGTGGCCGCCCGATCCCTGCGAGCAGGGGGAGGAGCCGCCGCCAGTGGAGGCGGAGGAGCAGAGGAGGCGGAGACGGCGGAGACGGCGGAGAAGGCGGAGAGGAAGGTGGAGGCGGAGGCGAAGGTGGAGGGGAAGGTGGAGGCGGCGGGGAAGGTGGAGGCGGCGGGGAAGGTGGACGCCACCGAGAAGGTGGAGACGGCAGGGAAGGTGGACGCTGCCGGGAAGGTGGAGACGGCGGAGGGTCCGGGCCGCCGGGTAGAGCTCAAGCTGGAGCCCGAACCCGAACCCGAGCCGGCACGGGAGGCGGAGCAGGGGCCGAAGGGGGAACCGAAGCAGGAGCCAGAGGATGAGAACCCGGCGCGGAGCGGCGGTGGCGGCGGCAGCGACGAGGTTCCTCTCCCCACCCTTCCCTCCGACCCCCCGCGGCCCCCCGATCCCTCCCCGCGGCGCAGCCGTGCCCCCCGCCGCCGACCCCGGCCGCGGCCGCAGACCCGGCTCCGTACCCCGCCGCAGCCTAGGCCACGGCCCCCGCCCCGGCCCCGGCCCCGGCGCGGCCCTGGGGGCGGATGCCTGGATGTGGATTTCGCTGTGGGTCCACCAGGCTGTTCCCACGTGAACAGCTTTAAGGTGGGAGAGAACTGGAGGCAGGAACTGCGGGTGATCTACCAGTGCTTCGTCTGGTGTGGAACCCCAGAGACCAGGAAAAGCAAGGCAAAGTCGTGCATCTGCCATGTGTGCGGCACCCATTTGAACAGACTCCACTCTTGCCTTTCCTGTGTCTTCTTTGGCTGCTTCACAGAGAAACACATTCATGAGCACGCCGAGACAAAACAACACAACTTAGCTGTAGACCTTTATTACGGAGGTATATACTGCTTTATGTGTAAGGATTATGTATATGACAAAGACATTGAGCAAATTGCCAAAGAAGAGCAAGGGGAAGCTTTGAAATTACAAGCTTCCACCTCAACCGAGGTTTCTCACCAGCAGTGTTCAATGCCAGGCCTCAGTGAGAAATATCCAACCTGGGAGACAACCAAACCCGAGTTAGAACTGCTGGGCCACAACCCAAGGAGAAGAAGAATTACCTCCAGCTTTACCATCGGTTTAAGAGGACTAATCAATCTTGGCAACACGTGCTTTATGAACTGCATTGTCCAGGCCCTTACCCACACTCCGATCCTGAGAGATTTCTTCCTCTCCGACAGGCACAGATGTGAAATGCCAAGTCCCGAGTTGTGTCTGGTCTGTGAGATGTCTTCGCTTTTTCGGGAGTTGTATTCTGGAAATCCATCTCCTCACGTTCCCTATAAATTACTGCACCTGGTGTGGATACATGCACGGCATTTAGCAGGGTACAGGCAACAGGATGCCCATGAGTTCCTCATCGCAGCATTAGATGTCCTGCACAGGCACTGCAAAGGTGATGATGCCGGGAAGGCAGCCAACAATCCCAACCACTGTAACTGCATCATTGACCAAATCTTCACAGGTGGCCTGCAATCTGATGTTACCTGTCAAGCCTGCCATGGTGTCTCTACCACGATAGACCCATGCTGGGACATCAGTTTGGACTTGCCTGGCTCTTGCACCTCCTTCTGGCCTATGAGCCCAGGGAGGGAGGGCAGTGTGAATGGGGAAAGCCACATACCAGGAATCACCACCCTCACGGACTGCCTGCGAAGGTTTACGAGGCCAGAGCACTTAGGAAGCAGTGCCAAAATCAAGTGCGGTAGTTGCCAAAGCTACCAGGAATCTACCAAACAGCTCACAATGAATAAATTACCTGTCGTTGCCTGTTTTCATTTCAAACGGTTTGAACACTCAGCCAAACAGAGGCGCAAGATCACTACATACATATCCTTTCCTCTGGAGCTGGATATGACACCATTCATGGCCTCGAGTAAAGAGAGCAGGATGAATGGACAGTTGCAGCTGCCAACCAATAGTGGAAACGACGAGAATAAGTATTCCTTGTTTGCTGTGGTTAATCACCAAGGAACCTTGGAGAGTGGCCACTACACCAGCTTCATCCGGCACCACAAGGACCAGTGGTTCAAGTGTGATGATGCCGTCATCACCAAGGCCAGTATTAAGGACGTTCTGGACAGTGAAGGGTATTTACTGTTCTATCACAAACAGGTCCTGGAACATGAGTCAGAAAAAGTGAAAGAAGTGAATACACAAGCCTACTGAAGTGACACACAGACCTACCTACCTGTAATGGAAGATGACAGCACCCATACTACAACTGGCATTGAGATTTAAAGGACCTACTTGCATGGCCCACGGGCCTGACAGAGTAAGAATTGAACAGTTCCCAGTGTCTAAAAGGTCCTGATTGGAAGAGAAATAGAAGGGGCGGGAGAAGAGGCTCTAGTCTAAGCAGTCATTTAAAGGAAGATTAAATGGCAGGATGCTCTGGGTGGGGAAGGCAGGAGCAGGGAAATCCTGACACTGGTACATATCCTATATTCCTCCAAAAGATTGTGTGGGAAAGTGTGGGGTGGGAGGGGGGTGGTGTGGGGGGGGTGTGTGCCCTTGTAACCATAAAACATCTTTCTCCATGGGTGTTTCAGCTTCAACTGACCAATCACATAACAGTTATATGTCTGGGGGGAAAAAGGAAAAGTTCATACAAATGTAGCCCATTACATATATGGGTATGAAAGCGGAAAAGTGGAGGAGGCAGGGATATCTCATTGACAAACACCTTTGCCAGTTTCTTTGTATTCGTGATTTTTTGTGCTATTAAATGCAGTATTAAACAAAGAAAAGCCCACATGGGCCTGTGAAACAAGAAAGAAGGGGGCTTTTGTATAAGGGGAGCAATTGCTCCAAAGGTAGAGAAGACAAGAGACACTGTAAGATAAGCAACCAACACAGACAGGCCTCAGCTAAGAGTATAGTGTGTGAGTTTTTTTTTTTAAAGCTGTATGATATACTTGAGCAAATCAATGAACCTCTTTGCGATTGTTTTCTCATCTGTACAATGCAGATAATTCCTACCTTAAAGGGTTACTGTTAAAGATTAAAGGATATAAAATGTGTCAAAGTATAAAGTAAAAAGGCTTGGAACTTTGTAGGGGCTCAGTAAGTGTTCGTTGGATCTGAAACTTCTTTGGACCAGGACCAGAATGCATTAGAGGTGAGGGTCAGCCCTACCTGAGACCCATGGACAGAAGGGACACACATTGTGTCACATGTAGTCACACACACACACACACACACACACACACACACACACTCTTATAACTCCCTCCCTAGTACTGTCTACTTGGAGCCCCAAGGCAGTGGATCCCACTATTTTCCCTGTGTACAGGGCATCCCAGTCGGTTCCACACCTGGGACTGGGGGGAGAACCACAGCTGTCCCCCCAAAGTCATTATTCTGTCCATTTGGGAAACTGTCATGTTGTTATCATGACTCAGCACCCCAGTGATGGGACTCAGGGCCAGTAGACTGACAGGCTTCCACGTGAGGGTGTTGGTGGTCTTTGCCCTCCAAAAGCATTATGGGCATAGCTATGTTCACCTACAGGCATAGATCAGGAGAAAGACTGTTTTTCAAAGCTCACTGGTCCATCAGCCCAGAGGTAGTGGGGGAGTGGCATGTTGGCCTCCTCTCTTGATTCTCACGGAGGGCAGAGTGGCCTGTGGAGGGCTAAGCTCAAACAGATGGGATGTGCCCAGGATGGGTTAAGCACTGGTGGTGGTTCCTTCTTTTCTCCTCAGCATCAGATACAAAAGGACCTAGTACCTAGAAAATCCTGAGGGGGAGGAGGGGAACTGAATGTTTCAGACCCATGGGGCTTGGATTCACTGGCTCTGGTAAGAGGCTGGGCTCCCCCAGGGCTCCCCAAGTCTACTTCATGGTCAGCTCATTTGGAAATGTATATTTATTTGTGTGGTTGTGGATGCATCCCCCGCTAGCTCATAGGCATTTTTAGGACAGGGGTTTTGTCCCCTCTTGTACCCCGGGCTATGTCCTCAGCCCCTAGCACAGACCCTGGCACATAGTATTTGAAACATTTTCCAGATGGATGAATTAACCGAATCACCTTCCTTTCATAACCAAATTTTCATCATCCCCCCACCCCAAGGCTCATAATCCTCAGGAGAAAATGTAAAAAGTGTTATTTTTGATATCTTGTAGGCTGGGGGAGAGCAAGAGGTAAGTGGCCTCAGGTGCCACTTGGCACCTTCATGCAGGTATCTGACTCCCCTTTGGGATGTGCAGGAGCCCTGCCTGGGAAGACCGCCATGTCCTCCTTCCTCATCTCTGCCACAGGAAGAGTTCAGTCGGGCATGTGCCACCAGATCCTGACTGCTTGCACAGATGCTGTCTTTTACATTTGTAAAACGTTTTCATTTGGAAATAATTTCAAACTTACAGGAAAGTTTCAAAAAAACCAAATAGTATAAAGAACAGATTTACCTATTGCTAACATTTTACCCCATTTGCTTTATCGTTTGCATGTATGCACTCCCGTGTGTGTGTGTGTGTGTGTGTGTGTGTGTGTGTGTGTGTGTGTGTGTTTGGACCGACTGAGGACAGATAACATCATGGCCCTTTATGCCCGAGTACCTCAGTGTGCACTTCCTAAGAGAATAGGCATGTTCCCTACATCACAGTATAGTTAACAGCTTCAGTAAGTTAAACATTGGTATAATACTATTGTTTACCATTTGTACTCCAGTTTTGTCTGGTGACCCAATAATGTCCTTAATAGCATTTTTCCTCTTCATCACAGGATCTGGTCCAGGATGAGGTATTGCTTTTAGCTGTCATGTCTCTTTAGCCTCCTTTAATCAGGAATATTTTCACAGCCTTTCTGCATCTTGTATGGCATTAGCATTTTTAATAGAATATTCTTCATTTTGGGTTTGTCTGATACAGAAACTGTCTTTTAAATACCCTGTACTCAGGAATAGTTCTAAGAGATATGAATGGCGCGAGACTGCTGAAGCTGATCTCCCTGTCTCCACCAGAGGGAGCAGCTGTACCTGGCAGTTCCTGATTGAAGCATTCACCTCTGTCTGGAAAACACCATTGTCCCTCAGCAACAGGGGAGCCATTCAAGCCCAGCCCTATGCCCCTACCCATCACCAACCCCCAAATTGAGCCATGGCGTGTAACAGCAGCAGGGCCTGCTTTCAGATCACATCACTGTGGGAACCAGGGCATCATGTATTTGGCAGGTATGTGGTACCTTGAGCTCAAATGCCATTCAGGCATGTTTGAGCATGTCTTGTACATGGGCGGGCACCTCCATGGTTGGGGCCTTTAGGGGGATCAGGAGGTAGCACCCTTGGCACCTTCATCAATATTCCCATGGTGGGCACAGCAGCAGTGGGGTGGCAGGGAGGGCGTAAATACTCCTGAAGGAGCTTCATGGGCAAAGCACATAAAAGTGGGGCCCAGAATAAGTGAGGAAGAACATGGGAGATGCCCAAAACAGATTGGTTTGTGACATACTGGGGACTTTCAGACACAATTGGGCTATTTTACATGGGGGCTGGAATTCCTGTGTGAGCAGATGTGGGCAAGAGCTGGTGAAATTTAAGCTAATTCTTTAACTGAGACTCTCTACTTCCACAAGCTGATAAAGCCAGGGAAACCCAGTTCATATGTAGGTTTATGATCTGGGCCCAGAAGGGTACAGGCAAAAGATGGGTGCTCACAATTGGGGGCCTTATCCACCCATAGAGCTCAGGATGAGGGACCAAACAATGGGGTACTTACCTTTTACCCACTACACATGCTTCCCACAGTTTCTTGGCCTAAGAAATTGGAAATCCAATTTCCAATTGGATTTGGAAATCCAGAACCCTATCACTTCCCATTTCCTGGAGTAGCCAGGTGCTAAAACTTACTCTGGCCTATAGTTCACATTTGGTAACTGCCTCACTTCTTCCCCATCCACAGGGAATCCTGATCAGGGATGCCATCAACCAAGAGGTCTTTTCCAATCAAGAAAAAGCACTGTATAGCACATAGAATTCGACTCAACACACTGTAATCACTGTAAGAGAATATATAAGACTGGTAAGAATATGGAAAAGAATATATATATGTCTCTCTGTAAGTGAATCAAGTGGATGTACACCAGAAAGACACAGCATTGTAAATCAGCTTTACTCCGCTATAAAAATAAAGATAAATTACAAACAAACAAACAAACAAAAATGGACCCCATACTACTCATTGTCATAACGCAATAGACCTGGTGCCAGGAACCTATGTTTGCACCAAATGTGTATTTCACACCCAGAAGCAAAGGCCCTGGTCCTCTGAGAGTATGTATCCGAGCACCCACAGTAGTGTGTCATTTACACACTGACCTTCCCCTGCAGGTGACCTAATGCTACTTTTAAACTCTTGCATTGAAGCATATCAAATATACAGGAAATACACATATCATCAGGGTACAACTTCATGAATTTCTACAAAATGAACACACCTCTGTAAACAGCACTCAGATCAAGAAATAGAACATTACCCATAAGTCAGGCCCCCTTTCTGCTTCCTTATAGTCAATAACCCCGAAGGGTAATCCCTATTCTGACTTTTTTCACTGTAGATCAGTGTTGCCTTTAAAGTGCCATCTATAAAAGGAACTGTTCAGTATGTACACTTTTGTGTCTGGCTTCTTTTGCTCAACATTATTTTATGAGCTTCCGATCTGAAGTCTTGTTGTCAAGAAAAATTATGTAGAGTGTCATTATTTCTGCCTAATGAACTAAAAGTAAGGGTTTCCTACTCTTCCTAGTGATTTCTCACTTATTGAATCAATTCAAAGGGACCCAGGCCATTGCAAAGTTGGACCTTGAGAGGGTCTTTAATCACCTTCATGTACAAGAAAACAGTGGATGGAAAACAGCCTGCCAGATAAGTTTGGGCTTATTTAGGCACCCAGAAATGTTAATTTTGGGCAAATACTCCAACCCTGTTCCAATAGCTCCTGAATAGGCTACTCTATTCTAGTGAGGCCTCAAACTTAAACGTGCAGTCAGAATCACCTAGAGGGCTTGTTAACATGCAGATTGCTGGGTCCCACCCCCAGAGTTTCTGATTTCAGTAGTCCTGGGATGGGGGCAGCATTGAGAATTTGCATTTCAAACACATTTCCAGTTGATGCTCATGCTTCTGGCTCTGGGACCACACTCTGAGGACCACATTCAATTTCTTTTCACACTGTGGTACTTGGTGCCCAAGGAATCTATGAAGATGGCCCTGGAGAACACCTTGGGGAGCTAGAGGAGGGGCAAATTGGTGAGAATCAGGAACTCTGAAATATAAAATCAATAAGAGGGAGTTATTGATTTTATATTTGGGGGTTCCAAGTAATATCTGAAGAAAGAGTTCTGCTACTAAAATTTTGTGAAGTTGAAAATCACTCTGCTAAGGAACTTTAGACCCCAGGGGAGTGATGTATTTAAACTACATAGGTGGTATATCCAGAGAATGATCCAACATGCTACAGAGACCTGGCCTCATATGTACCCTTAATCTACATGGTCCTGAGGGGGACTTAATTTCCTTGGAACTCAGAGAAGTGCATATTTATGAGGATGGATGTGATAAGAGAAAATGCTTAAGTATAACTACAGTGCAAAATCATATGTATAAAGTATGATTTTCTTCTGGCAATATAGCACACTAAGACGACATGAATAGCGCCCCCCTCAACTACAAACACATAATAACACTAGATAAACTGTAACAAAAATTTTAACTTATAGCTGAGCTTAAAAAAACAAAAGGTAAAATTTCCAGAGAAAAAAGAAAAAGCCAGTCTAGTAATTGTAAACGGACACTGCAATAACCTATTTGTGGTATTGGTTCTAGATATCAGGCCGTAGGGGCTGGGGCTCAGAGCTGCGAATCTAGTGCTCATGCAGGTACTGGCAACACAGCCTCAGGTCCACCAGAGGCAGAGAAGCTGTAATTAAAGCCTCTGGATAAAGCCTTTAGTAGCTTCTCTGTTCATTAAAAAGGGGTTTGGAGAGTAAGCCATGAAAAGTCTTATGCTCCCTCTGGAGCCACAAGAAGAAATAAAAATCCCAGGCCTATGTCATATGTGGATATGGGGTCTAAATTTACCCTACTGTGTATAATGGGAATCACATGCTGAAAAATTAAAACAGAAATTGGAGCAGAACAATTCAAACCTCTAGAACCTCAGCTAAAGCAAACACATTTTTACAATACTGGGCACATAGAATCCCACAGAAAAAGACAATATCTGCCCAAGATGTACTCAGAAACAAACAATAAAAAGATTGTACTTGCAAAGAAATGACATGCCACGAAGGTGAGTCACCAGTTGCCACAAGGAGGAGAATTAGTACTCCGAAGAAATACTGATGAGATGGACTTCTACTCTTTTTTTTTTTTTGAGAGTGGAATAAGGACGTTTTCAGAAAAAATAAACCTAAGAAAGTTCAGCAATAATAGACAACTAAAATAACTACTGAAAGATGTACTTCAGGAAGAAGGAAATTGAAATTGGAGAGGAGGAATGAATAGGAGGCAAGGAACAGTGAACAAAAATTGGTAAACATGGAGCAATCTAAATAAGCATTAAGTGCATAAAACAATAATGTTGAATCATATGGAGGTATAAAAAAACTGGCACTAGAGCACAAAAACCTGTAAAACAGCAGGAGGCTATTAACATTTAAAGCATTCTAAGCCTCTTGTATTGTTTGGGAGGAGAGTAGAGATATTGCCTGCGTTTGGACCTTGTTAAGTCAAGTATGAATGTTTAAACATTTAAGAGTGTGGACTTCTAGTTTCTGGCAATGGCAGGCTTGGTTATTTGATTCAACTTTCCTACTGAAGTAATGAAATATACTGGATAAAAAGTTTCAAAACCACTGAAGAGCTGAGAGGACAAAGGGAAACTTTCAGGCCAAGTTTTGGATGAAAGCTTGTAACCAGACAGGTTGAGTATTGGCACACCAAAGCCAATTTGCTCTGAGGGCATTTGCCTACATTGCCCACCTGAGCTTTGAACCAGTGGCCACACGGGGCTGGAGGGAGAGAAGTTAAGGCTCAGGGCCAGCCCATGGTAGGGGTTTAATAGGAGACCCTCTCCACATTAAGCTGAGACCCCAAAGAACTACATCAGCTGTGTAAGGGCCAACCAGAATGAAATCTGCCCCTGTTCCCAACAGTCCCAGAGAACTGTACAAAAGGCTGTCTAGGCACCAAGCAGAGCTCTCTTGCTAAAAATAAAGGGTATAAAAAAGGGGAGTGGGGGGGCTTCCCTGGTGGTGCAGTGGTTGAGAGTCCGCCTGCCGATGCAGGGGACATGGGTTCGTGCCCTGGTCCGGGAGGATCCCACATGCCGCGGAGCGGCTGGGCCCGTGGGCCATGGCCGCTGAGCCTGCGCGTCCGGAGCCTGTGCTCCACAACGGGAGAGGCCATGACAGTGAGAGGCCCGCGTACAGCAAAAAATAAAAATAAAAAAAAATAAAGAAAAAGGGGGAGTGGGATGGAGAACAGTATGGAGTTTCCTTAAGAAACTAAAAATAGAGTTACCACATGATTCAGTGATCCCACTCCTGGGCATATATCTGGGGAAAACTCTAATTCAAAAAGATACATGCACCCCAATATTCATAGCAACACTATTTACAGTAGCCAAGACATGGAAGCACCTAAATGTCCATCAACAGAGGAATGGATAAAGAAGATGTAGTACATATACACAATGGAATATTATTCAGCCATAAAAAGAATGAAATGATGCCATTTGCAGCAACATGACCTAGAGATTATCATACTAAGTGAAGTGAGCCAAACAGAGAAAGACAAATATCATATGATATAGTTTATATGTGGAATCTAAAAAAAAATGATGCAAATGAACTGATTTACAAAACTGATATAGACTCACAGACATAGAAAACAAACTTACGGTTATCAAAGGGGGAAGGGGAGGGATAAATTAGGAGTTTGGGATTAAAATATATACACTACTATATATAAAATAGATAACCAACAAGGGCCTACTGTATAGCACAGGGAACTATACTCAATATCTCATAGTAACCTATAATGGAAAAGAATCTAAAAAGAGAATATATTACATATATATATAGATGTATAACTGAATCACTTTGCTGTACACTTTGCTGTAACTAACACAACATTGTAAATCAACTATATTTCAATAAAAGTAAATAAATAGATTATAAAATTTTTTAAAAGGGGGGAGTGGGTAAAAAAAAGTCATCCCTGAGAAAATGAGGCCACACTCCAGTCCTCAGATTTGCACCCCTATCACCCATGGTCTGAATCAGCCAGGGAACTTCAAGCTATTACTTTGGATTTAAGTGGCTTCCAGACAGGTAGTACTCCATAGTACTCAGTAGAAACAAATACAAAGCCTCTGGAGGAGAATCTATCCATTCCAGGCCTCAGGGAACCCCCACAAATAAGTTTTCAAGAGCACAATGACCAGAAAACAGACTAAAATTGGCATACAAAGAAACAAGGCAACTTGAGTTAGAAACAGCAGGGATGAGAAATAACAGAAACAGACTCACACAGATTTCAGATAAGGGAATTACCAGACCCATATTTTAAAACAACTATGCGTACATGTTTAAAGAAACAAATTGTTAATTTGAAAATATCCACAGGGAAGAAAAATCTATAAAAAGTGATATCGCATATTGGGAAAAAATGAAAAATAACTTCTAGAAGTGAAAAATACCAACTCAGTAAATGTATCTGGCAGAAATGTGGACATAAGTGAAGAGAGCATTAATGAATTAGAAGATAAACCCGAAGACATGATCAAGAATGCTTTATGGAGAGACGAAATGAAATAGAAAATACAGGAAAGAGAGTAAGAGACATGGAGGATACAATGAGAAAATCTAGCACACATCTGATTATAGTGTGAGAGAAAGAGAATATGAATATTGTTGGGGCAGAGTCAATATTTGAAGAGATAAAGGCTGAGAATATTTCTCATCCTAATAAAAGAAATCAACCCACACATTCAAGAAGCCCAACAAATCCTAGGTAGGATAAATAAAAAGAGGTCTAACCCAGACTCTGCAAAAAAACAAAGAGAGAGAAAATGAAGTCAGAGAAAGATGACAGATCATGTCATAGGAACAGTCATTAGACTGACAGCTGACGTCTCAACAATCAGAAGATAGTGGAATGATCTTCAATTTGCTGATTGTTAACTTAGTATTCTATGCTCAGCAAAATTTTTTTTAAAGAATGAGAGTGAAATAAAGACATTTTCACACAAACATTGAGATAGTTCCTCACCAGCAGATACTCACTGAAGGAAATTCAAAGGAGTGTATTGTGAGTAAAAAGTAGAAGGAAAATTATCCCAGATGGAAGATATGGGATGAATGAAAGAATGAAAAGTAAAGATGATGGTAAACATGTGGACAAATGTAAATAAATATGAGGTATTAATAATCATTGGTAGCCTAGACTTGAAATACTAGACAATAATAAGCATGTGAGTTGGGACAGTCAATGGAGTTAAAATGTTCTAAACTCTTGTATTATGTGGAAGGAAGGTAAAGGAATTTTTTTTCATTTTAGACTTTTGTAAGTTAATTATGCATGTCATTATTTCTGAGGTAATCATTAAAAAATAGAAACATAGTGCAGTGCATAATTTCCTAATTTACACACTAAGGGAGGGAGAAAATGGAATAATTTTTTTTACTTTTTTTTTTTTTGAGGTAAGTGGGCGTCTCACTGTTGTGGCCTCTCCCGTTGCAGAGCACAGGCTCCGGATGCACAGGCTCAGCGGCCATGGCTCACGAGCCTAGCCGCTCCATGGCATGTGGGATCTTCCCGGACCGGGGCAAGAACCTGTGTCCCCTGCATTTGCAGGCGGACTCTTAACCACTGCGCCACCAGGGAAGCCCTGGAATAATTTTTTAAAGACTATATAGGGCTTCCCTGGTGGCGGAGTGGTTAAGAATCTGTCTGCCAATGCAGGGGACATGGGTTCAAGCCCTGGTCCGGGAAGATCCCACATGTCGTGGAGTAACTAAGCCCACGTGCCACAACTACTGAAGCCCGCGTGCCTATAGCCCATGCTCTGCAACAAGAGAAGCCACCATGGTGAGAAGACTGCGCACTGTAACGAAGAGTAGCACCCACTCACTGCAACTAGAGAAGGCCCGCGCACAGCAACAAAGACCCAACACGGCCAGAAACAGAAACAAAAACAAACAACAACAACAAAAACTATATAACTTCCAAGCTACTGAACGGGAAAAACCCCATCAATCAAATTGAAGGCAAGAAAGGAGAAGAAACATAAAGAAGTGCTGAAAAATTAGGGTAAATAGAAAGTGCAAATAAAAATGGTGGTAACAAATCCAAATACAATAATACAAGACAACAATAATCCACATGGATTAAATTCTCCAGTTAATAGTGTCAGATTAGATTTTGAAAAATCTAGCCATGTGCTCTTTAAAAGAGACATATCTAAAACAGAAGGTCACAGATTGGAAGTATTAAGGAATGAAAAAAGATATTCAGGAAAATCCTAAATGAAAGAAAGCTGGCGTAGCTCTGTTTATAACATACAAAATAGATTATAAGACCAAAACCATTATTAGTGATAGAGAGCATCACTGTGTAATGATGAAAGAAACAGTTCAGTAGGAAGATATAAAAATTCTAAATTTTATATATTTTGTAACATAGCTTTAAAATATATAAAGGAAAAATGGTCAGAATTATGAGGATAAACTGACAAATCTATAATCATAGTGGGAGATTTTAGCATACCTTCCTTAGAGACTGTTAGATTAATCAGACAAAAAAGCCAATAAGAACATATATCTGAACTGTACAATTATCAAGTTCAATCTAATGGATGGATATATATATATACACACACAAAATAATATATATTACACACATATATATATATACATACACAAACACACACACACTCACAAATACATTGCCATGCACATAAGAGGTAATACATACACTTTGTTTTCAAGCACACTTGGGATATTGACCACATTCTTGGCTATAAAGTAAGTCTCAATAAATACCACAGAATTGGTTTCATCCAGATCACTTTCCCTGAACTAACTTAATTACAAATAAACAACAACAACAAGCTTTAAAAATTGTTTGGAATGTTTAAAAAACACTTTTAATTAGCTCATGGGTTAAAGAAAAATCATAATGTAAATTAGAAAGTATTTAGAACTGAATGATAACATTGATATTGAAACTTGTGAGAGACCGCTTAAGCAGAACTTAGGGGGAACTGTATGGCCTTTAATACTTTTTATTAGAAAGAAGGCTGAATTTTAAGGACTTAATCATCTAATTCAGGAAGTTAGAAAACTGACAACAAATTAAATGTAATGAAAGCACAACAAAGGTATAAGCTATGTAAGATCATAAATCAATGAAATAGAAAACAAGAAAGCAATAGAGAAGATCAATAAAACCCAAATCTGGTTCTTAGAAAAGATAAACCTCTAGCAAGACTGAACAAGAAAACAAGAGGCACAAATGAATAATATTAAGAATGAATAGGGGGCTTCCCTGGTGGCGCAGTGGTTAAGAATCCACCTGCCAATGCAGGGGACACGGGTTCGAGCCCTGGTCCGGGAAGATCCCACATGCCACAGAGGAACTAAGCCTGTGCGCCACAACCACTGAGCCTGCGCTCTAGAGCGCGTGAGCCACAACTACTGCGCCTGCGTGCCACAACTACTGAAGCCCGTGCACCTAGAGCCTGTGCTCCACAACAAGAGAAGCTACCGCAATGAGAAGCCCGCGCACCGCAACAAAGGGTGGGAGGGAGATGCAAGAGGGAGGAGATATGGGGATGTATGTTTATGTATAGCTGATTCACTTTGTTATAGAGCAGAAACTAACACGCCATTGTAAAGCAATTTATACTCTAATAAAGATGTTAAAAAAAAGAAATAATAAAGAGTAGCCCCCACTCACCACAACTAGAGAAAGCCTGCATGCAGCAATGAAGACTCAATGCAGCCAAACATAAATACATGAATAAATTTATTTAAAAAAAAGAATGGAGTGACAAAATTACAGGTACAATGGATTTTAAAAATAATTTTAAAATACTACAAACAACTTTCTACCAATAAATGTAAAATTGTAGATGAAACGAGCAATCTTCTAAAAAAATATAACTTTGCAAAACTTATTTAAGGAGAATAGAAAGCCTAAAAGTTATATAAATATTTTAAAAATTTGAATCAATAGTTAGTAAAAATCTTCTCTCCCCTAAACTAAATTAAAAAATATGTTTCTAAGGTGAGATCTATCAAGTCTACCTAATAGAAACTGTTCCAGGAAATATAAAAGGACGGAATACTTTCACATCATTATGTGCAACAAATATATAATCTTTATGGATAATAACGAACTTCACTTAGAAACCTAGACACAAGAATCCCCCAAATGCTAGCAAACTAGCAATGTATAGCAATGTATATGAAAAAGGTATATCATGTCCAAAGGATGCAAGGATGGGTTAATACTAAAAAATCTATTGAGACATTTGGCTAAAGATGGAGGGTTGAATCCCGCATTAGCTCTTCCTCTCTCCCAAGACCCCACTAAATTAATAGTAAAGGAATTTTATTTATTTGTTTGTTTATTTAGTATTTATTTATTTTGGCTGCACCGGGTCTTAGTTGCGGCACACAGGATCTTTTAGTTGCTGCACATGGGCTTCTTAGTCGCAGCATGTGGACTCTTGTGGCATGCATGCAGGATCTAGTCCCCTAACCAGGGATCAAACCCGGGACCCCTGCATTGGGAGTGCGGAGTCTTATCCACTGGACCACCAGGGAAGTCCCTAAAGGAATTTTAAAAAGCAACAAATCCACAAAGATAAGGAGAATGAGAGAGTATATAACAGCAATAAAGTTGGGAGATCTAGAAAGTAGCTTTGGTTTCAGCTCCAATATGTAAAAAGCTTAGAAGTTATTACTCCCATTCTTACAACAAGAAAGCTGGGTGAACTGAAAATAGATTATTTTCTTATACCGTCAGAGAACTGAAGTCACAGGGCAAACTACCATCTTGAAATCTAGAGAGACAGGCAGATTCAAAGAGATTCAGCACCCAAGATGTGCTTACCTGGAATAGAAGCCAGTGGAAGCCATAGCAGTAAGGCCACTTACTTAACGAGTAATTTTGACATATTGCTGAAAACTGAGTTTGGAGAGGGAGAGAGAATATATATATATATATATATATATATATATATATATATATATATATACAGAAGAAATATTTGAAGCAATAATGGTCCAAAATTATTTACATACACAAAACTGCAGATCCAGGAAGCTCAGAGAACACCAAACAAAACAAAATAAAACACAAAAAAACCCACACCTAGGCATATTCAAACTTCAGAAAACCAAAGGCAGAGAAAGTCTTGAAAGAAGCCAGAGAAAGCAGATGGATGAATGACAACTGACTTAGCAGACCCAATGAAAGCTGAATCCTAAAATGGCAGTGGAGCAAATAGAGAGCCAACCCAATTTATGCCAAGAAATTCTCAAAACTCTCAGGAATTGATGTCGCCAAGAACCTCTGAAATTAGGGGTGATGGTGAGACCAAAAATAGAGGGCTTATTTGAAAATTTAAGAAGCAGTTAGTACTCAAAGAAAAGCCCAGGAGCAAATGGTTTCGCTGGTAAATTCTACCAAGTGTTTACAGTAGAATTAACAACAATCCTTCATAACTCTCCCCCAAAATACAGGAGGATGGAACACTTCCCAACTCATTCTATGAGGTCTGTATTACAACTCATACCAATGCCAGACAAAAATATTACAAAACTATAGACCAGTAATATACTTTATGAAAGTAGATGTGAAAATCCTCAACAAAATACTAGTAGACCAAGTCCAGCAGCATATAAAAAGGATTATACACCATGACAAAGTGGGATATATCCCATGATGCAAAGTTGGGTCGACATATGAAAATCAATCAATGTAATATACCCTGTTAATAGAATGAAGGAAAACAGGTGATTCTCTCAATAGATGTAGAAAAAGGATTTGACAAGAAAAAAAAAGACAATAACAAGAGTTGACAAGGATGTGGAGAAATTGGAACCCTCGTACATTGCTGGTGGGAATGTAAAATGATGCAGTTCCTTGGAAAACAGTTTGGCAGTTCCTCAAAAAGTTAAACACAGAGTTATCATATGACCCAGCAATTCCACCCCTAGGAATATACCCAAGAAAGGTGAAAACATATGTTCATACAAAAACTTGTACATGAGTGTTCAAGGCAGTATTATTCCTCATAGCCCAAATATAGAAACAAGCCAAATGACCCTAAACTGATGAATGGAAAAACAAAATGTGGTATACCTATAAAATAGTATATTATTTAGCTATAAAAAGAATGACGTACCAATACCTGTTACAACATGGGTGAATCTTGAAAACATTATGCTAAGTGAAAGAAGCCAGACACAAAAGGTCACTTATTGTATGATTCCATTTATGTGAAGTGTACAGAATAGGCAAATCCACAGAGACAGAGATTAATGATTGCTGGGGCTGGGGGAGGGGAGAGTGGGAGTAACTGCTAGTGGTTGCAGGGTTTCCTTTGGGGATGATGAAAATGTTCTGGAATTAGATAATGGTAATTGTTGCACACAATCCTGTGAATATAGTAAAACCCACCAAATTGTACACTTTAAAAGGGTAAATTTTATAGCCTGTGAATTGTACCTCAAATTTAAAATGTAGATTATAATAACAGAATATTTCTCAAAGAGTTGTTGTGAAGGTTCAAAGAGATAATGCATGTTTAGTCTTTAGCAGAATTCCTGGCACCATCACACTATCATAAGTATTCAATAAATTAAAGGTGCAATTCTTTCAAAAAAAAAAAAAAAAGAAGCAGCAGCAGCAGTAGTGATACCAAGCAGGACCCTGTGGAGCTCCTTGGCACAAAAGCCTTCCTGTGTCCCCCATTTCTTTGATTACAGGAAATAGGCTTCATTCAGCTTCCATGAGCTTCCCTGAGTTCCAATGGGCAGGTTCAAACAGTTGCTAATTAGGGAAGGGAGGAGATGCAAAACCAAAGAGAAATAGTCAAGAGAAACAATAGTGCAGGCTTGGGGCAACGTCTTGGCTCCCCACCGATGGAGACACACAACAATATCTTTGAGCCCTTTTGCAGATACTGAAACCTCCACCAGGTGAGAGAAGTTAACGGTTAACGATGGTATGCTGCCCAAAGCTGCCCACAAGCACGTAGACCCCTGACAGGTTGGAACCAAAAGGTTAATGATGCCGACTCCCACTTACCTCACCACCAACCAACCATAAGACTGCCCACGAGCTGATCATGCCCCCTTTGAACCATTACTATAAAACTTCTCACTACCCTTTCCAGGTTGGGACACACAGTTTTGAGGGCATTAGCTTGCCGTGGCCCCCTTTGCCTGGCAAAGCAATAAAGCTATCTTTTCTGCCTCATCCAAAACTCTGTGTCTGAGATTTAATTCGGTGTCGGGGTACAGAGGCCGGATTCGGCTTCGTTAGTTATACCCCAGAACCTGTCCCCTCTTCCTGTCTTCAACCATATAACTTCCTCTCTCCCATCTAAGCTGAGAAGGAGATTTATTCTTTGGAGAGGGTAAAAAAGGATCTCCATACCAGGGGACAAAAAACATAGTTGAAGATGGGGGTGATATCCTGAAAACAGGGGTTAAGTGAAATTTTACAGAACAAATGACCCACCTAATTGCAAGGGAAGCTGCAGAAATGCTGTGTGCCCAGATAGATTTGGATGAGCAAAACTAACAATCTCTGCCACAAGGTAAAAACTGACAAAGATTTTCTCCTTGACCAAACTTTAGTCAGGCTCCTCTGAGACCTCTTTTGGACTAGATCTCATCCTTGGGCACTGTCATCTGCCTGCCTAGTCCAGTTTTACCAGGAATCCTGCTAAGTTATTTTAGAGAGAATCCCCCACTTTGATGTCTGATCACCCTGGCTTGCCTTCAGCAAGAATCCTGTTAGGTCAGTTTAACAAGAATCCCCCTACCGCGATGTCTCCTCTTAGTAATTTCTCATCCACTGACCCCCTTATTCTGCCCACTGGCTATAAATCCCCACTTATCCTTGTTGTATTCAGAGTTGAGTCCAATCTCTCTCCCCTATTGTGATAGTCTTGACACCTATCACAAAAGTCCTGAATACAGTCTTCCTTACCATTTTAACAAGTGTCAGAATATTCTTTTTAAAATTAATATCAAAATAAAATAACATGAGTTGGAAGTTGTTGCCTCTGGGGAGTGAGAAATGGGGGAAGGCTAGAGGGGAATGTAGTTTTTCATAAAAAGCCTTGTAGAATTATTTGACTCTAAATGCTTATGTAACTTTGATAAGATGCAAATCTAAATTTAAAAATTATTTAAAGGAAATCTATAAAATTTATCACATTAACAAATTAAAGAAAAATGATATTAATAAATACATTTAAAACATTTAATAAAATACCCATTCATGATTTTTAAAATATTTCAAACTAAGAGTAGAGAAATTTTTCTTAACCTGATAGAGAACCAAAACTCTACAGCAGACATCATACTTGAAAATAAAATATTAGAAGCATTCCCTTTAATTTCAGAAATGAGACTAGGGTGCCTTTATCACTTGACTTTACATTCTATTTTATATTTAGTCTGTACTGGCGGTGGGGGAGTTCCTAACCAGTGTAAGACCAGGAGAAAAAGGTATAGGAGTTGGAAAAGACTCATTATTTAAAGATGATAAGATTAACTAGATAAACCATTTATTTTAGTTAGGATTCTCCTAAGAGCAGACCCTTAGACAGTAGGATTTGGGGACAGGTAGTTTATTTGAGAGGTGATCCAAATAAGCACAAGTGAGGGAGTGAGGAAGTTATATGGGAATGGGAGAAAAAACAATACAAGATATATTAATGAGCTGGTTAGCACTATGCGTATCTGGGAATCAACCTCACTAGGACCCCCTGTGTGCCACACATGTGGCACATGTGTCAGAGCCACTCCGCTGAAGGACAGGGAGATAGGAGCATTTATCCACTGACTCTCCCCACCCCCATTGGTTGAATATTACCCCAGAGGTGTTAGCTCCCCCACAGCCTTCCCGGTGGTGTCTCCAAGCTCTTGTTTTGCTGGACAAAGCCCTCAAGGAAAGAAGCAGAGACACTCATGCCTTTTAGGAGGAAAGTAGTCAGCTTGACAAATACCTTCTACCACAGCTGTAGATGAACACAGAGATGAGTCAAGGGGTATGGGACAGGGCATCAACAGTACCCCATTCGAGAGCGTTTACAACAAACTATTAGAACCAACAAGAGAGTTCAGCTGTGTTGCTGGAGACAAGATCAGTGTACAGAAATCGAACATTCCTATGTGCCAGCAACAACCTATTAGAAAATGTTTTTTTAAAAAAACTTTCAGGGGCTTCCCTGGTGGCACAGTGGTTAAAAATCTGCCTGCGAGTGCATGGGACACGGGTTCAAGACCTGGTCTGGAAAGATCCTACATGCTGTGGAGCAACTAAGCCCGTGCGCCACAACTACTGAGCCTGCGCTCTAGAGCCCGCGAGCCACAACTACTGAGCCCACGTGCCACAACTACTGAAGCCCGTGCGCCTAGAGCCCATGCTCCGCAACAAGAGAAGCCACTGCAATGAGAAGCCTGCGCACGGCAACGAAGAGTAGCCCCTGATGTAGAGAAAGCCGGCGCGCAGCAACCAAGACCCAACGCAGCCAAAAATAAATAAATTAAATAAATAAATAAAAAATAAAAATAAAAGACTTTCACAATAGCAACTAAACATATAGTGTTCCTAGGAATATCTAACCAACAATGCAAAACTTACATGGAATATGTTAAAAATTTCATTGTAACACATAAATATGACCTAGATAAATGGAGAGATAGAGCATGTTCATGGAATTTTTAAAAATCTCACTAATTTAAAATTCAACACAAATCCAATTAAAATACCCAAAGATTTTTTCATGTAACTGGGAAAACAAATTTTAGAATTTATATGAAAAAACAAAGGGCCAAGGACAGCCAAAATAATTTTGAAGGAGAAGAAGGTATAGATAAATAGATCAATGGAGCAGAATAGAGAATCCAGAAAAAAAAATCCACACGCATATGGAAACTTTGTATTCAACAGAGGGAGCATTACAAATTAGTGGGTAAAGATAGAAAATTTAATAAATCTGCTGGGACAATTGATTACTCACATGGAAAAATTAAATTAAGCCAGTACTTGACATCGTAACCCTGAAAAAAATTTCAGATAGGTTAAAGTCTTATATGTGAAAAACAGAACTTTAAAACCTTCATAAGAAAATACAGGAGAATATAATAACTTCAGGATTTCTTATACAGAACATAAACAGCAAAAGGCATGAAGGAAAATATTCCAGATGTAACTTGAAGCCAAAAATATTTGTTTTATATATTGAAATTCTATCAGTCCCTTGAAGAATAAAGTTTTATTTATTATTGCAAGAGCAAATTCTGCAATAATTAATGATTGGGCAAGCTGTTAATTTTATATCAAAAAGTGATTAAGAGATTTCAAATAGTTAAATAGGGACATAGGTTGACCTTTAATGCCAATATTAAGAGACAGTATGTTAGCTAGACAATTTTAGGAAAGGCATTATATGCTTTTTGAACTAACAGATGTTTATATTATTTTATATAATAATCCAAGGCAGAGTAATAGATATTTGATTATACAATAATTTTATTGTTTGTAAGAGTTGTTTCCACACAGAGCATTCATAACGTTAAACAAAATAAAATTTAAGAATTACATTTAATTTTTAGTTGCTTAGTTCCATTTAGACTATAAGCCTTATTTGAGAATTCCTCATAGCTTGTGAAGATGGATTAAGAGCAATATGTCATCTTTTCCATGTCAAAATTTCGTGTGGTAGAAAAACTCCAAAATCATGTATAACAACATTTATTATAAATCACCTTTAGTTCAGACTTAAAGATTATAAAGAGTTCAAAAGAAAAAAGTTTTAGAGAAAAATGAGAAGTGCCCTAAGTATCTTATTCTTTTTTAAAAATTTTATTTTATTCAAATATAATTTGCATGTTGTGTTAATTTCTACTGTACAGCAAAGTGATTCATATATTCACATTATACATATATATATATATATATATATATATACATTCTTTTTCATATTCTTTTCCATTATGTTTTATCACGGGATATTGAATATAGTTCCCTGTGCTGTAGAGTAGGACCTTGTTGTTTATCCATCCTATATAAAATAGTTTGCATCTGCTAACCCCAAATTCCCAGTCCATCCCTTCCCCTCCCCCGGCCCCTGGCAACCACAAGTCCGTTCCTACATCTGTGAGTCTGCTTCTGTTTCATAGATAAGTTCATTTGTGTCATATTTTAGATTCCACATATAAGTGTAAATATCTTATTTTTCCACTGATCTCAGTGGAAGGTGAGTAGTGTTTAGTACTAAAAATGTGCACTCTAGTAAGCACAGGAGGAGTCTAGCTGCTGACAGCACTGAGAAATTCATATTCCTGCATTATAATGTCAAATTGTTAAAAGTTTGTTAATAAAATTGTAATTGTAAAAACACTTACTGATAAAATTTCAGAATTATTCTTGTAATTCAGGAGTTTATGCTATGATAATGATATTCAGCTTTGGCCTTGACTTTGACTGAACATGGACATCATTCATGTGTGTTCCGTGTACCTCTATTATCCAGAATATAGAAATCACTCTTATAAAGCAATAAGAAGTATATACAAACCAATGGGAAAAACGAGCAAACAGATATGAACTGGCAATTCACAGAAGGGGAAACCCAGATGGATGACATTCAATTTGACTAGCAATTAGGAAATGCAAATTAAACAATATTGAGACACATTTTCATACTCATCAGACTGGAAAATTTTTAAAGTCTGAGAAAATCAAGTTGGCATCAGCAAGGATGTTAGAATAACTGGGATTTTCATATACTGCTGGCTGGAGTATATATTGGTACCACTTTAGAGAACAGTTTGGAGTTTGGTTGTTTTATTTTGTTTTCTCACAGGTTTTGAAAGGGACGTGGTACTAGCCAGCCACTGGGCTTCTAGGTATAAACCCTAGAGAACTCTTGCACACAGAGTGTTGCTTTTTTTTTTTTTTTTGTGGTACACTGGCCTCTCACTGTTGTGGCCTCTCCCGTTGCGGAGCACAGGCTCTGGACGCGCAGGCTCAGCGGCCATGGCTCACGGGCCCAGCCGCTCCGCGGCATGTGGGATCTTCCCAGACCGGGGCACGAACCCGCGTCCCCTGCATCAGCAGGCTACTCTCAACCACTGCGCTACCAGGGAAGCCCAGGGTGTTGCTTTTTATAGTAAAATTTCCACCAGTGAGAGATGAGATGACTAAATGTTGGTATATTAATATGTGGAATGCTTTATAAAAATAAAAATCAGTTAATTTGGTCTATATGTAGCCACAAGGATAAATCCTACAAACATAATATTGAGTAAAAAACAAACTTGAAAGTTATACATACAGTTTGATATTATTTATATAGAATTTAAAAAATACACCAAACAGTACTAAGTACTGTTTTTATGGACACATACCTATAAGTGAAAGTATAGAAACATTGATGGGAAGAATACAGATAAATTTCAGAATAGTAATTACCTTGGGGGAGGGAGAGAGGGGAGTGGATCTGGAAGGAGAACAAAAAGGGGCTTCATCTGTAGTATCTTATTTCTTTAAAAAGACAAATAGGGACTTCCCTGGCGGTCCAGTGGTTAAGATTCGATGCAGGGGATGCGGGTTCGATCCCTCGTTGGGGAACTAACATCCCACATGCCGCACAGTGAGGCCAAAAAAAAAAAAAGTATGTAAGCATGCCCAAATAACAAAATTTAGGGTACATGAGTATTTGATATATTATTCTGTGCACTTTTCCATATGTTTGTAATATTTTATAATAAAAGTGTGATTTATTGCTCTAACCCACCATAAGCAACACCAAAAGACTGATAACAAACTGTAAAAAATAGTTACAATTCATATCACACAAGGCTTATTTTCCTAAAATACAAAGAACTCCTACAAATCCATATGAAAAAGACCACAGTAAAAAATGTGGGCAAAGAATATTGACAGTTCACAGAAAAAGAAATAAAAGTCTCCTACATGTAAATGTTTCTCAACTTCAGTCATAATAAGAGAAAGGCAAATTAAGACTAAGTTGAGTTGCCATATTTTCTATATTAGATTGGCAAGGATTAAAAAAGATTACTAACCCACCATAGTGGTGAGGATGACAGAGAGATATTGTTGGTAGCTATTAAATGGATACAGCCTCTGTGTAGAGCAATTAGTCAAAATCCATTGTCCTAATAACTGTAATTTATGGTAAGTCTTGAAGTCAGAAAATATAAGCACTCCAACTTTGTTCTTTTTTTTAAATATTTGTCCTGGCTGTTTTATATCATTTGTATTTCTACCTAAATTTTAGAATCAGGGAATTCCCTGGCAGTTCAGTGGTTAGGATTTGGTGCTTTCACTGCGGTGGCCCATGTTCAGTCCCTAGTTGGGGAACTAAGATCCCGCAAGCTGTGCAGGGCGGCCAAGAAAAAATTTTTTAGAATCAACTTGTCAATTTCTACCACAAGGGCTTCTGGGATTTTGATTGAGATTTCATTGAATCTATGAGAAAAAGTTTGAGGAAATTCCTTTCTATGCCTAATTTGATGAGAGTTTTTGGTTGTCGTTGTTGTTCCTGAGTAGGTGTTAAATTTTATCAAGTGCTTTTTCTGAATCTATTTAGAGAACCACGTGGATTTCCTTTTTTAGTTTGTTAACATGGTGAATTTCGTTGATTATTTTTAAAAGGTTAGACCAACTTTCTGTTACTGAGGTAAATCCCACTTGGTCATGATGCATTATCCTTTTTATATGTTGCTAAGTTAGATTTGATAATATTTCGTTAGGAACTTTTCCAACTAGGCTCAGGAGAGAGATTGGTTTTTAATTTTCTTTTCTTGTGATAGCTATACTTTTGGTGTCAGAGTAATGGTAGACTCATGATAAGTTGAGAAGTATTCCCTCTATTTTCTGAAACTTTCTGTAAGACAACTATTATATCTTCCTCGAATGTTGGATAAAATTCACCAGTGAATGCATATGGAATTAGGGTATTTTTTGTTGGAAGATTTTAAGTTATTTCTTTTATTCAGATGATATAGGGCTATTCAGGTATTTAATGTTTTTTTTTTTTTTTTGCCGGTTTTGGTTTTGTAAATTTTTTTAACATCTTTATGGGAGTATAATTACTTTACAGTGGTGTGTTAGTTTCTGCGTTATAACAAAGTGAATCAGTTATACATATACATATGTTCCCATATCTCTTCCCTCTTGCGTCTCCCTCCTACCCTCCCGATCCCACCCCTCTAGGTGGTCACAAAGCACCGAGCTGATCTCCCTGTGCTATGTGGCTGCTTCCCACTAGCTATCTATTTTACGTTTGGTAGTGTATATATGTCCATGCCACTCTCTCACTTTGTCACAGCTTACCCTTCCCCCTCCCCATATCCTCAAGTCCATTCTCTAGTAGGTCTGTGTTTTTATTCCCGTCTTACCCCTAGGTTCTTCATGACCTTTTTTTTGTTTCCCTTAGATTCCATATATATGTATTAGCATACGGTATTTGTTTTTCTCCTTCTGACTTACTTCACTCTGTATGACAGACTCTAGGTCCATCCACCTTACTACAAATAACTCAATTTCGTTTCTTTATGGCTGAGTAATATTCCGTTGTATATATGTTTTGTTTTTGTTTTTTGGGTTTTTTTTTTTGCGGTACGCGGGCCTCTCACTGTTGTGGCCTCTCCCGTTGCGGAGCACAGGCTCCGGACGCGCATGCTCAGCGGCCATGGCTCACGGGCCCAGCCGCTCTGCGGCATGTGGAATCTTCCCGGACCGGGGCACGAACCTGTGTCCCCTGCATCGGCAGGCAGACTCTCAACCACTGCGCCACCAGGGAAACCCTCCATTGTATATATGTGCCACATCTTCTAGGACTTGGTCTGTTTCTTATAAGTTGTCAAATTTATTGCAATAAATATGTTTAAAACAAAACAAAACAAAAGCATATATTTATACTAAGCAAATTCACTTGTAGGAATTTATCCTATAGACATACTTGCATACAGGCAAAATGATATATAAGGTTATTTATTGCAATGTTGGAGACGACTAAACGTCTATCAATAGAGAACTGGTTAAATAAATTATGGTATCTCTAGGCAATGGACTAAAATGCAGATGTTAAAAAGACAACTCTTTATGTACTCAGATGGAATAATTGTCAAGATATGTTAAGTGAAAAAAAAGCAAAGTACAGAACAGTAAATATGAAATGCCACCATCACATGTGAATGTACTATCTATTCCAAAGATATGGTTTCAATTATGTTAGCTATATATATGTGTATGTAGTATTAACCTGTTGTCCACAAACTTGAGTGAAATAAATACAACTTTATTTCAATAATTCAACCTAATTTCTGCCCCTGAGCCCCCATTTCAGTTATACTATCTCAGACCTATCCCTATCTACCACCAAGTTGGTGCTATAATCCTGATATTTTATTTATTTGTTTGTTTGTTTATTTATTTAGAATTATTATTCTATTTTTTAGAGAACAAAAAGATCTATTTTTACTTTATACTTATTTTTCCAATAAAGGCAGAATTAATAATTAATACACTGTAAATAGAGAATGCTCATTTTATATATAGTAGTGTGTGTATGGTAATCCCAACCTCCTAATTTATCCCTCCCTGCCTGATATTTTATTTTATTTATTTATTTATTTTATTAATTAATTTATTTTTGCTCTGTTGGGTCTTCGTTTCTGTGTGAGGGCTTTCTCTGGTTGTGGCAAGCGGGGGCCACTCTTCATCGTGGTGCGCGGGCCTCTCACTGTCGTGGCCTCTCTTGTTGCAGAGCACAAGCTCCAGACGCGCGGGCTCAGTAGTTGTGGCTCACGGGCACAGTTGCTCCGCGGCATGTGGGATCCTCCCAGACCAGGGCTCGAACCCGTGTCCCCTGCATTGGCAGGCAGATTCTCAACCACTGCGCCACCAGGGAAGCCCCTCTGCCTGATATTTTAGACACTGCCAGGATATCGGAGATTGGCAGCTAGTCCTCAATCATCTGTCCCCATAGTTTGCTGCTGAGTAAATCTTGGACCTTACAGCCCCATGAAGTCTGGTGGCTATCTGATGAGTCCATACCACAGTGGGACATGTAAATCTTTCATAATGCTGCTTATTGTACCATCTGCTGAGATGCACCACACAGCAATACAGATAAACATATGACCATGGTCAAGTAGATAGATAGATGATAGATAGATAGATAATCACCTACTACATGTCAGGCACTTTACTGGACACTGGGAAAATAGCAGTGTCCCTGCTATCTGTGAACAAAACAGAAAAAAACCCCTGACTTCATGGAGCCCATATTCGAGTGGAAGAGGAGAAGCCTAACTCCAGAGTACTTCTTTTTTTTTTTTTTTTGTTATTTTTTTGCGGTACACGAGCTTCTCACTGTTGTGGCCTCTCCCCTTGCGGAGCACAGGCTCCAGACGTGCAGGCTCAGCGGCCATGGCTCACTGGCCTAGCCGCTCCGTGGCACGTGGGATCTTCCCAGACCGGGGCACAAACCCATGTCTCCTGCATTGGCAGGTGGATTCCCAACCACTGCGCCACCAGGGAAGCCCCCAGAGTACTTTTATGAGGATGCTGGAGTAGAGGTTGAAGCCCATCTTGCCAGTGGAGTCCTAGAGAGGATTTGGAGGTTTGTAGGAATGAGAAGTGGGACTGAAAACAGGGGAATAGAGTATAGATCTGCAATGGAAGTAAACATAAGCAGCCCAGCAAAAACTGGAAGGCCCCTTTGTGAAGATATTGTGTCACTAAAGGGCTTGACTCACATGGATCTGATGAATCAGAGGCATGGGCAGGGAGGGGAGTGGGGGGAGGGCCATGGGAGCATTCCCCGGGTGTTGGGGAGGAGTATTTTATCACTGATATTTATTTACAATTTCTGATGTTTGGTGATAATAAAAATCAGATTGAGTTTTAGTTGTTTTTTATTATTATTTTTAAATTATCTAAAGACAATACACTCCTTTATTGCCTTGCCACCCAGTGCAGAAAGCTGTTCCCACTACCCTTGCCCTTGGTAGGGCATGACAAAGATAGAGATGTTCTCCTAGAACAAATAAATTAATATGATTTGAGACAAGGTATTTGATACAATAAACCTATATCAAGGATGTGGACTGCTTTATAGTATTTTGCAACAGGTAGCTGACCCATCAAAATATGAGTGGTAACCAATTCAAGGCCTATGCATAGAAACTAGGGGGAAATGAGGAAAAGAGAAAGGAACATAAGCAAAAGGCAAATGAAGAGCATACACAGTGAGAAAGGGTACCAAAGAAACACTGGAAGTATTATAGATATCATTGATGGTATATAGATACCATAGGTTATCATGATGGTATATAGTTATTATAGGTATCATGATGGCTCTTTAAAAAGAGAACAACTGAAAAATACTAGGGTCAAAAGAAGATATTGAAGACGGTAGGAAATTAAGAAAACAAGCTTTAAATCTCAAAACAAAATAGAAAAGAAAAATAAATTACAAAGCCACATTAGAAGCAAACAAGAAAAGAAACCCCACAACTGAAAAGGTAGAAACACTGTGAAAAGGCACAAGGAAATCACACCAAACAAAACAGAAAAGATCAATAGCACAATGATTATATATAGAGAGAACTACAGCTGATAAAGAAGATGAAGTTGGTGTGATATGTATCCCACTTCAGATACATAAATGCTGGATACATGTAATGGAAACAGAATACATATAGCCATGTTTAGAATCAAGAAAAGGAAATTCCCAAGCACCATAAACAAAGAGGGAAGGCCAAGTTAGATCAGTGACGCCGAGCTGAAGCTGAAAATGACCTAAGCAGGTATCAGATTTTGGCATACACTAGCAGTGATAATGAAAGGGAGGTCTAGGGACACCTCGGGGTCCCCAAGATCCTTTTAGGGGTCCACAAAGTCAAAAGTATTTTCACAGGAATGCTGAGATTCTCTTTGCATTTATCACTCTCATTTATCACTCTCTCCATCAAGTGTTTAGCAGTTTTCCCGAAGCTACATGACCTATGATACTGCAACAGATTGATGCAGAGCAGATATGAGAATCCAGCTGTCTTCTATTCAGCCAGACATGAAAGAGATTTGCAAAGATGTAAAACAATGAGATTACATTTTTTGCATATTTTGGAATATATAGTCACTTTTCATTACAAGTATGTTATTTATGTAACATGTATCCAGCATTGTTTTAAATGAATTAACAAATTAATATTTAATTTTTAAATCACTTGTAACTTCTATAATGGCAAATACTGATAGATATAAACCACATAAACAAAAGCTCTTTAGGATGTTCAATAATTTTTAATTTTTGTTTTTAAATGAATGTATAGTAAAATTGATTTTGTTGGCATACAGTTTGGTGAATTTTAACACTTGTATAGGGTCATTCAACGATCACCACAAACAGAATAATAAAAAAAAGTTCTATTACCCCCCAAACTCCCTTGTGCTATCCCTTTATCATACCATCCCCCCACCCCTAAGCCCTGACAACCACTGATCCGTTCTCTGTCACTATAGTTACATCCTTCTGATAATGTCATATAAATGAATCATACAATATATAACCTTTTGAGACTCGCTTCTTTCCTTCAGCATAATGCCTTTGAGATCCATTCCAGTTGTTGGGCGAATCAATAGTTCATTCCTTTTTATTGCTGAGTAGTACCACAGTTTGTTTATCCATTTACTCACTGAAGAACATTTGGGTTATTTCCACTTTGGGGCTGTTAAAAATAAAGCTACTGTGAACATTCCATGTACAGGTTTCATGTGAACATTTCTCTAAGGTAAATACCCAGGAATGGGATTGCTGGACCATATGGTAAGTGTATGTTTATAAGAAACTCTAAACTGTTTTCCAAAGTGGCTGCAACATTTTGCATTTAGAAGAGCAATGTAAAAGCATTCCAGGTGCTCTGCATCTTTGCTAGCAATTGGTTTTGTCTGTTTCATTTTAGCCATTCTAATATATATATATGTAGTGGTTTTAATGTATATTTTCCTAATGGTTAATGATGTTGAAAATCTTTTCATGTGTTTATTTTCATCCATAAATCCTCTTCGTTGATGTGATTGTTCAAGCGTTTTGGCCATTTTGTTTTTTGGGGGGGAATTTTTTTTTATTCAAACAGAAATTCAGAAAAATTATAATCATCCTCATCAGTTCACTCAGTCCCATGTAATTAATTTTTTTTCATCTTGATCTTTTGTTAGCACTTTTATGAATTCATCAGTTTTCCATTAGAGTTCTGAAAATGCTTATTCATTCAGTTCAGCAGTATAGTCAGTTATCAGAAACCTGTACTTGTCAGAGTCTTTTCCATGAATTCCTTGAAGATGAAACCCTTTTATAGGAACATTTTTGCAAAAGCATCAGAGTACACCCAGAACTGTCTGTAAATGACAAAATACTTAAAAGTGACCACGGTTAAAGATTTGATGAAAGTTCATAATAATGCAATTGACAAGGAAATTCAGTTATTTCTGATATACATTTTAAAGTAATAACTAGAATTGTGACTTATAACATTATACCAGAACATATAAGATTTTTAGAAATTTCATGTAATGTCTGAAATATTTAGATTAACATATTTCCATACAATGGCCATTTTTTAATGGAGTTTTTATTTTCTATCTGTTGAGTTACGAAAGTTCTTTATGTGTGCTGGATACAAGTCCTTTGTCAGATGTGGGAATTGCAAATATTCTCTCCCAGTCTGTAGCTCCTCTTATCATTCCCTTAACAGTGTCTTTCACAGAACAAAAAGTTTCTGTTTTGACAAAGTCCAATTTAGCATTTTTTTCTTTTATGGATCATGTTTCAGTGTCATGTGAAAAAAGCTCTTTACCTAACCTCAGGTCATGAAGCTAGTTTTCCTACGTTTTCTGTTTAAAGTTTCATAGTTTTATGTTTTACATATAGATTTATTTTGATTTTGAGTTAATTTTTCTGTAAGGTATAAGGTTAAGGTTGAAATTCATTTTTTTGTACATCTAATTCCAGTTGTTCCAATGCCATTTATTGAAAAGACTACCTTTCCTCCATTTTAGGAAGGTATGAAGGTGCCTTTACACCTTTATAAAAAATCAATTGGTCATATTGGTGTGGTTCTGCTTCTGGACTCTCTATCCTGCATTGATCTATGTGTGTGTCCCTTCACCAATACCACACTGCCTTGATTTCTGTAAGTTCAAAGTAAAGTTCACAGTTAGTCTTAAAATCAGATAGTGTGATTACTTTGACTTTATTCTTTTCAAAATTGTTTTAACTATTTTCATTCCTTTGTCTTTTCATAGATATTTTGGTATCAGCTTGTCAATATTTTTTTAATATCTTTTTTGGAGTATAATTGCTTTACAATGGTGTGTTAGTTTCTGCTTTATAACAAAGTGAATCAGCTATACATATACATATATCCGCATATCTCCTCCTTCTTGCGTCTCCCTCCCACCCTCCCTATCCCACCCATCTAGGTCACAAAGCACCGAGCTGATCTCCCTGTGCTATGAGGCTGCTTCTCACTAGTTATTTATTTTACATTTGGTAGTATTTATAAGTCCATGCCACTCTCTCACTTCGTCCCAGCTTACCCTTCCCCCTCCCTGTGTCCTCAAGTCCATTCTCTATGTCTGCGTCTTTATTGCTGTCCTGCCCCTAGGTTCTTCATAAAAATAGAACTACCATACGACCCAGCAATCCCACTCCTGGGCATATACCCTAAGAAAACCATAATTCAAATAGAGTCATGTACCAAAATGTTCATTGCAGCTCTATTTACAATAGCCAGGACATGGAAGCAACCTTAAGTGTCCATCGACAGATGAATGGATAAAGAAGATGTGGCACATATATACAACGGAATATTACTCAGCCATAAAGAAACGAAATTGAGTTATTTGTAGTGAGGCGGATGGACCTAGAGTCTGTCATACAGAGTGAAGTAAGTCAGAAAGAGAAAAACAAATACCGTATGCTAACACATATATGTGGAATCTAAAAAAAAAAAAAAAAAAAAGCTTGTCAATATTGACAAAAAAATATTGCTGGGACTTTGATTGGAGTTGTGTTAAATGTATAGATTAATTTGGGGAGAACTGGCATATTTACTATGTCGAGTCTTCCAATCGATGAGCATGATATGTACCTCCATTTATTTAGGCCTTTTCTGATTTCTTCCATCAGCATTTAGTAATTTTCAGCATACACTTTTGGGTTTTGGACTTCCATGAGTCCAACCAGGTTACACCAGAAGAAATAAAATGGTAAACTTACTGATAATTCAGTAATACTACAAAATCTAGTCTTCTTCCCCTATCTACTCTATTATTTACTTTCAGAGTACTCAAATAGCTGTTCCATGCATTCTTTCCAGGTTTTACAGCTATATTTAGTGGGAGAGACAGTTTGGAATTTGTTTACTCTAACTCAGCAAAACAGAACAATAATTTTTAAGTGTAAATAGGTTCTGAGATGAAAAAGTTTGAGAATCGCTGCATTTTAGGTACTGGAGTTATAATACCCTTCCAGAGATGGAAGATGTGGCCACAAAGCAGAAACTGAGTTCTATCCATTAAGCCCTGAGCCCTTTCACACAAGGGAACTAGTAAAATTTCACCTACAGGGCCTGAAATACAGCAAAGAAGCTCATCATTTGTCCAAGACAATAGGTGGAAAATGGTCACCTATAAAAGAAAGGGCATATAGTGAATAACTTCAAAATCATTAGGGATTTTTTAAAAAGTGATTAATCCAAGAGAGGCAGGAAAAGAGGGGGAAAAAGAAGAAACTATGATTCAAAGATAACGCAGGGACTTTCTCTTCCAGTCATGATGGAGTAAAAGGAACTGGGCTTACCTTCTTGCCTTAAACAACTAAAAAGAATGGATAAATTAATAAAACAATGTTTTTCAGACATTGGACATAAGGCAGCAAAGGACACTGATCCTTGAGAGAAAGGAAACAAACAAAGTGAGCCCTATGATTACCTCAGCTTACTGCCTGGAGAGTTTTCAGGTCACAGCACAGGCAGGGGGAATCTAAACAGAGCTTGGCAGTCTTCCTGAGTCAAGAAGACTGAGCTGAAAATTCAAGGAGTACAAGGTGATTAGATTCACAGGGCATAGTATTGGGTTGGGGGGAAGGGGAGAGGGAGAGAGAGAGACAGAGACACAGAGAGAGAGACCAAGAGTGAGAGAGAGAGCATACTTGAGAGCTCTGGAAATATGCAGTGGGTTCTCCTAGAGTCTTCAGCTGAGTACTGATCAGCACATGTATGTGAGGAAACTACCCAAGGCCAGGAAACGAATTACAAGAAATGAGAATAGAGAACAAGTTTATGAGCTCAAACTGGATTGGGAAGATTTCATATCCCCAATATCCAGAGTAGAGAGATCTTGTCATACATAGAGTTTTGGGTAGAGTACTCAGAAGAATAGTGCCACAGTAGAGGACAATATTAGCCTTAAACTGCTGTCTGATCTGTTGGAGAAAAACTAAAAGTACAATTTTCTGCCAATCCAGGAAATCCTCTCCATGAATCTAGACAAGAGAGAAAAAGTTTTATTATTGAATAGGCATTAAACCAGACTGTGATGCATTACAGGCAATCTGCTAATGAGATTGGAAAGAAAGAAATAAATCCCATTCTTATGTATGCCATGTATCTATTACATACATGTTTTTAAATTATAACGTGTCCTTATGTAAGAGGACTTGAAAGTACTGTTTGCTACACATTCTTTCATAGTTCATCCTAAGTTCACCTGGTAATTGGAGTAGCCATCTGTGCTAGTTAATTGCCTTTATCTGAAGGAAAAATACAGCTTCTCATATCTCTGTAACAAGCAGGTGCTTACAGCTTAGGGCAAAGCACCTAGGCTAAACTCCCAGGATGCCAGAGAAATATAGGGGTGCTATCTTCCTTGATGTTTATTTATTTATTTATTATAAATTTATTTATTTATCTATTTATTTTTGGCTGTGTTGGGTCTTCGTTGCTGCCCACGGGCTTTCTTTAGTTGTGGTGAGTAAGGGCTACTCTTCGTTGCAGTGTGTGGGCTTCTCATTGAGGTGGCTTCTCTTGTTACAGAGCACGGGCTCTAGGTGTGGGCTTCAGTAGTTGTGGCATGTGGGCTCAGTAGTTGTGACTCGTGGGCTCTAGAGTGCAGGCTCAGTAGTTGTGGCACACTGGCTTAATTGCTCCACAGCATGTGGGATCTTCCCGGACCAGGGCTTGAACCCGTGTGCCCTGCATTGGCAGGTGGATTCTTAACCACTGTGCCACCAGGGAAGCCCCTTCCTTGATGTTTACATTTCAGAGAGATGGCTCCCAGTCCCTTCATAAAAACATTTCTGGATTATAAGGCTGGCAAGAAGCTTATTTAGTCCTTAAAAAAGATTTACATACATATCAAAGCAACAGAGGATGAATTCACAAATACTAGGTTTCTCAAGGAAAAAACTCTAAGAAAAGGGAGAGAAAAAAAGATATCTTTCCTTTTTGGCAATAGGGAAAGTTCAATTTTATTTTTATTTACTCTTCCAGATTTTACCTTACAAAGATTAAAAGCAACCCTCAAAAGGATCAAATTCTTTCCAAGTAAGTTAACTGTATCCCAGAGAAAGCTAAAAATCATTAAGAGAAATACAGAAAATTTAGTACCAAACAAGATAAAATTCACAATGTTTGGCATCCAATAAGAAATTACCAGGTATGCAAAGAAGTAGGAAAATATGACTCATATTAAGGAAAATATAATCAATAGTAACAGACCCAGAAATGGCACAGATGATATAGTTTCTAGATAAGGCCATTAGAACAACTGCTATAAATACATTCCATATATGTAGAGGAAAGTAGGGGTATGTTAAGGAGAGAAAAGGAAGATATAAATAAAGATCCATATTGAATTTGTAAATATGAAAATATATGTCTATGATATAAAATACAGTGGATGGGATTAAGAGCAGATTAGACATGACAATAAAAAAGACTAGTGAACTTGAGGACATAGCACTTAAAATGATTCAAAAAAGAAACACAAAAATGAAAAGTCTGAAAATAAATGAACAGAACACTAGTGAGCTATGGGATGACTGCAAGTAGCCTAATATATATATATATGATTCCCAGGAGAGGAGAGGGAAGAGGGCAAAGAAAAATAATTAGGAGAAATAATGGCCCCAAATTTCCCCAAAATGATAACTCTATAAACCTATAAATCTAAGAAATTCAATAGACTGTGAGCACAGGAAACATAAAGAAAACTATATTAAGGCATATCAAAATCAAATATCTCAAAAAACAGTGATAAAGAAAAAAAATACTAAAACAGACCAGAGAAAAGACACATTATATACAGAGGAGCAAATATCAAAATTATACATATTTTTCACCAGAAACCATGAAAGGCAGGAAACAGTGAAGCAACATCTTTAAAGGACTGAAAGAAAAAACTGTCAACATTGAATTCTATACTCAGTAAAAATATTTTTAAAAATGAAGGAAAAATGAAGACCTCTGCTGACACATAGAAGCTGAAAGAATTAACCACCAGCAGACCAGTACTATGAGAAAGGCTAAAGGAAGTCTTTCAGGTAGAAAGAAAATACCCAGTGGAAACCTGGATCTACATAAAGAAATGAAGAGATTGAAAAAGGAAACTATGTGGGTAAATACTGTTTCTTGTCCATATATTACAAATTTCTAGAATAGATCATAGGTAGCTTAAAGCAAAAAGGATACAATGTATTATGAGGCTTATATGTAGAAACAAAATGTATGAAAATAATTGCACAAAGGCAAGGAGAGGGAAAGTGGAAGGATGTTGATGTAAGGTTCTTATACTGTACATGAACTGTTATTACCTCAAGGTTGATTGTGATAGGTTAAAGTATACTGTAAATCCTAATACAATCAGTAAAGTAACACAACAAAAAGTTATATTTAATAAGCCAAAAAGGAGATAATGTGGGATCCAAAAAAAAATCTCATTAATCCAGAAAGAAGACAATAAAAGAATAAAAGCGGGAGGACTTCCCTGGTGGTACAGTGGTTAAAAATCTGCCTTCCAATGCAGGGGACACGGGTTCAAGCCCTGGTCCGGGATGATCCCACATGCCGTGGAGCAACTAAGCCCGTGCGCCACAACTACTGAGCCTGCGCTCTTGAGCCTGCAAGCCACAACTACTGAGCCCATGTGCCACAACCACTGAAGCCCATACCTAGAGCCCATGCTCTGCAACAAGAGAAGCCACTGCAGTGAGAAGCCCGTGCACTGCAACAAAGAGTAGACCCCACTTGCCGCAACTAGAGAAAGCCAGCACGCAGCAACAAAGACCCAACGGAGCCTAAATAAATAAATAAATAAATAAAAGAATAAAATGGGAACAAGAACAGATGGGATAAAGAGAAAATCAATATCAAGATGGCAGAGTTAAATATGATTATATCAACAGTCACATTAAAGACGTGTGGTTTAAATACCCCAATTAAAAGGCAGAGATTGCCAGATTGGATGAAAAAGCATGACCCAAATATAGGCTGCCTACAAGATACTCATTTTAAATATAAAAAGATAGGACTTCCCTGGTGGTACAGTGGTAAAGATTGCACCTTACAATGCAGGGGACAGGGGGTTCGATCCTTGGTCAGGGAACTAAGATCCCACATGCTGCAGGGCAGCTGAGCCCACTTGCCACAACTATTGAGCTCACGCACCTCAACTAGCGCCCATAGGCTGCAAACTACAGAGCCCATGCACCCTGGAGCCTGCACACCACAACTAGAGAAGAGAAAACCCTGCATGCCTCAACTACAGAGAAGCCCGTGCACCACAACGAAGAGCCTGCATGCCTCAATGAAGATCCCACATGCTGCAACTAAGACCCGATGCAGCCAAAAATAAATAAAATAAATAAATAAGTAGTAAATAAATCTTAAAAAAATAAAACTGCTGCACACTTAAACAATAAATATAAAACCACAACTATATTAAAAATAAAGGGATAGAATATGATATTCTGTGCTAATCAGAAGGAAGCTGGAGTGGGTATATTAGTGCAGGACAAAATAGATTTCAGGGCAAAGAATTTTACCACAGATAGAGTGTCATTCATAATGATAAAATGGTCAATTCATCAAATAACTGAACTTCAAAATGCATGAAATAAAACCTGAGATCTTCAAGGAGAAACAGATAAATTCACAGGTATGAGATTCCAACATCCCTCTCTCAATAAATGATAGAGGGCTTCCCTGGTGGTGCAGTAGTTAAGAATCCACCTGCCAATGCAGGGGACCCGGGTTTGAGCCTTGGTCTGGGAAGACCCCACATGCCGCGGAGCAACTAAGCCCATGCGCCACAACTACTGAGCCTGCACTTTAGAGGTCGTGAGCCACAACTACTGAGGCCATGCACCTCATCTACTGAAGCCCACATACTTAGAGCCTGTGCTCCGCAACAAGAGAATCCACCACAATGAGAAGCCCGCACACCACAACAAAGAGTAGCCCCTGCTTGCTGCAACTAGAGATAGTCCGCACACTGCAACAAAGACCCAACACAGCCAAAAATAATAAATAAATAAAAATAAATTAATTTAAAGAAATGATAGAACAAGGAGACAGAAAATCAATAAAGGTATAGAAGACAAACAAAACTATCAACCAACATGACCTAATTAACATTTATAGAACACTTCACCCAAAACAGCAGAATATACATTATTAAGGGTCATACAGAATATGACCAAGACACCAAATTCTGAGCTATAAAAAGTATCAATAATTTTAAATGGCTTCAAGTAATACAAAGTATGTTCTCTGACCATAAAATAATTAAATTACAAATCAATAACAGAAAGATATCTGGAAAATCCCAAGATATCTGGAAACTAATTATTGCACCTATAAATAACCCATGGGTCAGAGAATAGGAATCACAGGGGGGACTAGAAAGCATTTTGGGCTGAATGAAAATGAAAATATGACTTACCAAATGTAAGGGCAACAACAAAGCAGTGCTTAGAGGGAAATTATAGCACTAAACATTTACATTATAAAAGAATAAAGGTCTCAAATAAATGACCCAGGCTTTCATCTTAGGAAACTGGAAAAAGAGAAGCAAATCAAACACACATTAAACAGAAGGATAAAAATAGTAAATATTAGATCAGAAATCACTGTAATATAAAATGGGAAAAAAATCAATAAAACCAAAAGCAGTTTCCTTGAGAAAAATCAATATAATAAATAAATATCCACTCAGACTGAGTAGGGAAAAAAAGAGAAGATACAATTTACTTGTATCAGATATAACACAAGGGAACATCACTACAGGTCCTAGACATATTAAAAGGATAATGAGGGAACATTATGGACAATATTATAGACATATTAAAAGGATAATGAGGGAATATTACGAACAATAGTTCACTCTAGAAGAAATAGATAACATACACAGACCCATAACTAATAAAGAAATTAAAATTTTATTTACAAACCTTCCCACAAAGTAAACTCGTGGCAAGATGGCTTCACTGACAAATTCTACCAAACATTTAAGATGAAGGAACACTTTCTAACTAATGCTATGTGGCCAGCATTACTCTGATACCCAAAGGAGACAAATAAATTTGAAAGAAAAGAAAACTACAGACCAATATCTCTAACAAACATAGATGCAAAAATTCTTAAGATTTTAGAAAATAATCTAAAATATCATGAACAAGTGACTTATTCCAAGACTACAAAGAGGATTTAATATCTGAAAACCAACCAATGTCTTTCACAATATTAAAAGATGAAAAAATAACAAACCATATGATCACTTCAGCAGATTCAGTAAAAGTACTTTACAAAATCCAAGATCCTTTCATGATAAAAATTCTCAGCAAACTAGGAAAAGAAAGGAATCTCTTCAATCCATTAAAGAAAACCCACAAAAAAACTCTATATGTAACATCATATTTATGGTGAAAGATGGAATGCTTTGAGTCCAATCAGGAACAAGGGAAGAATATCTACTCTCTGCTTATATTTGTTATTCTACTGGAGGTCCTAGCCAATACAATAGAGCAAGACAAAGAAATAAAAAGTATACAGAGTAGAAAGGAAGAGTTAAAATTCTATAGTCAGATGACATGATAGTCTACATAGAGAATGCTAAGGAATTCACAAAAGAAGCTACTAGGACTAATAAATGAGTTTAGCAACACTGTAGGGTACAAGATCAATAAACAAAAATCAATTGCATTTTTATATACAAGTTGCATACTATTGGAAGTTGAATTAAAAAACTATGCCATAAAATACTTGGAGATAAAAATCTAACAAAATATGTGCAAGATCTATGCATTGAAAACTAGAAAACATTGCTGAAAGAGATTACAAAAGATGTAAATAAATCAAGAGGTATATCCTCATCGTGGATCTGAAGACTCAATATTGTTATAATGTCAGTTGTCCTCAAATTGATTTAAAGATTCAATGTATTCTCAATAAAAACCCTAAAAGAATTTTGTACAAACTGACAAGCAAATTCTAAAATTCATGTTAATTCCAAGAAGTTAGAATAGTCAAATACAATTTTTTAAGGGGCATGCAATTGATTCCAGGGTCAGATTGTATCTTCATTTAAAATTTTATATTTTATTCAATATGGATTTTTACATTAATTTTGATTTTTTAAAATACTGAAATAAAGCACTATTTATTACTAAGTTATCTTGGTGTCTGCTTAAATTTATTTCCAACTTTTTTGAGATACAATTGACATATAACATTGTGTAAGTTTAAGGTGTACAATGTGATGATTTGATACACATATTCAAATACAATTTTGAAAAAGGAGAATAATGTTGGAATGCTTACAACAACTGACTTCAAGACTTATTATAAAGGTACAGTAATCAAGACAGTGTGGTATCGGCATGAATATTGGTAAATAGATCAATGGAACAGAATAGAGAGTCCAAAAATAGGCCCACAGGATTGATTTTTGACAAAGATGCAAAGGCAATTCATTTGGAAAGGATAGCATTTTCAACAACTGGTGCTCAAATGATTAGATATCCACCTGCAAAAAAGTAAACTTTGATGCATGCCTCTCCCCATTTATAAAAATTAACTCAAAATGGTCATAAATCTGAAGCTATAAAACTTCTGGGAAAAAACATAGTAGAAAATCTTTTTTTTAAACCTTGAGTTAGGCACATATTTCTCATAAATAATGCCGAAAGCATGGCCTATAAAATAATAAATTGGTAAATTGAACTTTATCAAATCGAAATCTGTTCTTAGAAAGATGTTGTTAAGAGAATGAAAAGACAAACATCAGATTGGGATAAAATATATGCAAATCCATACTTAACAAAGGACTTGTATCCAAAGTGTATATAGAACTTTCAAAAGCTGAATAGACCTTTAACAATTAAATAAGTCAAAATGGTAGTAAAAAATCCACTTAAGGAAAGGCATGAGGCCAAAATGACTTTACCATAGCTTTTTTTTTTAAAGCCAACCTTCAACAATTATATAACGTCAAATTTCCTGGTGAATAGGACACTCATTTTTTGAGGCTAGAATAACCTTAGTGCCCAAACCTGACCAAGACAGGGCATGAAAAAAATTTTAGAGGCCAATCTTGATTATAAACATAAATGAAAACCTAACTGAAATACAAGCAGATTTATTCCCTCATGTATATTTTAAAAATATGAACAAGTAGGGTTTTCCCATTGTTCAAAAGTGATTTAATTAGAGAAACTGTTAATATAATTCACCACACTAATAGTTAAAAAAGAGAAAAACCATATGATCATCTTAGTTGTAGAAAAAGTAACTGTTAAAATTGAACACCCATTCATTATTTAAAAACAAACAACAAAACATAAGAGATATAGAGTTGAAAAAGGATACCTGCCCAAAATCTACATGAAACCCAGTGCCATTATCATCCAACATTAAATTGGAGGTTCTAAGAATGCACTAAGATGATAAAAGGAAATAAAAACAGGAATAGAGACTGAAAAAGAAGATAAAATATATATAATTCACAGATGACATGGCTCTCTATGTAAAACAGCTACGAGGATCTATAAAAGTATTAGAATAAGAGAATTCAACAAGGTTGCTAGATATAAGAATTTCTCATAAATGTCAATAGAGTTCCTGTATGGTAGCAATTAACAGTTAAAATGTAATTTTAAAGAAGGATTTCATTTGCAATATAAAAAAAACTTATAAGGTATCTAGGAATAAATCTAAAACCAGTATTTTACTTAAAATAACATATATACATATAATACCACTTAAAATTTATTTCTATCTATTTAATTATTTATACCTTTGTCTCCATTCAATCAAAATTTTGAGTACCTACTATGTACCAGGCACTGTTTTTAGGGCCGTAGATATAGTGATAAATGAGACAAAATTCTAGCCTTCATGAAACTTATATTCTAGTGGGAGGAAGTGATAATAAGTGAAATGAGTAAAATATATAGCCTTGTAAAAAGTGCTTGAAGAAAAATAAATCAAGGGAATTGATGACAAAGGAGGTGGCATTTTAGGAGTGGTAGAAGGGAAGGATAAGACATGTGACTAGAGACCCAAATGAAGTGAGGAGCTTGCCAAGGGGATATCTGGTAGGGGTGAGGGTAAGGGTGAGGGTGAGGAAGGGCTTTCTAGGCAGAGAGAGCAGCAAGTGCAGAGGCCCTGAGGTTGAAGAGTATGGCAAATCCAAAACAGCAATACAAAGTTAGTGTGTCTAGAGGAGAGTTGTGCAGGGAACAGATCATAGGGCCTTTCTTGCATGCCATGATAAGGTGTATGGATTTTTGTTTGAGTAAGATGGGGAAGCTATTGGAGGGTTTTGAACACAGGAGCAGCATAATTTGATTTGTGTTATGAAAGGATCACCTTGACTTCTGTGTTGTGAACAGAATATAGGGTGGCAAGAGTAGAATCAAGGAGACCAGTCAGGAGAATATTATGGTAATCCAGGTGAGAGATCATGGTGTTTAGGAACGGTAAGGTAGTGGTGGAGAAGGTGAGAAGTGTATAATTCTGGGTACATTTTGAAGAGAAAACCAAAAGGGTTTGCTAATACATTGGATGCGGGGTGTGAGAAAAAGAGACAAACCAAAGAGAATTGGGGATACAATTAGAGTTAAAGCTATGGCCAATGTATTTTGGCCTGAGTAACTGGAAGGATAGTTTTCTATCAACTGAGATGAGGCATGGTGGGGGTGGAACATATTTTTAAGGAAAAAATCAGGGGTTCAGTGTTGAACATATTAAGTTTGAGACACCTATTAAACATCCAAGTTGAGATTTCAATAAGGCAGTTGTATGATCTGAGATTTAGGGGAGATATTAGGTCTAGAGTAATAAGTTTGAAAGTCATAAGCATATTTTTAAAATTTTATTTTATTGAAGTATAGTTGATTTACAATGTTGTGTTAGTTTCTGGTTACAGCAAAGTTATTCAGTTATATGTATATATAGTAGTTTGCATCTGCTAATCCCAAACTGCCAATCCATCCTCCCCAACCCCCATTCCTCTTGGCAACCACAAGTCTGTTCTCTATATCTGCGAGTCTGTTTCTGTTTTGTAGGTAAATTTATTTGTGCCATATTTTAGATTCCACATACAAGTGATATCATATGGTATTTGTCTTTGTCTTTCTGACTTACTTCACTTAGTATGATAACCTCTAGGTGTATCCATGTTGCTGCAAATGGCATTATTTCATTCTTTTTTATGACTGAGTAGTATTCCATTGTATATATATATATACCACATCTTTATCCATTCATCTGTTGATCGACATTTAAGTGGCTTCCATGTCTTGGCTATTGTAAATAGTGCTTCTATGAACATAGGGGTGCATGTATCATTTTGAATTATAATTTTGTCCAGATATATGCCCAGGAGTGGGATTGCTGGATCATATGGCAACTTTATTTTTAGTTTCTGAGCAACCTCCATACTGTTTTCCATAGTGGCTGCACCAATCTACATTCCCACCAACAGTGTAGGAGGTTCCCTTTTCTCTACACCCTCTCCAGCATTTGGTATATGTAGGGAAGTCACCAGCATATTAATGGTAATTAAAACCATGAGACTAGATGAACTCACCTAGGGAATGAACATAGAAAAGAGGAATAAGAGACCTTATTAGCCATTAATAAGCAGCGTATTAGCCATTCTGTTCTTGTGCAGTTAGGTTTTTAGATCTAAGTGGTGGACTCTATATTTTTTTCCTATTCAGCATGGTATTTTCTACTTTTGTCAACGTCAGTGTCTTTCCCTGTAGTTTCTGTTGGAAATACCACTGAGTCCCTTGTCTCTCCCATCCTCACCTTTTCACAGCTAGGTCTATTAATTTCCTTAGCTGCAGTCAGTCCAGTCCCAGTTGCCCAAATAATTCATACTGGAAGCACAAAGAATTTCAGAAATATCAAGGTATTCCTCAGTGGGGCTTAGGATCCAGCTGCTGTCTGGCTGGGAATAGAACTCCCGTATCCAGGACTCTATCTCCATTGGTAGGAGTGAAGGGCAGGCCCTGAACACCCACCCTTTTCTCCCTCTAAACACTCACAGACTTGCCACCACAATTTGCCTTAGTATCACCAGAACTAAGCTCTTTATGCCTTTCAACTTTGTTTATGTCAGTCATCACAAAAACCCTGGGACTCCTTGCTCACTATCTGAATATTTCATGTTCTATCCCCATCTCTTAGCCCTGAAATCCTTCCACTTTGTCCTCTAGAATCATGGTTCTGGTTTGCGCAGGACAATTCCAGTTTACACACGGTGTGCCACCATCCTGCCCAGTTTAACACTTGTCATTCTCATAAGTATCCCAGATTGGATGATAAATTATATAGTCATCTTAACTAGTACTCAAAGTCTTCAGCAAAATCCTCTATATTCTTTCCTGGTTTGCTGAATGCTTCCCTCACCTTCTTAATCTGATTGAAATCTAGATCTACCCAAGGACCTTACAGCCCTCTCGAGCAGTGGTTATTTTTATTGCCACAGCTTGAGGTCCCTCACTGCTATTTTCAAGTCATCCTCCCTTTCTCCTCCCTAAAAGTCCCCATCTTTGAATTTCTGTCACAGAGTATGTTAAATATATTATACATGCTATATAATATTTTAGTTTCTGTCTCACTGTAACTCTCTGCAGTTAATCCTGTCTTAATTCTTTGTGATTTCAGTATCACAATACCTGATCCTTCTAACACCCTAGCCTCTCAGTCCCTTGAAATCCTCTCTTCCAGTTTTCTCCTCCACCTAATTGCAGTCTCTTGCCTCCATTTTGTCATTACCAATGACTCCTATCCCTCTCCTATATCACTGGAGCTGAACATGGCTGGAGAAAAACACAAAATGACACTCTCGCTTTAAATTCAAGACCACGAACCTCAAGTGGGCACTTAATGTTGCCAGGAAATCACATAATATTATCCCAGTCCATTTACTCTCCCTGTTTCCTAGACGACTATTTCATACCTTCTCCCTTTAAACCTCTAACACCTCCGCACCCGTCCTCACTCTCAGCTCATGACCTTGCTTCCAATTTCACTGAGAAAACAGAGGCAATCAGAAAACAGAGCTCACAAATTTCTACCACTGCATCTACTTACCTACCTAAATCTATGTATATATTCTACCCTTTCTCCTATGACTATGGATGAACTTTCCCTGCTCTTAGCTGAGGCCAACCCCTCCACTCCTCTTTTGGCAATTTTCTCCTCTCTTGCCCCTCAAGCATAATTTTTTTTCCTTCTATAGTGTCTTTCCCATTAGCTTCAACCATGCTGTTATTGCTCCCATTAAAAAATTTTAAACATCTTCTGTTGAGCCACCCTCCCTTGTTCTCTACCCACTTGATTTCTCTGTTCCCCTTTACAGCAAAATTCCTCATTAGAATTGTCTATACTCGATGTCTACAATTCCTCTCTTCCCATTCTTTAAAAAAACTTTTAATTTTGAAATAATTATAGATTCACCAGAAGTTGTGAAAATACTACGGAGGTCCTTTGTAAACTTCACCCAGATTTCCCCCACAGTTACATGTTACAAACTATAGTATAATATCCAGTCCAGGAAATTGACAGTGGTACAAGTGTGTGAATACTTCTATGCCATTTTTATCACATGTGTAGATTTGTGTAGCCACCACTGCAATCAAGATACAGAACTGTTCCATCACCATGGAGATCTCCTTCATGCTATTCCTTTCTAGTCACTCCCCTCCCTTCACTATTCCTGATCCATGGCAACCACTAATTTATTCTCCATCTCTACAATTTTCTCATTTTGAAAATCTGAAGTAAATGGAATCCTATAATATGTGACCTTTTGAGATTGCTTTTTTACACTCACCATCCTTGAGATCCATTTAAGTTATTGCATGTATCAATCATTCCCCGCTTACCCATTTCCCCGTGTTTTATACAAAAAGGGGGTAGAAAGCAGTGCATGGGGACGGTGGCAGAGTCCCTGGGTCTAGAAGCGGGTGGTGATGCCATAGGTCTCAATCAGGTCATCCACGACAATGCCAGGCATGGTGCTGATCTTGGCCAGCTCACAGTGCTCCTCGGTTCTGAAGTGAAGACAGCAGTTGAGAAGCTGTGGTGAGGAAGGTCAACACCACATTCTGTAGGACATAGTCCACACACTGCATCCACCCGTTGCAGGACTTGTGGCCAGCGCAGGTGTGGCAGCACAGTGGTCAGCCTGTTTTGCAGCTTCAGCAGCTGCTGAAGCCCGATGCCACTATCCAGTGTGACAAACCACGTGAAATGCTTGTTCTCCCACACTACTGACTTTTTGCTGGGCCCCTATGTGACCCTCCACCTGGGGTCCTCCAGATCATGTTCACTTGGGTGCCCACGTGGACGTCTGCCCACTGCAGCAGGCATATGCCCCCAGAACTCTCCTTGGCTTTCAGCAGGTACAGGTAGACCATGAGCTTGTGGTCTTGGACAGACACGCTGAAGCCCAGCTGAGCATTGTCCACCATGAGGTCCATGTTGTACACTTTGAGGGGTCTTGTCATCCCAGAACCTGAGGCTTAGAGTCTTGCTGTCCTACTGGTAGCATAGCAGTGAGATGCTCTTCGGGACAGCCATGGCCAAGATGAAATGCTTCACAGTGATTACCTGGTGGAAGTACAGTTGGGCGCTAATGGAGACCATGCCCCTCAGCTTGCTGGCCCACAGGCTTCACAGGAAGCTCTTCTGGCTGATGGCTGATACCAGATGGCAGTTTCAGTGACACAGGGTGGTCATAGGCCTCTTCTGTTCCGTCTCATATAGCACCTTGAGCTTGTTCTTGGTTATATGCTAAGTATATATTTAGTTTATTAAGAAAATGCTAAACTGTTTTCCAGAGTGGCTGTACCGTTTTACATCCCCACCAGAAATTTATGAAACATCCAGTTTCTCCACATCCTTGCCAGCATTTAGTATTATCACTGTTTTTTTTTTTAGCTTAGCAGTTCTAGGAAGTGTCTAGTGATATCTCACCATAGTCCTAATTTGCATTTCCTTAAACGCTAGTGACATTGAGCATCTTTTTAGGTGTTTATTTCCTTCCGTTTATCCTCTTCAGTGAAATGCTTCTTCATGTCTTTTGCTCATTTTCTAGTTGGATTATTTGTTTTATTTTACTGTTCAATTTCAAGTGTTCTTTATATATTCAATTCTTTTAGCCCTTGAAAAATGTTGTGCCATTTCATTCTGGCTTCCATGGTTTCTGATGAGAACCATGCCTTCATTCAAATAGTTCCCCTCCCCCTAAGTAAGGTGTCATTTCTCACTTGGTGCTTTCAAGATTTTTTCTTTGCCTTTAGTTTTCAAAAGTTTGATTATGATGTATCTTGGTGTGGATTTCTTTTCATTTATTCTGTTTGTGATTTGCTCAGCCATTGGATCTGTAGGTTCTTTCCCCAAATTTTGGAAAATTTCAGTCATTGTATTTTCCAGTTCTAAAATTTCCATTTGGCAGTCCCTATCAAAATACTCATGACATTTTGAGAAATCAATCTTGAGAAAAAAGAACAAATCTGGAGGTATAACCCTCCCAGACCTCAGATTATAGTACAAAGCTGCAGTAATCAAAACAGCGTGGTACTGGCACAAAACAGACACATAGCTTGCTGGAACAGAATAGAGATCCCAGAAATAAAACCACACACCTATGGTCAACTAATCCATGACAAAAGAGGCAAGAATATACAATGGAGAAAAGACAGTCTCTTCAACAAGTGGTCCTGGGAAAACTGGACAGCTACGTGTAAAACAGCAAGAACATGTGCTCACATTATATACAAAAATAAACTCAAAATGGTTTAAAGACCTAAATGTAAGAATGGAAACCATAAAATGCCTAGAAGAAAACATAGGCAGAACATTCTTTGACATAAATCATAGCAATATTTTTTTTTAGATCAGTCTCCTAGGGCAAAAGAAATAAGAGCAAAAATAAATAAATGGGACCTAATTAAACTTAAAAGCTTTTGCACAGCAAAGGAAACCATCAACAAAACAAAAAGACAACATACTGAATGGGAGAAAATATTTGCAAATGATGTGACCGACAAGGGGTTAATATCCAAAATATACGAACAGCTTATACAACTCAATATAAAACAAACAATCCAATAAAAAAAAATGGGCAGAAGACCTGAATAGAAATTTTCCAAAAAAACATACAGATGGCTAACAGGCACATGAAAAATTGCTAATTGTTAGAGAAATGCAAATCAAAACAACAATGAGATGTCACCTCACACCTGTCAGAATGGCTATCACCAAAAAGTCTACAAATAAGAAATGTTGGAGAAGATATGCAGAAAAGGGAACTCTTATATACTGTTGGTGGGAATGTAAATTGTTGTAGCCACTATGGAAAACAGTATGGAGGTTCCTCAAAAAATTAAAACTAGAACTACCATATGATCCAGCAATTCCATTGCTGGGTATATATCCAGGAAAAAATGAAAATACTAATTTGAAAGGATACATGCACCCCAATGTTCATAGCAGCCCTGTTTACAATAGCCAAGACATGGAAGCAACCCAAGTGCCCATCAACAGACGATTGGATTAAGAAGATGTGGTGTGCGTGCATGTACTGTAATATTACTCAGCCATAAGAAAGAATGAAATTCTGCCATGTGCAGCAATGTGAATGGACCTAGAGAATATTATGCTTACTGAAATAAGTCAGACAAACACTGTATAATATCACTTATATGTGGAATCTAAAAAAATACAAATGCACGTATATGCGAAACAGGAACTGACTCACAGATGTAGAAAACAAACTTGTGGCTAGTAAAGGGAAGAGGGACGAGGGGAGTGACAAATGAGGGGTATGGGATTAACAGACACAAACTACTATTTATAAAATAGATAAGCAACAAGGGTATACTGTATAGCATGGGGAGTTATAGCCATTAGCTTGTAATAGCCTATAATGAAGTATAATCTGCAAAAATACTGAATCACTATGCTGTATACATGAAACTAATATAATATTGTAAATCAACTATATTTCTATTTAAAAAACTGTACTAAGGATACAATTTCCATTTGGTTCTCCTTTATGTCATCTATTTCTTTGCTGAGACTTTTTCATTCACTTCAAACCTGTTCAGAACTGCTCTTTGAAGCACTTTTATGTTGAATGTTTTAAAATCCTTGTCATATAATTCCAACATCTGTGTGACATAGGTCTTGGTATCTGTTGGTTGATTTTTCTTATTTGAGATTTTCCTGTTTCTTGTTATGACAAGTTATTTTCATTTGTATCCTGGACAGTTTTGACATTATGTGATGGGACTCTGGATCTTACTTAAATCGTCTGTTGAGCTGACCTCCTCTGATACCATGTCAGAAAGGGGATGCGGCCTTGTTACTACCAGTTAGAGGTGGAAGACCATATTTCCTACCTTGTTTTCACTGTGAGGCAGGAGAGGCACTTGTTACTATTGGGAAGGAGTAAAAAGAAAGACAAGAAGGGCACAGTTTACTGATCCCATTTTTAGCAGAGAGCAACGTTCTCTTCTCAGAGCCATGTTCTTTACTCCACCAGTAGATGGCGCACATTTCCACGTGATTAGATTACAGAGCGCGTCGTTCAATGGGGCCCTTCTAAACCGAGCCTGATTTTAATAATAACCATTCTTTCTGAACTATGTACCTGGCTATTTACATTCACCATTTAGTTCTTAGCGCAGCGTTGTGGAGAAGCTATCATTATCCCCACTTTAGAGATAAGGAGTCAGGCTCAGAGGTAAAATCTCTTGCTCAAGCCTGGATTCCAAACTACCTCTCTGATTCCAGAATCTCTGTTCTTTCCATCACACCATCACGCCAAGCGGTCTTTTGGAAAGCCTAAGGCAAGTTTTTCTAATTGGTGGAATTCTTGGGAGGCTCTCTTTGACTGGAGGGCTTTCTTAGTGCAGCTGCCGCAAAATGCAATAGGAGTCAGAGACTAATTTGGGCTGTTTCAGACCAGGCAAATCACTTAATCTGCATGCCTCATCTTCCTCATCTGTCAAATGGGAATGATAAAATCTGCTCTACTTAATTCCGAAGGTGGTGTTATGGTAGAAGCGGGAGAGAGATGTGAAAACACTCTGCAAAATAGGAAACACTAGAAGTATGAGGTATTCAACAGTTTATTGCTGGTCCATGACAAGAAATTGAGATTAAATGTTTCAAAACCTTAACAGAAAATTGACAGAGTAATTTTATGTCTGTTGAATACAATCAGAAAAGAATTGGGCTTGTATTTCTCTTTTGTTTTGATTTCATTTTTCTAGTCATTCATTTTTATTGTGTTATATAAAATTATTGGTACACAATGGATTTGGGGGAAAAGGGTCCTTCACCATAAATGGTTTGAGAAGCTCTGCTGATGAATATAAAGGAAGTATAGGACATGGACCGTGTCCTCAAGGAGCTGTCACGGTAGTAGGTGAAAAGGCATCACAGTGGTTCTGAGAAAACACCACCACTACTCTGTGGGCTTGCACTGCTGCATGGAAAAGAAGGCAATACAGACCTGGATGGAATACAGAGTAGAGACCTGCACATCCTCAAAACCACTCTCTAAATGAACTCTCTTATTTGCGCCCTTAGAGCTTAGCAGCTCTAATCTAAATAGAATTGGACTTCTCTCAAATAGAGGGCAACCTGATATGGGATTTATACAAAGTAAAATTTCTCATGAAAACCGTCTGTCAAAAATTCTGCTGGGCCCAATTAGAGAACTATAAAGACTGAGTTTTTGCACAACATAGACTTTCTAGTATATGCTCATAGGCTAACAGGATCTTTCTTTAGCTGACACTAAGGCAGGAAGCTGACCAACTCTCTCTTCAATCTAAATATCATCCTTGACAGGCTATTCAAAAATTTTTCTATATTACTTTTTAAGATACATAATTGAATAGGTAATACACTTCCATGGCACAAAATTGAGAAAGTACACAGCTCCACACCTTCCTTTTTTTCATAGAATTTTACATATAAGCACATAAAGAGCATATATAAAATAGAAACTGAATCACTGTGCTATACAGCTATACACCTGAAACTAACACAACATTGTGAACCAACTATACTTCAATAAAAAAGTTAAAAATTACATTAGTTATTTGATCAATCCTCTTCTGATGGAGATCTTGTTGTTTTTTATTTTTATTACTACAAACAATTGCACACAATAGTTTACACCTATGCGAACATAACTGAAGGAGAGATTCTTAGAAATGGAATTTTTGGATCAAAGCCTCATGTATTTAAAATTTTTATTGCTATTTCAAAGTTGCCCTCAATTGACTAATTGCACTCCCACCAGCAATTTGAGAGGACTCCTCCCACCTCCAGCTTTGTCAACACAGTATATTACCAACATTTTTATGCTTTACTGAGGGTAACTCACTGTGGTTTTCATTAGTGTTTCTCCAATCATGAGGTTAGCTACCATTATGTCCTAGAAACCATTTGTTAATTTTGATACTCAGCTCTCTAGGTACAAGGTGATTGGTTTTTTTGCTTTTTATTTTTTAATTAATTAATTAATTAATTTATTTTTGGCTGCGTTGGGTCTTCGTTGCTGCACACAGGCTTTCTCTAGTTGCAGTGAGTGGGGGCTACTCTTCGTTGTGGTGTGCGGGCTTCTCATTGTGGTGGCTTCTCGTGTTGCAGAGCATGGGCTCTAGGCGTGTGGGCTTCAGTAGTTGTGGTGCATGGGCTTAGTTGCTCCGTGGCATGTGGGATCTTCCTGGACCAGGGCTCAAACCCGTGTCCCCTGCATTGGCAGACGGATTCTTAACCACTGCACCACCAGGGAAGTCCAGTACAAGGTGACTGCAAATGATCTTAGATCACTCTATTTTCAGACTTAACCTACTGTCTTGATAGATTCCCTGAGCTACAGAACTTTGTTCATTTCCTTTTATTCTGCCCCATTTTTTTAGAACTATTCCAGGCATCCCTTGGGCACCCCAGATATTTTATTTTATTTAGGCATGGTATTTTATTTTCTTTTTTAATTGAAGTATAGTTGATTTACAATGTTGTGTTACTTTCTGGAGTACAGCAAAGTGATTCAGTTATACATACATACATATATTTCATATTCTTTTCTATTATAGGTTATTACAAGATATTGAATATAGTTCCCTGTGCTATGCAGTAGGACCTTGTTTATCTATTTTATATATAGTAGCCTGTACCACTTATTTTATTTTAAAACTAGTATCCCTAGGGGCTAACACGTGCCTGGCACAATAGTAAAGACTCAAACAAAATGTGGAACAAATAAAGAACAATACCAGAAACATTCACTTACTACTTTACATGGCTATGTACTCATGTAACTATTTCACTCTGGATTTGCAATGACAATTTCAAAATTAAAGATAAAGCTGCTTTATTATTTACAATAGCCAAAACATGGAAGCAACCTAAATGTCCATCAACAGATGAATGGATAAAGAGGATGTGGTATGGAATACCACACACAATGGAATATTACTCAGCCATAAAAAAGAATAAAATAATGCCATTTGCAGCAACATGGATGGACCTAGAGATTATCATATTAAGTGAAGTAAGTCAGGCAGAGAAAGACAAATATTATATGATACCACTTATATGTGGACTCTAAAAAAAGATACACATGAACTTATTTACAAAACAGAAAAAAGACTCACAGACATAGATAACAAACTTATGGTTAACAAAGGGGAAACGGGGGGAGATAAATTAGGAGTTTGCGATTAACATATATACACTACTATATATAAAATAAACAACAAGGATCTACTGTATAGCACAGGGAACTATATCCAACATCTTGTAATAATCCCTAATGGAAAAGAATCTGAAACATTTTATATATATATATATATATATATATATATATATATATATATCTGAATCACTTTGCTGTTCACCTGAAACTAACACAACATTGTAAATTAACTGTACCTCAATTTTAAAAAATGGTTAAAAAAAGATAAAGCTGCTTTAGATATGACAGTTTAGGTGCCACTGTGACCTATTGCTCTAAAGGTTTTTCTTTTGCAAAATTAACTCTAAAATGCTACGTTTTATTATACAGAGAAATCCACTGTTTTATTGTATCTTTATAATTAACTTTTAAGATCACATTGTGTTTACTCTTTACTTTGTAAGACCTGAAATGGCTCTTGACCGAAAGTCTGCTGACCACTGTGGGGGGTTGGGCGGGAACATTTTTTCAAGTTTTTCCAAGGATGGGGGAGGAGAACAGAGGGTCTCATTTATGTTGATCTATCTACACTCTTTTGGCCAGATCCGCTTGTGACCGTGTACACACACTTGTGGGGCACCTGGCTAAGGTTCTCATGGGGAAGAGAACAGAGTTAACAGAATCCATACCTCCTGATTAAATTATTAACTTTGCCTCATTAGCACCACACTCTAACCATTTCACTTGGGAAGGTATTGTTGTATAGGCATTTATTACTCACCACATAAATAACTCCTGCAAAACTTGTGGATCCAAAGGAGGCTTATTAATCATCATCACCATTAATAGTAATACTAGCTCACATTTATTGAGCACTTAACATTTTCCAACTATTTAAAATCTATTAATACATTTTATCCTATTATTCATGTTACAGATAAGAAACCTGAAGGAGAGTGAAACTTGAACGACGTGACACAGCTAATAAGTGTCTGAGTCTGGTTGGTTCTGAGCCCAGGCAGTCTGGCTCCAGAGTCGATTCACGTAACTGGTTTTGTTTTGCAATTCGCAAAAGATAGAATGTTCTTTTATGAAGTGTACTCCTAAAACAGGAGCCCTCCGAGCTGTCAGCGGTCAGTGGCGACACCACGTGGTCATCTGCTTGTACTGCAGCCCTCATACTCTCCATAAATCACTCCTGCCCAAGCTCTCCCAAATAAACCCGTATTCCACGTAAAGCCAATATTTGCTCGCTCTACAGTGGTGGCTTCCAACCAGATTGCCATCCTGCAACCATCTTTTTCTTGTCTCATAGGGAAAGGCATCTTTTCCAAGCTTAGCTTGTATTTTGCATCTCATTTCTATTTCATGTATTTTACTCCACTATTTATCCCCTCCTTTTCTTGCCTCTTCAATTTCTGTTTCACTAGTGTCTCTTCCTGCTCAACCTACAGGTAAGCTCTGGTTTCTCCTATCCTGCAACGACAAAAGCCAAGCAACCAACCAACCTCTCCTTGAACAATTACTCCAAATTCACCTTCTTAAAGAAGAGTGACAGATATTAACTAGACTTATTGTGGTAATGATAGCGAGTCAGCACACCTGAAACTAATATAATGTTATATGTCAATTATACCTCAACTACAAAAAAAGAAGTGTCTCAATAAAGGGATTACCTTGCTCAAAAACCTTCTTTTTCAATCACTTTCTGAATTAAGTACAAATCTCAGTCCAACATTCAGGATTCTCCAAAATTGGGCCTGAATTTACCTTCTGGTTACATCGCCTACAACTTCCATACACTTCTTTACCCTAAGCTTCAACCATGGAGGACTACTCACGGGTCCTCATATGTGATTTCTTGCCTGCATACCTTTGTACAAGGTGTTACCTCTGCTTGCATTTACCATCATCAGAGGACTCAGCACAACCTGCCCTGATTCTTTCTAGTCGCTTGTGGCTATCCCCCACCCATGCACCCACCCACCTATATACTGCCAGTGCCTGAAAGCAGAGAATAAATGTTCTCAGGTGAGAAAGTAAAAATTAGCTTGGACTGAGAAAGCAAAAACCTGGCCTTTCATCAGGCTGGAATAACAGACACAAACAAAACCAGCTGTAAATTTAATGGGGAACAATATTTCTCCCAGAGACATGCTGCAGCTGTAAGAGGATAACAGTCGCCTTATCTGAGTGACCACCATGTTTTTTACTCACTGAGAAACTTTGTTTTCTACAATCATAGACTATCAGGAACTTTGCTGCTTGAAATCATATCAGTGAGAATAAAACATTCCACATCTGTCTGGAGTACATACGTTTCTTGGATCCAGAGAAGCAGCCTCAATTTCCAATCCAGGTGCAGAGCTTCAGATAAGGGGTATCTGGACACAACATTCCACATCTATCTTTACTTTGTGGTTCCCAAGGAAACAGGACTCTGGGTTCACTTCGAAGTCCAGACCTGATGTTGACCCCCTCACACAGCCCGGCTTTGAGCTTACTAAAACAATGCTTCGTTTAAAATTCACTTAAACTCCACCCTTCCCCCCAACACCATAATGACTTTTTTTTTGTTTGGTAAGATGTCCCATGGTTTCTCTGGTGTGCCGTCTCCCTTGTTGCAATAGGTCCAAAAGCCGGACTTTTTTGATTATAGATTTGTCCTTGGTGGCCTAGTGCTGACTGGTCTAGGATACAGGTTTTGTATCCCACACCACTTAGCTTGCCCAAAGCAGGCGTTCAAAATTGTTCACTACAGTGGACTCTGAATTAGCGTACTGGGGTTCTACTTAGATTACCTGGATTGATTATATAAATTCTAGTCTCAGTTCTGCCAGTAAATAATTAGCTGGATCATGTTAAGTAGGTCAACAAACCCCAAGGGCCTGTTTTCTCTTTTGTAAAATGAGGGGCTGTTTCTTCCAAACCTAGGCCAAAGGGCTTTGGAGTCAGGTAGACCTAGGTTGGAATCCCAGTTCTACCCCTTACCAGTCCTGTAATTTTTGCTTTCCTGAGCCTCTGTTTTGTAATTATTAAAATGGAGACAATACCAAAAACCGCAGTGTAGATTTTCCAGTGTTACTATGAGGATCGAGTTGGCTGTTACAAGCATCACTATATTTGATCACTATTCATACTACCACTATTATGTGAGCTCGGACAACCTTTCTGTGCCTCTGTTTTCTTATGAATAAAAGTGGAGAAATAATAGTACGTACCCCAGTGGGGTTATTGTGCACGTTAAATGAGATGAAAAAAGTAAAGGGCTTAGAACAGTGCCCGGCATATAATTAGAGGCTCAAAATACGTGAGCTAATGTAATTAGTATTAGATTTCTACCACTAACTATTCTGTGGGCCAGAAGCTCAGGATAAACAGTTTCGTTTTAAGAACAAAACCAAAAAAACATACCGTAGGCTCGAAAGAGTGAAACATAAAGGAGCATTTCTTTTTCAAAAGCAATTGACACGCCCAGCACTGGGTTAGGACCCGCCCAGTCCTCATTAAATATGGCAGCGAGCAGGGCCGACCTATTGCGGCTGCGCGCGCGGAAACTCCTCTGAGCACCGCCTTCTCCGCGGATCTCCCCGCCCTGCTGCCTCCTGGGCGGGCATCACCTCCTCCGCGCTTCGGCAGAGGTGTGGGGAGAGGGCTGGACGGGGCGCGCACGCGCAGGCAGCGGCCGTGCTTGGCAGATCCTTGCGAGGCGTCTGTCACATGAGCCGCGCGCCCGCTCCGTTCCCCCTCCTCCCGGCTGGGCTGTGAATGAAGCTCTGCAGGCTACGTGGGGCGCTAGCTCAACTTAGTGTCCCGGACGCCAGAGCCGACTGAGCGCTCGGCCCGCCGGCGGCGGGCACGGGCTCTGCCGCTCCGGACCTCGGCGACAGGTAAAGACGAATGGGCTGTTCCTACCCCAGCAGGTCCTTGGCGGGCCGCTGGCCCCCGGCCCACCTCCGGAGCACTCCCTTGGGCTCAGCGACACAGGGGAAGCGCTCCCCCGCTGGCTCCGTACCCGGGAGATGGGGGTTCCCCGTGCCCGGCCGCTGCTGCTTGGCACTCGGAGGAGTTAGACCGGCCAGTTCTAGCCAGTGCAGGGCGGCATCTTCCAGGGAGCCCAGCCCTATTCTCCGAGCCAGGGTCCCTGCGCTGTCCCAGCGAAGTTTCCTAGCGGAGCCGCGCCAAGCCCGCCCCGCTTTTGAATGGGGGAGGTTAGCTGCAGGCGTCCCCTTTCCAGGACTGGGGCAGGGTGGCTTTGGCTGGTAAAGCCCTGTCGAGGCCCCGTTCTTATCCATCCTGCTCTGGACTGGCAGGTTCGTGTGGGTCGTAGCGAAGCCGAGTCCACACTCTCGGAAAAGTAGTTGCTCCGTTTTCCTTTTCCCACTTAACGCGGGGAGCTGGTTCTCTCTAGACTTTACAGGCTTGCGCTTGAGCGCCTTCACCCACCCCAAGGGCAAAACTTTACCTTCACATTGATGCGCGTGTACTTTATTAATATTTCAGAGCAAATCAGTTTCCAGGAGTGCCAAGTGAAGTTGTACGTGTGCCCGTGTGATAACGTCAGTGTAAGCTACCCCGAATAAGTGAGGGAAATCCAGAAGTGTGGAGTACAAAAAGCCAGTAAGAATCTGCTTTATGAACGCTTCATACATTTATTAGCAACTACCCGGGTTTGACTACGGAGATGTTAAATTCTCCTGGTCCCACGAGGCGCGGAGCAGTACTATTTAACTGCGCGCTAAATAAGAGGGAAAAAAAGGCAAACCAAAACAAACTGTCCTGGGTGCCAGATAAGTCATCAGAGCGCTTTTTCCTGGTGAATTCATCCTGGGACTTTGTGAGTTCCTAGTTTTCTTGGACTTCACAAGCCTTTCCTTATCCAAAGCGTTGTCTTTTCTCTATCGGCTTTTTGGGATTAGTGTACACATTCACACTTTAGTCCTTTAAAAAAAGGTATTTAAAAAAGGCCAAAATGATGGCTCTCAAGTTCGTATTAGTCTTCAGTATGTATACGTTAGCGTTTTCACTTAAGGGGTGGAGGTGTTGCTTGTATGAAAGCTATGGAAATAGCAATCTGCTTTGAAGTTCCCCAGGTCAAAAAGGTGAGGACTTTTTCTTAGAAAAAGCAGATTGGCTTGTATGCTACAAAAGGAAGACTTAATGAAGAACTTGTTTAAATGGACAAGAAAAGCATTTAATATATTCACCTTCTGAATCAAACGAAGTAGTCAGACCTTTCATTTTTTTCTCCCATTCCTAGCGCCTTTCATATCCTTCCAAGTAGTACTGTCCTAAGACTGAATTTGACATTTTAAAAATAGGAATTATCTGAATTAATTTGGTTTTACTTAAATTAGTATTCTTTTTTTTACATTTTTCTTTTCCTTTGGTTCTTTTCTTTCCTGATTTTAAAAGCAGTCTATGCTCTCTACAGGACATTGGCAAAATGTGGGAAAATATAATGAAGCGGAGAGGAAGCACCACGACCTCGAGGGCATCGCTCTTCAGTTTTTATTATGCCTTCTTTTCTTTTCCTATACGAGATCTGTTTTAAAACTTTTAGTCACAAAATTTCCTCTCCTTTCTACAAATTTTTTGTTGCAGAGTTGGGTGTTTTGGGGAGGTTGGGGAGGGCATCGGATATTATGCTGTTCTTCATTCCCCCAAAGTGTGGAACTTTGAGATAGGAGAGACACTTAATGGTTATCTCATCCAACCACCCATCCTTTGAGATTCTGAAACCCACTTACTGAAGATCCAGTGATTCATGCAGAATTGGACAGCACTCAAGGGCAATATTAACTGACTCCAGATCTCCCCATTTTTTTTTTTTGGTGAGATCTTGTTGCTTAGGTGGAAACTTAACACTGTCCATGTCTGCTTATCTTTGAAAGAGAGGTCCAGAGAGGGACAGGAGATGATTTTCAAGGATTTGAATGTTTTTCATTTAGGTATTTGTTTTCCTGTTGATATTTTCAGGTTCTGGGCTTGAGCATCTTGCAGAAAACGAGACGACACAGCTGCTGTTCCATCTACATCCCAGTCGAGTCTCCCTACAAAACTGGGGGGTCCGGGAAACTCTGAGCCTGTGACCCCAGCGTGGGAGAGAATAGGATCAAGATGGCCATGTGGCAGGGTAAGAAGTTAGCACTTATGCCTTCAACTGGTTTTTCCTCCTCTATTCTCTATCCCAGCCCAACCCTCCAAGCCAGTGGCAGGCAGCCAGGCAGCGGTTTCTTTAATTTAACCCTTTGTCTTCGCCAGGACAAAGCATATTGGTTTAAAAGGAGTTGCTGCTAGCTGGAAGTTCAGATTATTTTGAAGTAGGGGTGGAGGGGGGTGTGTGTTTGGGGGGGTAGGAGTAGCGGGAAAATGTAGTGCCAGGAGCATTTTCAAAGAACTCCCTTCATTTTAACATGTGCTCGTGGGGGTTGTAGGTGAAGAGATGGAGGATATCTTTTCATATTTCTGTTTTTTATTTGGTTCCGGCAAATTTCTATCATAAGGTTTTCAAAGGTCGGGGAGACAGATGTTAGCACCTCCTTGACTTCCTCTTCGCAGTAAAGACTTGAAAGCATATTTAGCGTTATAATGATTATATTTGGTGATAGAAGGGAAATGCCTATTTTAATATTATGGAACGACTTGAGAGCAAAGCTCAGTGATGTCTTGCCTGATAGACTATATCTCTTGTGAACCTGTGAATTCTTACCACATATAAAGTTACTTTTTATTTTGGTGGGGTTGGGGATGGTGCCCTTTGGGAGAGTATCAGAATCTCCAGGGGTGTGTGGGATTTTTATGTTTATCAGAAGGGAATGTGGGTTTAAGAAATGGTAGACAAACACTACCCAAATTGGTCTGTGACCCACAGAAGGTTAAGGGCCACTTATATGCAGTAGAATGAAAGGAGCTTGAATGTCCATAAATATTCAATAGGTAGGTTTGTTGGTGGTCTAATGTACCTTTTAAAACCGTCTCCAGTTGGTTACAGCCGTAAGAAGAATTTTTGATGTGTGAGGGTTGTCAATTTAAAGATACTTTTTGATGTGAGATTCGGCCTGTATCCCTGCTTTGACTCACACAATGGGCATTTATCAGGAGGAGTTTGAATATTCTTGTTTAAATCCTGAGACATTCTTTCATTCAACAAGTAGAATACAGAGATGAGTAAGATGCAGAACCCTAGAGGGTTCCTTGTCTTATGGGGGAGACAAACATACAAACAAATAATTGTGTCAGGTTGAATAAGTGTTATAATAGGGAGAGATGCAAAATGTGATGGACGTCCAGAGAAAAGCATGATGAACTGTGAGTTTTGAGCTGGGCTAAAAAAAAATGAGTGGGAGTTTGCCAGATGGGCAACTGAGAGAATTGCATTCTGGGCAGACAGAGAAGCACTGTTTGGGAACTTCCAAGTTGCTCTGTTGGACTCGTGTGAGATGTGTGGGCCACGACCTCAGATGAAGCAGGGAAGGTAGTAGGAGGCTGGATAACAAAGAACCTTGTATGTCCTAGGAAGGATTTTACACTTTATCCCGAAGACAAAGATTCTAAACAGGGAAGTAACATAATCAGATTTTGTTTTAGAAAGATTACTTTGGCAGCAATGTTGAGGTGGGGTTGGAGCCGGAGAGAATGAAAGCCAAGAGGCAGTTGGGAGGTTTCTGTTATAGTGGTTTAGGGAAGAGATGGTGAGGGTCTGAGAAGAAGCAGGGGCAGCAAGGATAGAGAGAATGGGATGAATTCTAGAAACGTCCTGTGACTAGATGCAGGGAGACACCGAGCCTGGGTTGACAGCCAGTTTGGGTGCCTGGGGCCGGTGGTGCCGTTCACTGAGATGGGGAACATGGGAGGTAATGAGAGGGGCATGGGGACTGTGGGAAGTTACTGTGCAGCATTTGGTTTGGCCTGTTTTGTTTGAGACACCTGTGAGCTGTCGGGTCAATGTTTAAAAGACAGTCCTGAAAGTATAGAATTAGAGTTTGTGTAAGTGGGGAGCTAAAGTTTCCTAATGATGCATAAAGAGCTTGTGTGTTTTCTCTCTTTTTGATGGAAATGTCATCAGTAGTTAATGATTTATAATAAAAACATTTTAATGGATAACAATTCTTAATAAAAATGTCATAATTTCTTAATAAGTAATATATTTTGCTATCTCAGGCCCTGAAATCCGATCTGCTTAAGATTACATTGGAGGAAAACAATTTTCCTAGCATTAGTGAAGAGGGGAGTATTCCACAGAAATAACTGCAATCATTCCTTGTTTTCTGCAACCTCTGAAGTGACAAGCATAGTACAATGATAGTTTGGGTGGCAGTATGGTAGAGTAGTTAAAAGTATGGGTCTAGGTTCAACTCCGTTGGTTCTGTCACTTGGTAGCTGTGAGACCTTGGGCAAGTCCCTTAATCTTTCTGTCTCAGTTTTCTCTTTTGTAAAATGGGGATAACAATAGAACTCACCTTATAAGGCTGTTGTGATGATTAGTTAATATTAAAACACTTGGAACATAGTGTCATATAAATGTGTGCCATTATTATTAGTAGTAAGACATTTAGAATATTGTCTATCATATAAGTGCTTAGTAAAATTTAGCAAAAGCTGTTATTGTTACTACTTCTACTTCTACTGCTGTCATTATTATTTGCTATAGCCTGGAGTGGGCCTGGCACCCTGTTCTGTGGAGGGAATTTCAGGTTGTCCTTGGAAGACCTGCCCTGTAGTCATCTGTTTGGGTCTTTATGTAGAGGTTTAGATATGAAGAGATCCTTAGAAAACATCTAGCCCAACCTCTAGAGGTTAAGTGACATACCCACAGTCAAACAGGTTAATAGTAGTGATAGGACTAAAACCCAGGCCTCCTGATTCCCTATTCCAATTTTCTTTCCATGGACTCGTGGAAGAGGGAATGTGTGGGTCTGTCCCCAGCTCAAGGGAGCTCTGAGTCAATCTCTGGATCTAGTAGAGGAACTCTAAAAGCTAGAGGAAGCCAAGTGTCGTTAGTCTTTTGGGTCAGTCCTGTCTAGTTCCTTCATGGAGAATTGGATCCGAATTCCCATGCCTCTTTAACATGGCCAACATTATTATTTTTGACTTCGTTTGATGGAGTCCTCTAAGACATTTCCTGGCCATTTTAAACAGAGTGTACTGGGCATAATTTAATATCTTTGATAACTCAGGGTCATCATTAATAACATTGGTTTCATTGGTCTAATGGTCAAGGAAATATTGAAGAGAATACTAGCCAGTTTAGGGCGGGATGAGAGTGGAGACTTGTGTTGTCAGATCTCATTTATTTATTCAATTAACATCAAGCACCAGTTGTGCACCAGGCACTGTGCTGAGCTCTAGAGATGCAGTGGTCAGTAAAAACAGGTATGGGCTCTGCTCTCACGGAACTTACCAACGAGGATAAAAGTAGAATTTCAAGCTTATGAAATGCTTTATTTAACAAATGTGCTGAAGTAACTTGGAAAAATGACACCAACGTAAATTTAGAAGGATTAAAATAGGGTTTCTTAATAAAGGAGGCTGGTGCATCGGAATTGCCTTTTAAAAATATTCCTGCTCAGCTCTATTTACAATAGCCAGGACATGGAAGCAACTTAAGTGTCCATCGACAGATGAATGGATAAAGAAGGTGTGGCACATATATACAATGGAATATTACTCAGCCATAAAAAGAAACGAAATTGAGTTATTTGTAGTGAGATGGATGGACCTAGAGTCTGTCATACAGAGTGAAGTAAGTCATAAAGAGAAAAACAAATACCGTATGCTGACACATATATATGGAATCTAAATAAATAAAAAAATATATATATATGGTTCTGAAGAACCTAGGGGCAGGACAGGAATAAAGACACAGACGTAGAGAATGGACTTGAGGACACAGGGAGGGGGAAGGGTAAGCTGGGACGAAGTGAGAGAGTGGCATGAAGTTATAAATACTACCAAATGTAAAATAGATAGCTAGTGGGAAGCAGCCACGTAACACAGGGAGATCAGCTCGGTGCTTTGTGTCCACCTAGAGGGGTGGGATAGGGAGGGTGGGAGGGAGACGCAGCGGGAGGAGATATGGGGATATATGTATACGTATAGCGGATTCACTTTGTTATAAAGAAGAAACTAACACACCATTGTAAAGCAATTATACTCCAATAAAGATGTTAAAAAAAAATTCCTGCTCAGTTCTCATCCCCCCCAGTTGTGATTCAGTCTTAAGACCTGAGCATTTAAAGAAGTGCTGTAAGCAATTCTGATGTGTAATCCTGTTTGGGAACTGCTGCATTAAAGAATTAAAAGTTAAAAAAAAATTATAAAGAAACTGAAAAAATACAGAATACTCATATAATCGTGGGATAGGGAAGATCTTTGTATGCATAATATGAAAGGTAGAATAATACAGTTTTAACTGTGTGAAAATTTAAAATTTCTGCACAAAACCATAAAATTAATGAGAAAACTGGAAACAGTTGCAAAAAGACTCATTATCCTTAATATGTAAAGACTTAACAGCTCAGTGAGAAAAATACAAGTATTTTACTAGAAAAAATGTGCAAAGCATGGGAGTAGGAAAATACATACTCAGAAATCCAAATGGCCAATAAACATGAAAAAATGTTCTATCTCAGTAGTAGTCAAAGAAAGGGGGAATTAAAATAGCATACTATTTTCTCCAATATAATTTGCAGTGATTGAAAAGGAATGACAAAACGCAGCTTTGGCAAGGACCCGAGGGAGCAGGCATTTGCATACACTTCTGGTGGGGATGTCAATTTGGCAATATTCATCAAAAGCTTTAAAAACCGTGTTTACCTTTTCACCCTGCAATTCCTTTTCTTGGAACTCATCCTAAGGAAATAATGAAGGATGTGCACAAAGATGTATCAATAAGGATATCGATTGCAGCATTTTCTATACTAGGGAAAATTGATAACACTTGCATTCTGATGCATTGATACAATGCAATACTATAGTTACTAAAAATGATACTGTGGAGTTATTATATTTATTAACGTAGAAATAGGTTCATGATATGGTGTTAAATGGTGGGGTTGGGAAGCACATCCCAAATTATCAGTAGTTAACAGTGTGGCCTCTGGGCTTAAGAGCTGGATGGAAATCCCAGCTTTATGGGCTTCGTGGTTTTGTGAAGTTACTTACCTTAGTGTTCCTCAAACTTCCACATCTGTTAAAAGAGGGATAAAATAGCAGGGAACCTAACAGTTCTTAACTTGTACGTCCATTAGGATCACCTGGGGATCTTTTAAGCCCACCCAAGCCCAGGCCTCACACAGGCCGATTAAATCTGAATCTCTGGGAATGAGATGCAGCACTCCGGGAATTTTGAAGCCCCTGGTGACTCCAGTGTGCAGACAAGTTAGGGAACTGCTGAGCTAATATATAGGATGGTTGAAAGGATTAAATCAGAAAATCACGGTGCCTGGCATGTGGTAAGTACTTAATACATGATAACTATTATTAGTAACTGTTACTTTTTCTTATTAATAGTATGGTCCCATATTAATATATGTGGTGTGTCCATGTATGTTTTGTACAAAGAAAAGTCTAAGAGGATAGACACACGAGTATTTTAAAAAGAAATTACGGTTGACTTTATTTTTACTTATTTGTATCTTCCATTTTTTCTGTACATAACATGGGTTCCTTGTTAATTTTTAAAGGTATAATTTCTGAAGGAAATATCAGATATATGTACACAGCTTTATATACTAAGGTATTTATAAGTGGTGAAAAACTGAAGACAATTTCCGTAGTAGGGGAATGTTAGTAAATTATGGCAGGTCCACAGATTAAAAATCCAGACCAATGCTGAGGAAAATCTTCATGACATAATGGAAGAGTATTGGGATTATTCCTTTTCTGTCTTCAATTTAAGTGGGGCTTTGTGTATATCTCTGTCTTTACATGTTATGTATATACCTGTGAATATATATATCCACCTTTGCCAGCGTGGATCCCTCAAGTTGGGACTGCATAACTAAAGCAGTTGCAGTTTTATTTTTTTACAGCTTTTTTTCCCCAAAATGATTTGTAGTTGTGTGTGTAGCACTTTGCCCTGCTATGTGTGCTCTGCAGTAAAAACCAAATCTAATATATTTCAAAAAAGAAAATACCTATGAATGTGACAATAAATACAGAATAGATGGGAATTATCCAAAGTTGTTGACATGGCTATCCCTAGGTAGTAGGATGCATTTATATTTTTTCCCTTTTATTTTTACTTTCCAAATTTTATGTAATAAATGTATTACTTTTAATAATTTGGAAGTGAGGTATAAAATAGCAGTGCCTCCAACAAAGAGTGAATTGTGTGGGCTTCTGTACAACTGTTTCAGCCTCTCTGTGCCCCCCTGCCTCCAAATTAAAGGAAAAAAAACAACCAAACTCCTGAGGGTTTGGTTAGAGCAGTTTTTTGCTACTAATACTTCCTCAAGTACTCTTGTAACTTTTAGCTGTCTCTCCTACTGACTCCAAAAACTCTTTTGAGAGTGAGATTGGGGACAGGGAAAGTGTACAAAAATGGAGAAATTACACTTAATTTAGTGTGGAAGTTACATAATAAGGTGGAGTGGCAAAATATGTCAGGTAAGGGTGAAAATAAAACAGTTGCAATGAGAAACTGTTCTGTTGGCTTCAGATCCAAAGGAAGTAAGTTTCAACTTTGCAGTTTTTTTTAAGCACATCACAGTGTATTTGTAAACACTCTGGTGATTTAGCTAACACTTGGGGGCCAAGGGGAGCATCACAAAGCAGTCAGTGAGTTGATAACAGAACTTCAGTGTGAAATCTAGATGGCTGTGTGGCTTGATAGTTGGACCACCATCACCTAGGAAAAGCCATCTGGTTCTGTTCTGTTGATCAAAACGTTAGTATCTGTGTGTCTCATCTCCGACAGGTACAAGAAATGACTTCTTTGTCTCTCTGCATTATTGCCCTTCCACAACTCCTCAGCGGGGCAGAATGGGGGCGGGGGAGAAGGATTATGATGAAAAACGTTGAATAGGGGGTAACTAAAACCAGTCTTTCAGAAATTTTTTCTGTAAGAGCCAGTCATTCCTTCCCAAGCGTACACTGTGGAAGGAACATGGGCCTTGGAATCCGATACACCTGGATCTGAACCCAGCTCTGCCAGTTGGTAGCCAGAGTTCCCTAAGCTCCAAAAGCCTCAATTGTCTCCTCTGGGGTCAAGTGTAGTCTCTGGAGACAGACTCCCTGGGTTTGTATCCTGGCTGTGTCACTGATAGCTATGGGCAAGTTATTTCATCTGTGGGCCTCACCCTCTTCATCTGTAGAATGGGGTTAATAATAATCATACTTCAGGGGGTATATGGCCTTACTCTGTACTATTTACAATTGCATGTGAATCTACAAATAAAGTTTTTACCTCAATATAAAATTTTAATTAAAAAAAGAACAGGGGAACAAGGACTTTCTCCTACATAACAATAATAGTGTTCACACGCGGGGAATTATCATCTATACAATAATTTTATCTAGTTTATAGCCTATAATTACATTTTTCTCAATTATCCTAAAATATTTTTTATAGCATTTCTTGAGGGGGCATTTAGTATCCAATCAAGGAGGAGGTATTTGATTATCTCTCCCTTTAATCCCCTGTTCCTTTTCCTTTGTTTGTTTCAATACATTGACAGTTTTGAAGAGTCCAGGACAGTTGTCATGTAAAACATTCCTCAGTCTGGCTTTGTGTGATTGTTTTCTTGAGATTAGATTCCAGTTCTGTGCTTTTGGCAAGAAAATTACATAGATGATGTTGTGTATGTCCCACTGCATTACATTTTGGTTGAAGACATGTAATGTCAGTTTATCCCATTATTGGTGATGCTAAGGTAATCGCTTATTAAGGAGGTGTCTGCCATATCTCTTCATTGCTGAGGTTCTGTTTTTCATAGATAATTAATTAAAAAATCTATGGTATGGTACTTTAAGACCTTGTGAATATCCTGTTTCCCAAATCATTCATCCAGTAATTTTAGCATTAATTGGCAATCTTTACCTGAATTGTTGAAAAATGATAATTTTTCTAATTTTATCATCCCTCTTTTTTAAAGCTAGAATTCATTTATAATGAAAAGTTCCCCCACATTTTATTTTATTTTATTAAATTAATTAATTTATTTTTATTTTTGGCTGTGTTGGGTCTTCGTTGCCGCATGCAGGCTTTCTCTGGTTGCGGCGAGCGGGGGGCTACTCTTCGTTGCGGTGCACAGGCTTCCATTGCAGTGGCTTCTCTTATTGCAGAGCACGGGCTCTAGGTGCGCAGGCTTCAGTAGTTGTGGCACGTGGGCTCAGTAGCTGTGGCATGTGGGCTCTAGAGTGCAGGCTCAGTAGTTGCGGTGCACAGGCTTAGTTGCTCCGCGGCATGTGGGATCTTTCCGGGCCAGGGCTCGAACCTGTGTCCCCTGCATTGGCAGGCGGATTCTTAACCACTGCGCCACCAGGGAAGCCCCCCCACATTTTATTTTATTTTATTTTATTTTCTATTTAACTATAGTGGATTTACATTATTGTGTTAGTTTCAGGTATACAGCGTCAGATTCTTTTCCATTATAGGTTATTATAAGATATTGAATATAGTTCCTTGCACCATACGGTAAATCCTTATTGTTTATCTATTTTATATATAGTAGCATATATCTATTAATCCCATACTCCTAATTTATCCCCCCCTCTTTGGTAACTGTAAGTTTGTTTTCTGTGTCTGTGAGTCTGTTTTGTAAATAAGTTGATTTGTATTATTTTTTAGATTCCACGAATAAGTGATATCATATAATATTTGTCTTTGACTTACTTCACTTAGTATGATAATCTCTAGGTCCATCCATGTTGCTGCAAATGGCTTTATTTCATTCTTTTTTATGGCTGAGTAATATTTGTGTGTGTGTTTTTGTGTGTGTGTGTGTGTGTGTGTATTTCTTTATCCATGCATCTGTTGATGCACACTTAGGTTACTTGTGTGTCTTGGCTATTGTAAACAGTGCTGCTGTGAGCGTTGGGGTGCATGTATCTTTTTGAATTAGAGTTTTCATCTTTCAACTGGAAAGGATCTTTTGAGGTGATCTGTTTCCAGTGTCTCATCTTGCAAAGGAAGAAACTGAGGCCCAGGGAGACTCATTCTGGGTCATACAGCTGTCTCGTGGGAATGCCAGTCTGTTAGCTCTACTGCATTACACTGCCCCCCATTCCCCCAGGCTTGACTATTTTATAATTTTCTATAATTGTTAGTCTTTCCCTACTATTGCTTTTCCTACTTTATTGCTGCTTTGGAAAGTTTAGGGTTTTTTCCCCCAAAGCATTGTTTTGTCATTGAGGTTTCCAGGATGTGTTTTTCTTTTTCCTGTGCCTCTGTTAGCATTTTTGAAATAAACTATAGGTTCCTTAGGTTTTAACCGGGATTATGATTCAGAGCTTCCTGTTTCATGTAATGCTGTTCTGTGTGTGGTGGGGCAGGGGGAGGGGGGCACTATGGGTGGCAAAAAATGCCAGATTCTTCTTCTTCCTACCTTCTGTTAACACGCAGGTATTTATAGCCCTGTGGTCAGACCAGAGAAGCTGTTGAGGAGTTAATAGGATGAAGTAACCCCCGTAGTAATGACATATTTTCATGCTTTTCAACCCAATACCATTCAGGGGTGAGGTAGCATTTTATTGTATTTATTTAGGATTTCTGCCCTGACTACTTCCATGAAGAGCATCACAGAAATTGCAACATAGAAATAAATCCAGGACAGGGATGATCTAGTGGCAATGAAATAGATGTTATCAGGTGTGTGAGATATTCTGGGCACTGAAAATTTTTTTTCCTTTTTTCCCTACCTCTTCTTTTCTTCTTCTGGCCCCCACACAAAAAGATAAGCACACTAAATTACATCACTGACATCTCCTGGCCATAAAAAGTGTTCAGATATAGAGGAACCCCCTGGCCCTGTCTGTACTGGGTCTTATGGTCCTTCCACTGCCCTTTCTTGGCCTGGCCTGCTGTGTGGCCACCTATGACTAAGCACTGAATATTCCCAGGTTGAAATCATGATCTTTCCTGTTTAGTTTGAGAGTGATGAGAAGCAGGTTGGCAGGGGAATGGCCACCATCCAAATGCCCAACTCTGCCAAGGGCTTGTTTTCCTTGGGTTCTGGACCCTGGTAATAAATAATAATAGTAGAACCCCTCTTCTTACATTCGCTGTATTAATTGAACTACCATCTACCCAGATATCAAAGCCAAAATTCTGTGTGGCATCACATGGTTCTTGCTCTTCCCCACGTGCAGTCCACCTTTGGTGGCCTAGAGCATTTCAGTAGGTCACATTCCTGGCAAATGTCTACTTATCTTTCAGCTATCAGCTCAGAGGTCATCTCTTCTCTATAGCCTTTCCTGAAACCTTGCACATCCTCTGGTAAACTTCGCCTTTCCTCTCTTTGTGTGTTTCCACACTATATTGTATATCCCTTGAAGACATTGACTATTTTTGTTTAGTACTTTTGTTTTTGTGTCTGCCATGTGCCAGGCACTGCGTTAGGTGGGTGCTGGGGGTATAGTAGTGGCCACAAAAGTCATGATTCTTGTCCTCCTAAGTCTTACAGTCATATGGGGGAGTTGGAATGCAAACAAATAAATACAGAAATATTTCATTGTGAAGTGTCATGAGTGCTATAATGTCCTCTGAAAAAGAATAATAAATGAGACATAATTTATTGGGAGGGAGGGTCTGGGAGGAAGTGACAAGTTCGGCTGAGACTGAAAGATAAGCAGCAGTCATCCAGGTGAAGAGTTGGGGGAAGAGCATCCCAGGCAGAGGAAACAAAGTGGAAATCCCTGAGGTGGAAAGAACCTGAATTCTTCCCTAGCATGGCCCAGTGGGGCTGTACCATAGTGAAGGAGGTATAAAGGGGCACGGGATGAAATTGGAAGAGTGGGGACTTCCTTGGTGGTCCAGTGGTTAAGACTCCACGATTCCACTGCAGGGAGCACAGGTTTGATCCCTGGTCAGGGAACTAAGATCTTGCAAGCCGTGTGGCACAGCCAAAGGGAAAAAGAAAGAAAGAAAGAAAGAAAGAAATTGGAAGGGTGGGCAGGGGCTGGTACACAGGGTTTTGTAGGCCATGTAACGAAGTATCCTAAGTGCAGTGTGGAGGCTTTGCAGATAGATTGGACAGGGCAGGATATCAGTGAAGGAGAGGGTAGTGTCTCGTTCACCTTTGCATACCAGCTGTCTAGTAGAGAGTGCCTGCCACATACTATGGGTTCATTGAGTCTTTGTTTAATGAGTAATACTTGCCTGGCCTTCCTGCCACGATTGCCATGAAGATTAAAGAAGGTAAGATATGCTAAAGTGCTTTGCAAAATGTAAAATGTTAAACAAGTGTTATTCTAGATGCGATTCACTAGATTCTGTGCAGTGATGCTTACAGATGTTCACTACCACTGGGGGAAAAAAAACCCAAATTGTTAAACTAGCAAAATCTCTCTGGTGTTAGAGATAATTGTGTTGCCAGGAGAAGTATAGGTTTCTCTTCTGTGCTGAATTCACTCAATAAAATCTCCGAGCCTAAAGAGCCTAAAGAATTCGTTATTGAAGAGCTGGATGAATTGTGAGGAACAGTACCTCTGAATTTGCATTTGGATGGGGCAAGGCTAATCAGGCTAATCACAGCAAGGTGTGGCTGCCACCAGCCATGGCACCTGGTTTTCTAGACTGTGTTAAATAAAGTAAAAGATGTAACAAAATCATCAGTGTGCTGCTATTTTTTTTTTTTTTTTTTTTTTGCGGTACGCGGGCCTCTCACTGTTGTGGCCTCTCCCGTTATGGAGCACAGGCTCCGGATGCACAGGCCCAGCAGCCATGGCCCACGGGCCCAGCTGCTTTGCGGCATGTGGGACCCTCCCGGACTGGGGCACGAACCCGTGTCCCCTGCATCGGCAGGCGGACTCTCAACCACTGCGCCACCAGGGAAGCCCATTGTGCTTCTATTTTTGTGTTAAATATTTAGTTCCCTATTTGAGCTGCAGGAACTTCAGACCAGGTGATTGATTTTAAAAAGCCCACCCTCTGTGCAGTGTTGGTGGGAGTATAAATTGTTAGAGCCCATTTGGAGGGCAGCTTGGAAGTCCTTATCAAAATGTAAAATTCACCTTTTGTCCCAGTGAATGTAGTCTAAAAAGGAACTGCACAAAAGTATATGTTACAAAGATGTTAGTTGCCTCGTTGTTGCCATTTTTTCACTGTCGATAATCATGATGTCCATCATGAGAGACTGGTTATATTAATAACGGTGTATACGCACTATGGAATGTATTTCATTAAGAAGAGTGAGATAGCTCTCTATATAATGACAGAGATTGATGTCCGAGATACATTTTAAGTGGGAAAAGAAAGGTGCAGAATGGTATTGTATGATCCCATCTGTACAGCATAAAGAAGGGGAGAGTTATAGGATAGATAGATCTAACTTTGTAAATATATATACTTACATATGCATAGACATTTTCTGGAATGATGCACATGAAACAATTATCAGTTGTTACTTGTGGATTAGGGATGGCTAGGGTTTTTTCATGTTCACTTGACACTTTTCTGTACTGCTTGACTTGCTTACAACAAGCTATAATGCCTTTAAATAATAAACTTTAAATAAAACCTGTATTCCACACAATTCTTTTCTTGACACTATTATACTAAGAAATAAAAGGTGTAATAGTGGTTGAGGTGAGAGGTCAGATCTGAAGCACCAGAGACAGAGTTTGGGCAAATCTAAGGCCTCAGAAAGCTACCAGGGAATCATCATGACCAGGAGGCTTGGGGGGTGGTGTGGGGTGGGTGTGGCTCTGTTTAAAGCTTAATGCTAAGAAAGTGAGATAAAATTAGGTAAAAATCAGGATTTTGTTAGGTTTTTTTTTTTTTTTTTTGCGGGACGTGGGCCTCTCACTGTTGTGGCCTCTCCTGTTGCGGAGCGCAGGCTCAGTGGCCATGACTCACGGGCCCAACCACTCCGCGGCATGTGGGATCTTCCCGGACCGGGGCACGAACCCGTGTCCCCTGCATTGGCAGGCGGACTCTCAACCACTGCACCACCAGGGAAGCTCAGGTTTTTTTTTTTTTTTTTTGATGAAGCAATTTTAATTATGTCATTAGTTTTGATCTGTGGGTATTTTAATACCTAAGTTGCATAGTAATTGTATTTTAGGACACAATTAAACAATTACGTGTCTCAGTGTCTGGATAAATAGTTCTTGTTCTTGTTCAACTTGTTTAAATATTGTAAGTGAATGCTAGGCTACAGTTTCTCGAGCTTTTTGCTTAAGGACCCGAGGAGGAATGCAGGTATAGTCTTAAGTTTGAAGCGGAGAAGATTTAAGTTGACTATATTTACGTAATAAAGTTTTGATTAAATTAAATCCTCAAATGCTTCAGGTTCATTTTAGCCCACTCTCCCCACACCAAAAGAAGGCTTTTGCCTGAGCTACAAGAGGTAAATGGAATTTCTAGCTGAATGTCCTCTTGATTTGGTGTAATGAATATTTCCTTCACTCAACTGTGTGCATGTAGAGGTGAGTCACTAGCCAGTCTTAACTGACCCTGGTTCTCTAATATTTGGAATTTTAGCCAGGTGATGGATGGTAGAAGACTTAAAAATGGGTTAAGAAGCAAGACATGTTTTACTCTAGGATGTATAATTGTATGTGTAATTGGGCAGGTGGCAGAGGCTGGAGTGAGAAAGGCTAAGCAATTTCAGGCTGTAGATTGGTGTAGAAGGACTGGAATCATAAAGAGTGCAACTTTTGAGAGATGTTTCTGGTTGGTGAAACCGTAGAGCATGAGGAGTTGCCTGGAGTGTGGCTTTAGACTGAACCTGAACCTGGACCTGGAAGTTATGCTTAGAGAACCAGACAGGAAGATTCTTGTCTTTGCTAGTGATCAGAGAAGCTGTAAGAAACAGCCCCACCTTGGACTAGGCATAAAGGAGGGGGAAACTGGGACAAGAAACAGAAATCCTAGAAAGACAGAGAAGGTCCTGAGCGACAAATGGGCTGAACTTTGTATCTGCTGAGAGCCAGAAGTTGACTGCCCTGTGTAGAAAATGTTGCTGAGAGGCCTAACTCCATAGTAAAGTGTTCTGATTTGACTGAGGTCGAGGAAGAGAAGAGAACAAATAATAACGGCTATCATTTATCCAGTACTTGCTGTGTGCTTCTTCCAAGTGCCTTACATGCATTAAAAAAATAAATTTATTTTATTTATTTTTTTTTGGCTGCACTGGGTCTTCGTTGCTGCATATGGGCTTCCTATAGTTGTGGCGAGTGAGGGCTACTCTTCATTGCGGTGCGTGGGCTTCTCATTGTGGTGGCTTCTCTTGTTGCAGAACATGGGCTCTAGGCACGTGGGCTTCAGTAGTTGTGCTCATGGGCTCTAGAACGCAGGTTCAGTAGTTGTGGCGCATGGGCTTAGTTGCTCCACGGCATGTGGGATCTTCCTGGACCAGGGCTCGAACCCGTGTCCCCTGCCTCGGCAGGCGGATTCTTAACCACTGTGCCACCAGGGAAGTCCTGTTACATGCATTTTTAACTGGTAACTGATAGAGCCTAGATCCAAGGCAGTCTGGCTCTAATGACCTTGCTGTGGTACTAATGAGGAAGTGAAACGGTCTCAAGGCAGTTAAGAAGGCAGAAGACTTGAATAAACAGTTGATGGATAAGTGAAATGGAATTTTGTGGCCAAAATTCTGGATTCTTCCTAAATTTAAGTAATTTAGTGAGTATCTTTTGTGTGAAAGACACTGCTAGGTGTCACAAGTGGGACTAAGAGGAATCAGAAGTAAACACTGTCCTCCCCACAGCTAATCTCTGAGTAAGTTAAAACGTGTAGAAATAACTGTGACCCAAGCTAGTGTTAGATACACATGATAAGAGAGGTTTAGAATACCTTAGGGGTTAGGCAAAGGTGAGGAGGTGGCACCTGAGGTAGACCGGGTAGTATGGGGTAGGTTCTTCTATAGTTGTTGATGTTAGAGATATGATTTCAGGCAGCAAAGTACAAGGTACATTTGAGAAAATGAGAAAAAGTGTCATGCCAGGCCTGTTATATGCATTATATGCATTGTCTCATTAAATCCTCATAACAACCCTTTATTGACCAAATGATTTAATGTCAAAACCAGGACATTTTTAATCAAATGGCATTAGTCTAGACAGAGACTGATCCAGGAAAACCAAGACATATGAGGCAGTTGGTATCCTCATTTAACAAACAAGGAAAACGAGGCTCTTAAGTCACATAGCAGGACGTGGTAGAGCCAGGACTTGAATCCAACTCTGGCTCACAAACTGAAAGGTCCATACTTCATTCTGCAAGCAGTGGGGGCGGGGGGGGGCAATTGAAGGGCTTTTTGCAGAGAATGTCATGGTTAGAACTATGTAAGGCAGATGGGAAGGAGATACTGGAATTGCAGAGATTAGTTAGGAGATCGCTGAAAGAGATTCAGGTAGAACAGTGTGAGGGCCTGGATATAAGAAGTTAATTTGGGGGAATTAAAGGAAGGGATAAATGTGAGAGCCATCACAAAGGAAAACATGACAAAGCTTGATTACTGGTCAACTTTGGAGGGAGAAGAGTAAAGGACAACTCAGGATTTCAAATTATTTAGTGAAAACGTTGTTAACCAAAAGTAGCCATTGTAATGTAGAAAGGTAATGTGAGTTTTCATTAGCATTCTAGACTAAGAGGAAATCTGCTTCTCAGTACAGTTGACTTACTGGGTTATAATCAACAAATTATTTAACCCTCCTTTGCCAATATTTACTCACCTGTAAAATGTAGTGTTATCTGTCACTAAAAAGCCCCTGAAATAGCACAGCTTGTCTGAATGGATTTTTTTACCTCCATCTTTTCAAAATTTGAGAGCTTGTGCTCAGTAAAGTGAACTTGAATCCCACTGTTGAATACATTCATTTTTATATTATATCAGCAAAACAATAATCATAATATTGATAATGATGTGTTGTCTCCCTCTTCTGAACTTCTGCTTCTGTTACCGCCTTTAACTAACTGCCAGATGAATTCTAATGCCCGCCTTATAATATCTTTTCTATCATTGTCTTAAACTGTTTCTTAAAATCTTTATTATGGTTTAACTTATTGAAATGTTTATCTTAGCTCCCCAGATAGAGTGTAAAATACTTGAGGGACAGGAACATACATGTTCCTAATGCCTTAAATAGAAGCACCCGGGAAATAGTTATTGATTTGATTTGACCAGTTCATATGGTACAATATGACTGCCCTCCTTTTGTTTTGTCCATTATACTTTATTAATATGGCCTCAAATAGTATTGAGTTTTTGGCAGCTACATCTTACTATGAGCTTGTAATGAGCCTAAGGCCTACTTCTTACTCCAAGTATGTCTATGTCTGTCTGTCTCTTTCTCTCTTTTTAATTATTTTTATTTACAAAAACCTTTCTATCTAGGCTTTTACTTAAACATTAATGTAGTTAAATTTTTATTTGTTTGTCTTGTTAGTTTTTGCATTATTATTATATATATTTTATGAATATCTTTATCCAAGTAATTAATAAAATTTTGCTTGGTGTATTAGTTTTCTATTGCTGCATAATAAATTACCACAAACTTCGCGGCTCAAAACAATACCCATTTATTATCTCACAGTTTCTGTGAGTCAAGTCTTTCATGGCTTGGCTGGGTCCTTTGCTCAGTCTCTCAGGCTGCAATCAGTGTGTTGGTTGGGACCACAAGTCTCATCTGAGGCCTTGGGGTTTTCTTCCAAGCCTACATGGCTGTTGGCAGAATTTAGTTCTTTAGTTGGTTGTAGGATTGAGGCCTTCAGATCCTAGGGGCCACCTGTAGTTCCCTGCCACATGGCGTCTCCAAAGGCACTTTACAACATAGCAGCTTAGTTCTTCAAGGCCAGCAAACCATAAAGTCTTTATGTCACCACAGCAAGAAGGAATTATAATAATCATGGGAGTGACATCCATCATCCTTGCTGTGTTCTGTTGGCTAGAAGCTACTCACAGGTCCCACCCACACTGAAGGCAAGGGCATGAACACCAGGAGGTACGAATGATTGGAGGTGGTCTACAAGTGACTGCTACACTTGGCATAGAGCTGAATGAGGCTAATTGAAGACGTGCAACTTACCATTAAGACATTAAGGGACACTTACTGAGTAAGGCTGCTCTAACAGCTGTGACTCTAACTTTATTGTCATCCAGTGAATGTTTTTTTTTTCATCTTGCTTACAAAGATATAATGAGAGGTGATGTTCAGTTATTCGCCTAATATCATTCATCATGTGGGGCCTTCCACTGAGACAAAGAGCACTGGAGCAGGAGTAGACTTGTGGAGACAGAGATTCCGGTTTGGATGCCTATAGGTATCCAAGTAGAGATTCATCTCCCCCAGGTCTGGGGCTTACGAGAGGGTTTGGGCTGTGTAATAGAGATTTGGGAGTCTTTCATATAAAGATGGTAAATGGAGTCTAGGGTGTGTGTATAGTTTGAGAGGGGAAAGGTGCCAAGGGTGAAGTTCTGGGGAAACCCAAGTACTTTGAGTGAGTCCCCTGACCTCCCAATCTAACAACCCAAATGAAAAAGGAAACAAGTTATGCTGCTTCAGAGGAAAAGTTGTATTATTTTTGTTTGCTTCTGTCTTCAGTCCCATCTCTTCCTGTCTATTCTAGGTAGCATGTATCCAATTATCCCCCCTTTTCTTCTGGTATCTTTTCTTTCTTTCCACTGGACCCATTCGCTAGACTATCCATAAATGTTGTGGTCTCCCTTTGCTGTGCCCTCTAGCTACTAATACCTATCTAGCAAGCAGCCTAACCTTTCTGGGCCTCAATTTTCTCAAAGATTGAGTGGCAAAATATAGGCAGAAGGTTATGATTTTTAAGAAGCCTCTTTCAGATCTAAATTCTGTTCTGCCATCTTATTTTTCTCCCCCTTTCCCTTTTTGGTCCTGTTGACAGTTCAGTTCCTTTTTGAAACTTCCCTCCCTTGGCCACAGAGTTGTTGTACCATGCTAGTTCTCTTTCTGCCTGCCTCTCCTGCTGTTGCTTCCTTCTGCCCCCTAATTATATCCATATTTGGGAGTGTTCTTTGCCTTTTCTCCCTTTATATTCTCTCCCTGTGAAATTTTGTCTTCTCTTCTGGCTTTACCTCTTTTGGTTTTTGATTATAGAAGTAACACATGATTACATGTTTATCTTAAAAAAATAATACAGAAGCATCGTGAGTAAAAAGTGAAAGTTCTCTTTCAACCTCCTCCTTAGAGGTAACCACCATTATCATGTTGGTGTCCTACCTTCCAGGTGTTGAGTCACAAACCCATAAACTTAGCTCTAAACTCTACTTTTTCACCTATAACTGCAGTCTGAATACCCTTAACTTGAATGCTCTACTATCAGCCTATCAAATGAGTTAGCTGAATGACTTTGGGCATGTGGTTGATGTGATTCTTTCTGTGGTTGTTTCTATTCTGTGGTTCTTTCATTGTCTAATATGTATTTATTTTTGTGTCCCCATCGCATTAAAGATATTCCTTATATGTTTGGTTGATCCTATTATTTTATGGCTGATAAGCTCTTATTAGTACTCCTTCCCAGTTCTAATCCCAAAGAAGTAGAATAACCCTCTGTCAAAACTTTAGATGAAAAGGTGGATGACTGGGTATAGGGCCCAGTCACTGGGAACCAGAACTTGTGAGCGGTTAGGTGAGTAAGAGGAAGCATGGGGATTTGTTGGAGGAGAATAAAGTGATGGATAGTTTATTGGAAACTTTGATCAGTAAATTAAAGCCAGGGTTCTAACATTAAAGAAAAATATCATGGGCTCTAAAACTTAAATATCTTAATCTAAAATATTAGCTACCAGAATCACTATTTGTGTGAAAACATTGTTTTGGCTCTGAAAAAGATATATGGATAAGCTCTGCAGTGTAATGGGTCACTTTACAAAAGTATTTTCCGCTGTATGTTTATTAAACGCAAATTTACTGGTAAGGTCATGCCTTTTGAGAATCCAGATTGCCAGTGGAAGTTGATTACTCCATGTCATTTTTTTTTTTTTTTTTTTTGCGGTACGCGGGCTTCTCACTGTTGTGGCCTCTCCCGTTGCGGAGCACAGGCTCTGGACGCACAGGCTCAGTGGCCATGGCTCATGGGCCTAGCCGCTCCGCGGCATGTGGGATCTTCCCGGACCGGGGCACGAACCCGTGTCCCCTGCATCGGCAGGCGGACTCTCAACCACTGCGCCACCAGGGAAGCCCACTCCATGTCATATTAATGAAGCTGTGTCATAAGCAGATGACACACTGAAAATTGCAGGTCTCGGTATAAGCTTAATTACAAAGGAATTGAGGGTCACCTCAATGTCTGGAGGCATTTCTGGTTTTCACAACTGCGGGGCATGTTACTGGCATCTAGTGGGTAGAAGTCAGAAAAACTGCTAAATATCCTATAATGCCCCCCACAGCAAAGGTCAGCCCCCTACAACAAAGAATGATCTGACCCAAGATGTCAGCAGTGCTGAAGTTGAGAAACCAGGGAATTTGGGGTTGAGAGAGATCCATGGAGGTGGTCATTGATGCCCCTTTGTATTTATGCTGATGTCCTGTAATTCTTAACCTTGGAAGATAATGATGATTGTTTGGATTCCAGTGATAGTAGCATAAATATCAGATAAAAGACCCTTATTTGCTTTTCTAGCTATTCTAATTATTTGGATACTAAAGGAAATTATTCCCAAACTTTGTCAATACTCATTTTTTCAAGGGAAACTTATTGCCAGAACACTTAAAGAGAGATAAACAAGAATGCTAAGACCTGATGCAGTTTTCAGTTATTGCTCTGGTGTTCTAATTCTTAATCCTGAATACTGCAGGTGACCTTATCTTAAACTGAGATATAGCTCAGGAGTTTAAGTTGCGTTGCCCAAGGTCACATAGTGATTTAATCAACCCTGGGCCAGAAATCAGGTCTCCTGATTTCTAGGCTATTGTTCCTTCAGTTCTGCCATCTCTTCTGTGTTGCTGCTTTTCCTGAAGAGCACAATCAAGTATGTCAAGATTGGATAGTCTTAGGTGCTGGGCATTTTGCAGATTTTTGCAAGAATATTCAACCTCACCAACAAAAATAACCTAAAATACTGCAGAGTAAAACTCAAGGAGTTATACTTCTCCACCAATTAACATGGATGCAATATTACACAAATGGGGGGTGGAGCTTAAAGGAAGTGGTAGGGTAAAAGGACTGTTAGTATAATATAGCTGGATGGCATTTCTCTAAGCTACCATTTTGAAAAATGTTGCCTTTTGGACTGACTCCCAAGCTCCATTTGGCTAGCACTTTGGAATTTTAAATGGGTAAAAAATATGATTTTACATTGCTCCCAGCTGCCCTGCATGGTTTAATAGACGAGTATTTATTTATTTAACATCTTTATTGGAGTATAATTGCTTTACAAGTGTGTGTTAGTTTCTGCTTTATAACAAAGTGAATCAGTTATACATATACATATGTTCCCATATCTCTTCCCTCTTGCATCTCCCTCCCTCCCACCCTCCCTATCCCACCCCTCTAGGTGGTCACAAAGCACTGAGCTGATCTCCCTGTGCTATGGGGCTGCTTCCCCCTAGCTATCTATTTTACGTTTGGTAGTGTATATGTGTCCATGCCACTCTCTCACTTTGTCACAGCTTACCCTTCCCCCTGTCCATATCCTCAAGTCCATTCTCTAGTAGGTCTGTGTCTTTATTCCCATCTTGCCCCTAGGCTCTTCATGACCTTTTTTTCCCCCTTAGATTCCATATATATGTGTTAGCATACAGTATTTGTTTTTCTCTTTCTGACTTACTTCACTGTGTATGACAGACTCTAGGTCCATCCACCTTACTACGAATAACTCAATTTCATTTCTTTTTATGGCTGAGTAATATTCCATTGTATATGTGTGCCACATCTACTTTATCCATTCATCCGATGATGGGCACTTAGGTTGCTTCCATGTCCTGGCTATTGTAAATAGAGCTGCAATGAACATTTTGGTACATGACTCTTTTTGAATTATGGTTTTCTCAGGATATATGCCCAGTAGTGGGATTTCTGGGTCATATGGTAGTTCTATTTGTAGTTTTTTAAGGAACCTCCATACTGTTCTCCATAGTGGCTGTATCAATTTACATTCCCACCAGCAAAGCAAGAGTGTTCCCTTTTCTCCACACCCTCTCCAACATTTATTGTTTCTAGATTTTTTGATGATGGCCATTCTGACCGGTGTGAGATGATATCTCATTGTAGTTTTGCTTTGCATTTCTCTAATGATTAATGATGTTGAGCATTCTTTCATGTGTTTGTTGGCAATCTGTATATCTTCTTTGGAGAAATGTCTATTTAGGTCTTCTGCCCATTTTTGGATTGGGTTGTTTGTTTTTTGATATTGAGCTGCATGAGCTGCTTGTAAATTTTGGAGATTAATCCTTTGTCAGTTGCTTCATTTGCAAATATTTTCTTCCATTCTGAGGGTTGTCTTTTGGTCTTGTTTATGGTTTCCTTTGCTGTGCAAAAGCTTTGAAGTTTCATTAGGTCCCATTTGTTTATTTTTGTTTTTATTTCCATTTCTCTAGGAGGTGGGTCAAAAAGGATCTTGCTGTGATTTATGTCGTAGAGTGTTCTGCCTGTTTTCCTCTAAGAGTTTGATAGTTTCTGGCCTTACATTTAGATCTTTAATCCATTTTGAGCTTATTTTTGTGTATGGTGTTAGGGAGTGATCTAATCTCATACTTTTACATGTAGCTGTCCAGTTTTCCTAGCACCACTTATTGAAGAGGCTGTCTTTTCTCCACTGTTTATTCTTGCCTCCTTTATCAAAGATAAGGTGACCATGTGTGCATGGGTTTATCTCTGGGCTCTGTATCCTGTTCCATTGATCTATATTTCTGTTTTTGGGCCAGTACCATACTGTAATAGACGAGTATTTAAAAGGGAATAGGGCTTCCCTGGTGGCGCAGTGGTTGAGAGTCCGCCTGCCGATGCAGGGGACGTGGGTTCATGCCCCGGTCCGGGAGGATCCCACATGCTGCGAAGCGGCTGGGCCTGTGAGCCATGGCCGCTGAGCCTGCGTGTCCGGAGCCTGTGCTCCGCAACGGGAGGGGCCACAGCAGTGAGAGGCCCTCGTACCACAAAAAAAAAAAAAAAACAAAAACAAAAAAACGTAAAGGAATAGAACCAACATTGATTTGCATTATGAACTTAGGAAATATACTTAGTTTCTTCATATGCTCAGTTCCTTCATAAAGTAAATGGAGGATGTTAATGATAAAAGTAGTTAATTTTTAAAAATATTACAGGTATCTTTTACTGAGGATTAAGAACATCTAAAGGTACAATGCTATTGATAGAACCACAAAGGTTGGAAGGGTATGAGGTTTGTAAATTGTCATAACAACAACAACATAAGAAGTTCTTTACACACATTATCTCAAATTATCATAATTACCTTACAAAGTGGGCCATGTTATGTTATTTTACAGATAAGAGAAATGAAACTCACAGAGTTATTCTGGGTGGAATGTAGAACTATTTATTTAACTTCCTACAGGTAGTTAATATTTATTGAGTCCTTACAATTTGCCAGGTACTGTTCTAAGCCCTTTACACATATTATTAAACTTCAATACAGTGCTATAAGGTGAATATTGTTATTCCCGTTTTGAAATTGAGGAACCTGAGGTAAAGAGAGGTTAAATAACTAGCTTTTATAGCTAATAAGAAGTGCCTGATACGGATCGAGATATGCTCTAAGTGGAAAATACCCACTGGATTTCAAAGAATTAGTATGATAAAAAATATAAAGCATTTCAGTAATTTTTAATATTGATTACATGTCGAAGTGATAACATTTTGGATATATTGGGTTAAATAAAATCTATTATTAAAATTAACTTCATCCTATTTCTTTTTACTTTTCTTAACATGGCTTCTAGAAAATTTAAAGTTAACATATGTGGCTGGCATAAAGTTAAAATTTAAAGTTGACATAAAGTTAACATGTTTTTTTGTTTGTTTTTTTTTTTTGCGGTACGCAGGCCTCTCACTGCTGTGGCCTCTCCCGTTGCGGAGCACAGGCTCCGGACACGCAGGCTCAGCGGCCATGGCTCACGGGCCCAGCCGCTCTGCGGCATGTGGGATCTTCCTGGACCGGGTCACGAACCCGCGTCCCCTGCATCGGCAGGCGGACTCTCAACCACTGCGCCACCAGGGAAGCCCAACATATGTTTTTATATTTCTGTTAGATGACACTGCTCTAGAGAGTTTTATCAGGCTAGCTCCTGTGGGTGGGTGATATCTTACCCTATTATGTACATGAAGCTAAAAGCTGAGGAAGGCAAAAATATTAAATACCTTGGGCTAAAGTTTGCTGCGGTCACCAGTAAGTCTCTAAGGGGGAACTTCAGGGCTATTCTCTAATGCTTGCATTAAGGGGTGGGGAGGGAAGATGCTTTTAAACTTATGTAAGTTCTAAAGTTTTAGTCCTGTGCACATCTAATGAATAACTGGAAGACACTGTGTTGACAGTATGGCTCAGATAAAAATCAGTGACTTGGACCTTGCCACCAAGAAGCTTATTATCTACTGATAGTGAAAGAACCTGTACCCACGAGACTCTACATAAAGTCATATGTAATGAGTGGTAGAATAGAAACAAAGGGCTTAGAATCTTTTTTTTTTTTTTTTTTTTTTTT